>NC_041003.1:34263206-34587397 GCF_004193775.1 Glycine soja
CCTTCTTTGTCCCTAAATTTTAAAATTCTAATGAAAATACATCTTTCACCTTTGTCACCGGATTTCTTTCTAAGTTGGTTTGTAATGTGTGCATATGTTATATATCCAAAACTCAGAGGTATCTGATTAATGGTCTCCTTCCACTCCAGGCTTCATCCAGTGTCTTGTCATGAACACATTTTGTTTGACACCTATTCGAAATATAGATAGTAATAGCAAATTCTTATGCCTAAAACTTTCTAACAATTTCTTTGACCTTTGTCGAGGCTCAGTGTGCTTACAAATTATAAATATGTTATCAAATTAATTTAAACATATTTTCAGCAAACATATTGGTCAGTCAAGTAGTAAACTCAATATGGTATTGTTCTTCCAATAATTGGTGTAATGAGCTTCAATTTTACTCACAATTGTTATTAAAGGAAAGCAAATATGATGTCACAATCATAAGTGCCCGAAAAAGTAAAAATGCAAGAAAACAAATATTATTATATTTATAGTTTTTCAAAAGATTTTTATAATGATGGTAAGAGTATTTAGCTATTAGATTCCATTTTTTGTCACCCTTTGCATTTTTCTTTGGTTCAACACCACTTTAACATGTTTCAAAAGTTAAAATCTTAGTATTATACATTCCATCCAATTTTTTGGCATAGAACCCCTTTGATCCCTCAACATGGGCTTACTTTCACAGCCACACGACAATCCATCAAGCATTTATGTGTTGATATTTATATAAAAACATGTATTACAAAGTACCATTATAGGTATCAATGTAAGACACAATAATTTAATACTTAAATTGCTGCATAAACATATTATTCATCATTATGCTTATACTCACATCATTCTCAACAAGTCTCTATTGGGAGAAAGAATTAAAAACATAGTACAAGTTACTCCAAAGATAAGAAATTATATTAAATAAGAAGAGTTATACAAAGGAATTCTAAGAAGTTTATCTAATTTTAACTACAATGGAATTAACAAAACATGGAGAAATTAGAAGTGTGTAAGTCAGAGATGGTGATTCCATGAATCTCCAAGGTAACAATTAATAAAATCTTATTTCTAGGATGAGTAATGTGAGAATATGTCTTCCAACCTATTATCACATGTTTTAGAACATACACTAGGTATTATAGCACCTAGAATGGGTCTAATCACATAACAAATTTTTTTATAAATTATAACACTCTAATAAAAGATAGCTTAATGCAACAATGTCTAATGTTGGTCAGGTGTGTAGGGCGTGACCTTAACACATATGAAATTCTATGAGAAGATAGATGTCGAGTGATTATCTAAGACTTTGGTCACCCAATATGGAACATGTGACTCTATGTCTCAAACAGCGTCCATGTTGTTCTTTTAGTGTCTTAGATGCTAGATTAGCAAAGAATTTTTTCTTTTCCTTTTTAGCATCCTTCGTTGTATTTAAACTCTTGTCAGTGTTTCACATTGAGCTTCTAAGAAATTGTTGTTTTCATTTTGTTACTTGATGTCGGATGCACCCCAACGTGTCAAACATCGCATTGCATCCACATTGTATGTGTTTTGCTTTATTTTCCATTAAAATAAGTATATTTCTCACGCATTTATTTCGTATAAAACTAAAACTACAATATTTTTGTTGTTTTTATAACTTTTTATATGTTCTATAATTCTTTATCTTTATTTATATGTGAAATTGTGCATATAAATTCATCAAATATGAATTCATCATGCATCTCACCATATCCATGATTGTTTTGTTCTTCCTTTCAATAACTTCCTCTTCTTGAGTTGCATATCTTGTGATTAGTTGATGTCGAATTCCATGGTGGTCAAAGAAATATACAAAAACAGGGCATTCTTCGCCTCTTCTTGTTCTGAGCTTTTTAATTTTGCATCCACTTTTTTTTCAACATATGTTTTTAACATCTTAAAAGTATTACATTATTTTTATTTTTGCTTCAAGAAATATACTCATGTCTCTATGCTAAAATCAATGATGAAAGTAATAAAATACTTGCTACTACAATGTGTAGGTATTTCAATTATACACAAATCTAAATAAGCTATCACTAATAGCTTCTTAGTCTTCCAAGACCTTCTAATTGGAAATGATTTTCTATGTCTTTTTTTAAACTCACATACCTTATTCAAAATATTACCAATAGGAAAATAAAAACCAAATTCCTTTCTAGATAAATAATTTAATCAAGAAAAAATGAAAAATTTCTAAAATGAATATATACCACAACAAATCATCATTTGAATTATGTAACTTAATCAAGAAAACATTTCATGATGATTTTTCAAAAGGAATAGGCAATTAAGCGAGTCATATGTACCTTGGCAATGAATGTTCCATTATTGTCAATTAAAAGTAGCCATAATAAATTTGCATGTTGTATCCATTATTTGTTAGTTATTTCGTACTCAACAAATTGTGATAAGGACTAGAAGCATGGAAAATGTAACATTTGACTACTTTCAGGATCAATGATGGTCTCCACAAACCAACATGAGACTTTCTAGCGTACTTTGACCTCACTTACACACTTCCTAAGACTTGTGGGTTATTAGCCAAAGAAACATGTGGTGAGACTATAGTACGCTAATTAGTCTTGTGTTGATTTATGTGGATAGTCAACGATCCATAAAGCAATCAAGCATTACAAGTGATATCAATGTTGGTTGTTGATGTCTAGTCTTAAAGACAAATCATGTTTTTTAAGGAGTAAAAAGTGTCTCCGGTTAAGGGGCATGTGACTAAAAAGTGTCTCCAGTTAAGGAGTATTATGATAAAGTTACACATAATTAGAGAATCACCGGAAGATATAGAACTAAATAAAGAATGACATACAAATGTTTGGATTGTTCAAAAGCACTCATACCAGAAGCATCATGCTTAGAAGAAGACATTCAAGTATTCATAAGCATAAACTCACATATTTCACCAAGTTTGTATGAGAACAAAGCAAGCAGAGGCTAAGAAAACTATAGCACAAGCACCTTAGTAACTAGAAGCTACCACTAAAAGTATCTTGCAGAAGATCAGTCTTCAAAAATAGTACCAATGACAAGTATTAGAAGATGTTATGAGGCATTACGCAAACAACAGTAAACACCAACTACCACAATTCAAATTAAAATTTGTGTTAATTGTATGGACAAAGGAGAGTATAGAATGCAATATGAAAAAAAGCTCAAAACTGGCAAATACATTGGGAAATACAATCCATACACAAATGAGTGAAAAGGATAACTCATGCAGCACTTGAATATATTTAAAGTTCCTGCCAACAATCATAAATGACTAGTTGAAAGCTTATAAAAAGAGCTTCCTTCACAAAAGAACATTGCAAGGAAGAGAAACCACCAAATGAAAATTAGGTTAAAAAAAATTGAGCATTTTAAGAGTGAAACTCTAGTTTTTAAATAGAGTCTTTCTTTGCCAAACACTCTAGGATTAGAGCCAATCTTGTGTCCATCTAAAAGATTATATTTAATCACCCTAAGTGTAGGGAACCTTTGTGAAAAAAAGGTGAATTTGAGTTTGTCTATTACAAAACCTGGTGGGTAGGAAAACTCAAAAGAGCAGTTAGAGGATTTGTTAGCTTCTAAAGTGTTTTTCCAACACAATAAGGTTTGTTGTGTGAGTCTACAACAATTTTGATGTTTGGGTAAAGCTTGGAGAAGCTTATGAAATGATATTTGGCTCAAGTAGAGCCTATAGATATTGAGAATACTAAGGTGAAGGGCTTGTAAAGGCTGAGAATACTGAGGTGAAAGGCTTGCAGAGGCTGAGAATACTGAGTAAAACCTACATAGATTTAGAATATTATCTTGAAGAGTATAAGATACTTAGTGCAGATTTGTATAGGGTAGAATAGTGTTGAGATAGAGCCTAGAGAGGCTTGGAAAGAATCCTGTGAAAGCTTGAGGAAACTTAATGTTAAAAGAATATATTGTGTAATTGGTGCTTGTCTCATTGGAAATCCTACAAGTATAGGGATTGGATGTAGTCTAAGGTTCGAGGGAACTAATATAAAATTGTTGTGTTGTATCCTCCTTATTTGTTTCTCATATCTATGTGCATGTTGCATATTTATTTTAATTTGTTAAAAATCTTATTTTTTTAATAAGTATTAACTTAGTCATGCATTAAAAAGATTTTTGAAACATAATTTAATCATCAAAAGTAGCATTACAACTTTTAAAAAAAAAAGGAAATATAACAATTGTATATAAATAAAATCTAATATATTATAGAACTATTTTGAGAAACATCTTCTCATAATATAAACTTCAAGTTCCTTTTATTGTTATTCTTTAGAGCCAAGTATATAAAAAGGGTTTTCTTGCTCCTAACAGAATTTTTTATATTTAAGCTTGAGCTTGAGGGAAAAATATCTGAAGCTAGTTTATTTTGTACAGAAAAGGCTATAGTCGGTCAAGTATCATTATTCAAATCTCTTCCAGTGACTAATTAATTGATCCACTTTAAGTATATAATGAATGCAATCAAAGATTCAACGCTACAAAACCGTTCTCTAAAAGTGAAGATTTATGAAGATTAAAATTGTTGGGAAATTAATTTCTTAATATATTTATAGAGAGAGTGTCCACACACATACATATATTCATAGAGAGGAAGAGGGAGAGAGAATTTTATTGTTAAGATGAATTCAACTAACTTACCCTTGTAAAAAGCTTGATTTTCAGTCCATTTTAAATTACTTTTTTCATTAAATCAATTCATTTGTTGAGTATATTAATATCATTATATTTATTCTTATAAAAATTAAAGTAATGATACAAAAATACATATTTGAAATTATTTTTAGTTTTAATAAAATAGTTTAATAATATTTTTGTTGACAAAATTAATGTAATAGCATATTCAAACTCTTTTTAATACGAGAATTAGAAACGCTCTTAAATGTTAAATAATAAAGCATTCCTCAAACTTTCAAATAATAAAGAATTTATCAATGAGGTGAGTTAGTGAAAGGGACTGCACTTAGAATTTTCATTAAACATTCATCAAGTATCCGATTGTATCTTAAATAAAATTGTTTCTTACACAAAAATATATGTGAGAATTAATAAAGAATATTTAAAATATTTTTATTTTTCTTTACTGTTTTGTTAAATATATTTCATTTTTTATTTAAAAAAATATGTATTTAATTCTTATAGTTGAACAAACTTAACATATTAATTTTTCTACATAAAAATATTTTTTTAGTTCCCATATAAGTAATTTTAGATCTTTTTTTATCTTTGTTGTGACACTAACTTTACTTTTTAATCTTTATTAATTTAAAATAAGAGGTACCAAAAGAAATATAAAAGTGTTTGTATAAGAACTAAAAAGGAATAAATTATTTTTAAGTGTCTGAACTACTAAAAAGGTAAAGTTAATGTAATTATATGGACTAAATTAATGAGTATAATTTTTCTTTTAAATAAATAATACAAAATAGAGAAAATTATACAACTTAGGCTATTAAAATTCCTCTTAATAAAAAATAAGATGAGTAATAATGGGTGGGTATACGACCAGATCTCTCGACCTTGTAGATAAGGTGCTTTTTTTTTTAATCTACATAGTTATATCGAATTTTGAATATGATACATTAGTCTTATAGACTTAACTGACTTTATTCGTGGACTTTCGAATTATCAGTTTAACCTGCCTAAATTCATGGTATAAATATTGTTAATTTGTTTTATTAAGATTTTGTTCTTTAATTTAAGTATTAATTTTTTGTGTTTAAAATATTAATATATTTTAATGTAATAGGTTTTTACTTAAAAATAAAGTTTTTTTTTTAATTTTATACATTTTTTACTTTTTAAAAATATTTTTTTAAAATTACTATTTAAACACGTGAACCAGTCGGTTTATCTACGCACTTATACAAATACTAACTTTAAAAAAAAAAATTATTTCCCATATCAAATTTATCCTGTCACTTTAAAACACAGTTTGTGTGGACCTATTCTTAAACGGATGTAACCAATCTCACCCCTAAATAATATCGGTATAAAGAACAACACCCATAAATTACATCATGCTCTTGCTAAATTACAAGACATTAACCCATAACCTTCCGTGATTAAACAAAACCCAAAAGTATTGCTTTTACGCTGCTCGAAGCAATACGCCTTGTTTGGCCATAAAAGTCAGACAGTGCAGAATATGAAGGGAAAAAAAAAGGCGCACATAAGCGCGTTTTGCTGCCTTTTATGCTTTACAAAGCTGGAATTCCGAAAATCCAAAAACAAACAATGCTATTAATTGTTGATCGCTAGCGCCGAGAGCAGCGAAGCCACAGAGAAAGATCACCAAGCACATGGCACAATCAATGTGCTTTACAGCTATCACCCTTTCACTGAAACATTTCTCTATTCTTTCTCATTTTGCCCCCAATTTTCTTGCCCTCTCTTTTGGACTTACCACCCAAAAGAAGCACGCTACCCATGTCCATTCACATTTGTGCTAAATAAATATTTTATCTGAATTTATATATAAGAAAAACTAATTCATTTTATACTATTTAAAAAATTAGTTGATATTATTTAATTTTAATAATTTTAATTAAAAATTAATTTTTTTTCTAAAATATATTTTATTAAAATTTGTTATGATAAATAAAAAAGAGTTATTAAAAATAGGGTTATAATTAAGTAACTAGTATTTTAGGAATAATATAATTAAATAAAAATAAAATTAATTAAATTTATTTATATTTGAATCCAACATATAACAACTTTTTTTTCTTATACATGAATTTACAAGAGTAAATGTTTTGGAAACTTGAGACTTGTTTAGTTATCCTTTTTAACAATGGCGGTAAATTACTAATAAACTAGAACGTTAATACTTGTGTTGGAGACGGTTGTCAAAGAAATAAAAGTAAAAATTATGAAAACAAGTTAACAATGTGTCTCTACCATAATTTTTATAAAAATCATCTTATAAAAATAGATAAATAAATTTTAAAAATATCTTATAAATAGGAATGGAGGAATTATTGTCATAAATTTTGAGTTAAATTTTAATTTAGTTGATCTAAAATTACAATTAATCTCAAATTGAAGTAAACGTTTACTTTTTATACTGATACCGAAATTTGCCTTAAACTTTTGCAGAAATGTCTTTTTAAGAGCTAATCGTGAGTATGTTACTACATTCCTAAAAATGTTGACTATATTAGCAGCTATACATGAAATTAAACTCTAATGGCGAAATAATATTAAAACCTATAGAATGAATCAAAAACTCAAAATACAGCGTAAAAAAAATAAGTAATAAACTAAAATAACAAAATAAAATAAATGTTAAATAATGTTTTAAAGACACTAATTTTATGCACAATTTTCAATAAATTTTTTAGATAAATACTAATGACTGATATTGAATAAAGAATTAATTTTTTTTATTGAGACATACAAAATTATGTTACGATGACTTATTTTACATTCTCATGTAATCTTTTCAATAAATATTTTTTCTTTTTAATTTCTTGGTTAATACCTAAAACACTTGTTAAGTCAAATGCATTTTTTTATTAATACTTTGACCAATATCTTTACAATTCTAAAATACTAAAAATAGTATTCCTTTTAATGTAAAATGAAGTGAAATACTAAGAGCATCTTCCATGCAGGTTGCGTTCCTCCATTATTGAGAATTGTTTCTTATATAAGAAACCATACTTAGACAATTAAAAAAAATGAATTTTTTAGACATAACAAATATATAATCATTAAAAAAATGATTTTCTCACACAAAACATGTTTAACACGAGGGAAAATAATTGTTCAAGAGAATAATAGGGAACATAAACTCGTTGAACAACCACAATAAATCCCAAAAGTCATCAAATTTGAAAAAAAAGGTGATTCAAATCCAGATTCAAGTAAAACAATAAAGAGGGAAAAGGAGAAAAAGGGGAAAACCAAACGCAATGAAGGTGAGGACAGACACACCATGACGGAGGTGTTGACGCCAGACGCAACCATGGTCGGAGGTGTTGACGCCAGCAAAAGTGACGCGAGACGCTACCATGGGCGGAGGTGGTGATGTGAAGCGAAGGTGAGGCCAAACGAAAGTGTTACGAGACGTTATCACGACAACGAAAAGGAAGAAGATAGAAAGGTGTTGCGAGACGAAGGTGTTGCGGTGGTGGTCGGAGGTGTTGATGCCAGCGAAGGTGACGAGAGATGAAGGGACGATCGCGAAGAGGAAGAAGATAGATAAGAGCAAAGGGGGAAGCTTCTGGAATTGTGGAAGAGAGAAAGATTTCTCTCGAGAAGATAGAAAGGCACAAAGTGGGTAGGTGGTGAAGTGAGGAGAACCTTCTGAACCCTTTGTTTATGTGGGAAGGCTTTGGACAATCTGGAACATCCATTTTATTAATGAGGATGAATCTAGACTGTTGAATAGCTTAAGTAATTAATGGTGAAGGAATTTGAACGTTGATGCAAATGTTACCATTGTTTATTACTATTGATTTGCAAATGATACCGTTGAATGTGGAGACATGACCGTTGTGTAGCATTTTTTCACTGTGTTGCACTGTTCACTATAAATTTGTGCATGGTTAAGCATGTTTTGCACAATTCTTATACTGCTTATTTTTTTTGTTGTTGTTTCTATCAAGTGTCAATTTTTTTTATTCTCTTTGAAATGGATTCCAATTAGTATAATTATCAATGTTACTATAGGTATTTGCAAAACCAATCACTCCCTACTAGTGAAAATTCTCAAAATTCGTCGCTATATGTTATGTATTGACCACCCCATACCAGTGAAAATTCTTAAAATCCACCGCAATACGTTATGTGTTTACCACCACCCACCACTAGTGAAAATTTTCAAAATCCACCACGGTATGTTATGTATCCACCACCCCCACACATGTGGTATATGCATCCTTCATCCAATGTAGAGCCACCTACTAGTGGTAGTTCTCAAAATCCATAAATTTATAGTCAACCATCAACTCCCACCAACTCAAACACGTGTTATAGGCCTTCTTTATCCAATATTGTGCCCCTAGCAATGAAATTGAATCACCCATCGGTGTAGACAGTATTCAACTAGACAAAAGGAGATCAAAATTCAGGTGGAAAAAAAAGGAGATCAAAATTCAGGTGGAAAAAAAAGTCGTACCGCATTCTCGATGACATAAGATGTGATTCTCATCCGATTGTGGCTCAATGTGTCAAAGGATTTAATTATAGGAGTCGACCATACATCAAAGCAATATTGGGCAAGGATAAAAAAAATGTGTACAACAATGACGATATGCATCAAAGCAAACAATTTTGTAAAAGAAGCTGAACTCAATTGAAATCTTGATGGAACAAGATCCATCCTCCAGTTCAAAAGTTTAACAGGTGTTACAGACAAGCAGATAAACATAGGAGAAGTGAAAGTTCAAAGAAGAATGTTTTGGCTGATGCTCATATGATTTACTCACAAGATACATGTAAAAAAATTGAGGTTGAGCATGCTTGGTTGTTGTTGAAAGATCAACCAAAATTCAGTGCAGAATTTATGTCAAAGTGTTCAAAAAGACAAAGGTTTCTGCTTCTGGAAATTACTCGTCGTCTTCAAACCCAGAGACACCCGTTAAAGTCGAAGAATATGATATGTCATCGCCAATGTCACACCCAATTGAACAAAAAGCAGCAAAAAGGAAGAGCAAAGGAAAAGAATCTTCTAACACTCTTGATTTATCTGGCATAGAAAGTGTAATGAAGGACAAAAATATGAACACATCAAAACTTATTTAGTTAAAGGAGGCACAGGAAGGGTGTTTGTAAGAATAGGAACAACGTATGGAGTATGAAATCCCCATGAAGGATACATCCAACATGTCTGAATAGCAACACAAAGACCACGAAAAGTATTGTGACCATATTAGGAAAAAACTAGGATATTAAATTTTTAGTTCTTATGCTAATATGGTGTTTGATATTTAATTTTAGCAGTGTAGGTATTTGTTGTGTCTTAAATTCAGAATTTTATGTTGTAAAACTAGTCGTTATGAAAGTAGTCATTATAAAATTGGTCGTTGCAAAACTAGCCATTATGAAAGTAGCCGTTGAAAAACTAATTGTTATAAATGAAGCTATATAAATGTCCAATGTTTCATCATTCTAACATATTCTCATACAAAATACACAATATTTCTCTTTTATTTCAAACACTTCGGTTACCATATATTGGATCCAAACATCGATTTAGATGAAGTTTTAGATCAAATGATAGATGAGGAATTGGAAGACAACACCAATGAAGAAATCATTAGGTTGATACTTGAGAGCCAACAACATCTACATGGCAACACCACTAGGCATAGCCAAAGAAGAAGAGTGGTACATCGTAATCGTGAAGAAGGTCATGATCGATTGTTCAATGACTATTTTTTAGAAAATCCTGTGTACACAGACATTCAGTTCTGAAGAAGGTTTCGTATCCAAAGGCATGTGTTTCTCCAAATTGTAGATGCGCTCAACAACCATGACGAATACTTTCAAATGAGAGTCGATGCATTATGTTGAAAAGGCTTATCTCCATTGCAAAAGTGTACAACAACTATTTGTATATTGGCTTATGGATCACCTGCTGACAATGTGGATGAATACGTTTGAATTGGTGAAACAACTGCAATGGAATGCTTGGAGCAATTTGTATCAGGCATCTGTACCATATTTGGGAATGAGTACTTGAGGAGACCAAATAACGAAGACACCGAACAACTACTACAAATGGGAGCAGCACGCAGATTTCCAAGTATGTTAGGTTCCATTGATTGTATGCACTGGGAATGAAAAAATTGTCTAATTGTTTGGAAAGGTCAATTTTGTTGAGGTGATCATCACAACCCAACAATTATTCTTGAAGTCGTGGCATCACAAGACTTATGGATTTGGCATGTATTTTTTGGAACCACCAGTTCACATAATGACATCACTGTGTTAAATGGATGTAGAATGGGTGTTTGGAGTGCTCCAATCTCGATTCACAATTATACATGGTCCGACACACTTTTGGGATACTGGTGAAATAAAAAATATCATCTATGCATGCATCACATTGCATAACATGATTGTTGAGGACGAACGTGACATATATCAAAATATTATTGATTATGATAGTGTAGGTAATAACACTTCATCATTCGAAGTATCTTTAGGTGTTCACCCTAGTATCAGATCAACATAGCTCCAAAGGAAAACACAGCTTCAAAACAAACAAAAACACCACCAACTTCAAACAAATTTAGTTGAGCATATTTGGGAATGTTTGGAAAATGAAAATAATAATTATTTTTATCATATTTGGGAACGTTTGGGAAATGAAAATAATAATTATTTTTATGTAATATTTTTTATTTTTCATCATTATATTTTTTATTTCAATGTTATTGTATTTAATTATCTATTATTATGTAAAAATATATTTTTTAATGTTACACATTTCCTTTTAATATTATGTAATGTTTTTTTATTTTTAATTTATATTTAATATTTTTTTCATTTATTCATATTTATTATTTTTATACATAAAAATTGGAAAAATGAATTAATTATTTTATTGGAATAATAATTAAGTTATAATAAAATAATTTAAATATTTAAATTTGTTGCGATTTCTTATATTAAAGTAAAAAAATTTATGTATGAGTTTGTTATGAGTGAGTCACATTGTGAGAAGTACAAAAATTAATGGGGTAACAAAAAAATATTAAGAAACCCATTTAAAAAATTTGTCCCGGAGGTACTCTAAATGATAAATTGTTTAAAAATACTTTTCAATATTGACACCGGTCAAGTTACAAGAATTGCTTCTTGCACGGTCAAATTTTATGTCTACTCCAATCATTCATTACTTCACACCGGTCCACAGGGAAAGAACAATAAATATATGCAACTAACTACAAAACTAATAATAGAGGAGAGACGGTGGGAAAATTTATGCTACTATAAAACTACTAGTACAAGTAAGTTCAATAAATACACGAATTTTCTCGTTAATTTTTCCCCCCTATTTTCTCATTATTGTTCTACTTTTACCTGATGCTTACAATCACTGTTATAAACAAAAGAATCCATCACAGAAGAACAAATTTGCTTCTTAACAATAGAATTGAGGTCATAATAATTACCCGTACCCCGCTGAATTATTGTACAATCCGAAAACGATGTTGACCCAGCGAGTGAACTCGCTTCCGGAATCGACTCCCCCGAGACAATTAAGTGAACGTTCCTCAATGCAAACTTGTTCCTTACGAGTTGACTCAGAATCGCCGAGTCGGACACCGAGTTCTTCCTCTTGTGCGGCTGCATTGCGGCCCGAACAATCGCAACGAGCATGGCGTGCGACACGCGCCGGATCCCGCGGGCGCCGCCCATCAGAATCACTGAGTTAACCGGGTGATGCGACTGAGTCCTCTCGGAGTTCCTACCGTGTTTTGCATTAGGGTACACGAAAACCGACTCGGGACTCTGGTTCCTGACTCGTCCGAGTGGGTCATTAAAAATGACCACATTTTTTACATCCACAAGGGTCACGTGTTTAAAGTTCCTCCTCACGCGCCCGAGTAACATGGGGTAACAGGCCCACCTTCTCAAACTGAGTGGAACTCGGTCCAAAAAACCAGCCAACGAGTTCTCTGGATCGAGTTCGTTGGCATCAAAACTAAGCACCGACCCATAACTCGCCCGACTCAACTCACCTTCCGAGCCACTATAATTCGTCCGAATTTTCTTTCCCCAGAGCGGTTCTCCTTTCTTGGGAGCTTTCAAGAAACGAGTCGCGTCGAAGTTCGACTCGGACGGTTTGGCCCACTGAGTCGAGTTCAACTGAGCGTGGAGGTTAATGAGCGAGAGGAATGAGGTGTTCTCTTCGTGGACAATGTGAGCGAAAGTGGTTGAAGAGGAGGCAGAGACGAAGATGAAGACGACGTCGGATTTGGAAGTGAGGCCGGAGCGGTGGAGGAGTCTGAGGAAGATTCGGAATTCGTCGTGAGTAGTGTCTTCGGGTACGTGGCAAACGACGATGTCGTTCATGGCTCGGGTGCCTCTGCGGTAGAGCGTGCCCATACGCTGGAGCGCAGTGGAGGGGAAAGCGACGTCGCTTGAGGAGGTGTTTTTGCGGAGTTTGGATTTGGGGGGTATGGAGCGAGGTTTGTGGTGTGTGGGTTCGAATGTGGAGAGTGTGAAGAGAAGGAGGGTAGTGAAGAGGAGGAGGAAGCATATTGAGATAGTGGACTGGGCTTTGGAGAGAAGGGCATTGTTGGAACTGGAACTAATTCTCTTCAAGGAATGTGGAGAGGGAGAAGAAGATACAAGGTTGGGTTTGGTACTTTTGGTAGCAATGGTTGGTGTTGTATTGTTATTCTCTTCCGGAAAGAAAACTAGGAGAAAACCCATAACCCTGTTATGGGTGTTGGTGTTGGTGTCGGTGTGAGTGTTGTTGGGTTTTGCTTTTGGGAATGATCCCATTTCTGCTTTCTTTTTTCTCTCTGTTTTGCTTGTGGGCGCGAGGATTCTGTGACTCTGAGTGTGAGGCTTTTTACATCCTCTGTTATTCACTATTACTATTTGTTATTGCTGGTTTTCTTTTAGGACTTTGTTTGGTTACCGCATGTTTCGTTATTTAACTTCCCACGCATGCACCAAAGAGAGACCCCATCCTGGGTGGACTGAGTGGAGGAGACAGAGAGACAGGAAAAACAAAAAAATAGAGAGGGATAAGAAGAAAAATAAGGTTAAAATACAAGAGACATATTAATTGCATATGATATTTCTATATTATTTTACATTACTTTTATCTTTATCGTATCACCGTTATAGAATATCAAATAATTCACAGAAAAGGAAAATGCTACTTGGCATAAATTCGTAAGTTCGAAATTGTAAAAGTAATATAATAACTGTGATTTTTGGAAAATCTTGAATTTAAAATTTTTTCAATTTATAATGTAACCAATCAAATGTTAACATTTCATTCATCAAAATATTTGTACTGATTATGTAGTATTTAGCATTTCTGCAGAAAGGATACTGAGGATACGAGTACAGTTTACTCAACAATTATACAAAATATTCCTCTCTACCTAATTATAAAAAAAACTGTTAACTCGTGTTACTTAAAAAAATAGTTAATCATATTAAATTTATCAATTATTTATATTATTATTTTAAAATTATATTTTTCTTATCTCTATATTCACATATTTTTTCTCATTATATAAAAAAATAATAATACATCTAAAAATTAGAAAATAGTCTTATAAATAAATTTCTAAAAAAATCTTATAATTAAGGGGAAAGGAAATATATTTATATAAATCTTATACTAATCAAAATAGTTAAAAATTAGCTTAATATTTGTGTTATCACCACTATCATTAAAATTAGAATTTAACTTATAGTTATAATTTCATATATTTTTTTCAATGCAAATATGAAATTATAATTATAAATCAAATTTAATTCAAGTCGAATAGAAATTATGAAATAAATTTTATATATATATATATATATATATATATATATATATATATATATATATATATATATATATATATATATATGCACACAAAAGTACGCATTAAATTTTATTATAATTATCCTCAATATTAGTTATTGGTAAATTTTCTCTCAACTAGCACATAAATCACTCCATACATTTTCTCTTTTTTTTTTCTTTTATTCTATTTTCTAAATATATTCTATTCAAGTTTTTCACTAACACATAATTTAAAATCATTTATCTATTATGTATTCAATCAAAATAATAATAATAATAAAATAAATAAACACAAATTTATTTTAAATTTTTATAGAAAATAAAAATATTTATAATCATGATAACATAATTTGGGTTTTAATTATCCTCCAATCCCCATACCTTTATACAAAATTTTTAATTAGGTTTCTGAAATTTTTTTTCTTTTAATTGAGTCTCTAAAAATTTATTGATTTTTTTTTTCAATTGAGTCCTCTCATCTAATTTCCATTATGAAAAAATTAACTGCATTTAGAGGTGCAAATAGAGCTAGATATGCAGATAAATCCATCCGCTTAATTGGGTCTCTAGTATGAATTTTAATATCGTAATAAACTAAAGAAAATTGTGTTAATTGAATTCATTTTTAAAAGATAAAAGGATTATGCAAAATGAATATTGACATTGATTTATACAAATTTGTTTAAAAATGAATGAAAATATTAATTGTTATATTATATAATCGTTATAGCATTATATTAGTTTCCTAAGGTATATTATTGTATATATGGAGATTAGTCATATATATAGAGTCGTGAAAGAGTTAGACTAAACTCCTATATTATACAAGAATTAATAGTTGTATTAATGTTTTTAAAGAAAAAAGTACCATAATCATATCGGAATGAAAACTTAGTAATCTAAAATGCGTTCAGATCCTCTTCATTTTCCTGTGGAAATGAAGATTTCCAGTACTCCAATGAATCATGGGATGGCACGTGTACTAAAATTATTTAACTGCTGAGATTTAATCATTAAATTTAATTTAAATTAAAAAAGTGAAATGTATTACGTAGTACGGTACTCCCTTCCGTCGTCGCATCCCACCCCGACGAAGGTTACAACTTCAAACTGGTTAGGAATGTACTCGAAGGTAACTTGCGGTTCCTGGAACTTTATTTGATTTTCTCATTGGATGTTACTTCAGACGTTGTGTGCTACACAGTTGTGCGAAGGAAAAGCCAAAGCATTAAACCTGCTCCTCCTGAATAACTGGTCCGTATTTCGTGCCCTGAACGTACATGGGCAACGAGGAATTTCTTTGCACTGAAACTTTCATTTCCAGACAACAGAGGATCCGAAGAGAAGAACATTATAGTTTAATTTGAAAAAAATGTATAAGGTAAGGTGAAAACAAAAATGTTAGAAAGTTAATTTGTGCTTTATTTGCTAAGATTAAATGGGTTTAAACTTTAATTCAATCCTATAAAATCGATATGAAAGATGAAAATTACTCTTCACTTATATAATTTATCATATAATTTATTTATTTTTATTTAATGTATGATTTTAATATATTTTATTTTTTTTTCATGACTATCTGTCATGTCATGTGTGACTTTCATCACATTTTTGTGTGACCACACAACAAAAAATTACTCAAAAATGAAGGAAAGGAGGTACAAATTACAAAATGCTTGGTGAGAAGGGGAATTGTAAATTATTTTAAAGATGTGATTGTTCTTTTCCTAGTTCCAACCAACGTGTCATAGAGTTGCGAAAACTTCATGCTGCCACTTTAGTCTTAGCCTTCTTGTTTTTTGTATAAAAAATATACTCTTTGATGCCAACCAACAAAAATTGCTTCAAGGTAGAAGGGCATCTTGGGAAAACTAAGGAAGGGAACGGCAAGTTGCTATCATGTTTGACAGTTTGAGTTTCACATAACACGTCCTTAACACAAATTATTTTAGAAAAGAGTGTTGGTATTCTAAAATTTGGTTGTCAAGCAAGAAACTGAAAAAGGGATTTGACTAGAAAATGCTTTTCAAAATCGAGTCTTCTATAAGATAAGTTGAAAGGTAAATAGAATCAAGTAAGAGCAAAAACGCATGTTTATTTCGAACTAATTTTTAATTGTTTTGTTATTAGTGGAAAGGACTGGAGGGACCTTTTTTCTTTTTTTCCTCATGTCATTTCTTTAAATGAAAGCATACTTATGCAGTAATGCATATATCTTGAAAGCCTTGAGCTTTGGACGGTATGTATTATTCTTTAAAAATTCTAATAAAATGGTCTTTTCAGAATGGCATGAAGTGGGAATATAAAAGTTTAAGAAGTTGATATATGTTGTATGGCGGGGATGCGCGGTAACCCACATTTCATGCCTTCGTGAAATTTAAATTGAATAAAACAAGATTGAATCTCAGCCGATGGATAACTTTATTGTACGTGTCCTTTCAAGAATTATTGGACTAGAAATCTCCATTTCCCTTTGGAAATGAAGAGGATCCGGACGTATCTAAAATGTGAAAGAAAATTTACTAAACTAATTAGTTGTAAAAAAAAGTAAAATACATTTTGTTTCTTCAAATATGAAAATATTTAAGATTCGTTCATCTAAAATTTTGAATACATTTTTCATTTTTTTAAAAATTAAAATGTGTCTTGTCTAAATAAGATTTAGACATTTAAATTTAGGTGCATTATTTTTTTATATTGATACACGTATAATCGATATAAAAGATGTCACATTTACATCAAATATATATATAATCGATGTAAAAAATTATTATTATAAGTTTAAATTATCCAAACATACGTTGAGAAATGATACATTTTAATTTTGTAAGAATGAAAAACATATTAATAATTTAGAGAAATAAATTCTGAATATCTTATATTTACGAGAAAGAAATTTTTTTTTTTTTTAAAATAAGTATCAAAATCGTATCGTGATACATTAGGAATACGAACCTACGTTTTGTTCTGAAAAGAAGATAAAAGGAAAAAAAAAAAACGAATACGAACCTACGTTTAATTGTTTAGAAAAGTAAGAAGGCCAGGAAAAAGAGAGAAAAAGCAAAAAGGTCGAAGGAATTTCTTTTTCTGAAAAAGAAAATGATACGACAGTAAACATTGGTTGAAATGATTATGCGTGGACTCAACAAATAATTACCACGTTGACTTTAGTTTATTGAAGAAAAAATTGGTAATTTGCACAATAGAAGGTAAACTTCCTCCATTTGTGGCGAAATAGCCAATGGATGGAAATAATATTTAAGTCCATTGAACTTTAAAGTCACGTTTAGTATTACATTACAAATTACAAAAAGTAATGTTCATGAACGTAATAGGTCTTGTAAAAAAAATGTAATAGGTAAATCATTAAGTTGTTAATTATATTTTAATTCAAACAATGTAAAAAAAATGATAAATAATAAACAACAAAAAATTAAAGATAAATAATTAAGAATTGAATTTTATTTTTAGTTATCCGTGTAATTTTAAGTTAGTTATTTGAGAGAGAGAATATCGTTGTTCAAATAAATGAATTAGAATCCCTTATTTCATGTATAGTCATAATATTTGCGTTTCATAGCCTACATCAATGACTTCATATGTGCATGTTTCTTTACATACGTCAGCACACCTTTACATATGTTTGACAATATATCGAACATTCGGGTAATACATGTAACAACTATCAAAATAATTAATTTATATTTTAAAAAATATAAAAAAATTATAACAAGAAAATCTTTTATATATATATATATATATATATATATATATATTATTTATGATAAGTTGTAATAAAATATTATAAAAAAATCTGATGGTGACAAGTATAAGTATGAAAATAGTTAGATATTCATTCACGCCTTTATTTCAATTAAAAATAACCGGATAATACATGTATCCGTACTTATACCAAGTCAAAGTATGTATTTTTTGTTAAAGTTGAGATGGATTCGAATAAGCATCCACAGGTTTAGATTTCTTTGACATGCCTAAATAAAATTATTTGATCTATGTTAGTGCTTTCATTTGTAATGGTTTAAACCACTGACATATATCTTTTACTAGCGTTCTAAAAAATTTGTTTACTATTTTTTTTCTAAACTTTTCGAATTTATGCTTTTATTTCTTAACCTAAATCTTGACCAATTAAAATCTTTAAAATTTTTCTGTTATGATTTCTAGTCTCTGTTGTAAAAAACCAATATTAATTAATGACATAACAACAACATTAAAATTCAATGATTTGCTACATCATTTAGAAGTCTTATATAACAGTCACATGTAATTTTAAAAAAAAAAAACTATGTTCTCAGTCCCTTATTTATTCAAATTAGTTGATAATGTCAAACTAGTTTATGAGAGACTAAAATATAATTTATAAAGAAAAACTACATCTAGTTATGTTATTATACTTTTTAATGAAGTGACAAATCACAATTTTCCTCTAATTATTATGTCATCAATGTTGGTACTTGACAACCACTATAATTATCAATCTCTAAATTGAGAAAATCATCCATAAATCAATTAGAGACTACATTAGAATCTAATTTTAGTAAGTAGCTAAACCCTTGGTAGCTAATTTTAAAGATGATTTACATATTGATTCATAAATTAATTTAGTGACCGATTATGTAGATACCGATTCGATGATCGATTGTGAAGATATCAATTTAGTGACCGATTATGCAGATACCGATCCAGTGACCGATTTTATAAGGACCAAAAAATTGGTTACTAAATCAGTCTCTAAGTATATACCTTGATTTCTTTATGTTCCCACCTAATTTTTTAGATTTAAAATCAATGGATATAATGACCTAACAATCAATATTTGTTTCTAAATTTTATAATCCTTCAAACATTGTAATACCTAATGCATACAAAATAGTTAACTAACAATAACAATTAAGAAATATGAATTTTATAATCCTTCAAGATAATGTAAATTATGTAAAACACATAAGTTGTTATCAACACAAACTAATTGTTATGTAAATTATGTAAAACATTTTTTTCATTAGAAAAATGAGGTTCTACTTCAAGATTTAAAAAATCTAATTCAAGCAAGCTTGAAAGGTAGCATAGCAAATCCAGAGAGCAACAAAAAGCCAAATAAATTATAGAAAGATAGTTCAAGTCATAAGTGAGGTGCAGAATGTACCAAGGAGATCACAATATTAGAAAGCTTGACAGCTACAATAGTTCTTTTCTAAATCAAAATTAAGGATCAACATCTTGCATTACTTTTTAAACCAATCAAGGTAACTTCATGAGCATAATTTACCATAAAGAGGGAAACGATGAATAATGGCAGTGAAAAGAAAATAAAGAAACCAGAACAACAATTTAAGACCCTCTAAGAAGTATTATTTTCAACATTTGCTTTGCTATTATTAATACCTGTGTGCATCAGGAACTTTAAAAAAGAAAAATTGTCAACATGTGTACAATTGTTTAACAAGCAATGAAATTTTAATATGAAGAACCAAAAAAAGAATCAAGAGTCTCACTTTTTTGTCTTTCCTCTGTTAAAGCCTTTGATAATCCGCAACTTGTTTCTCTCTTGTAGCCCTAAAATTTAAACTAACACATTTGTGTAAATAAACTAAAGAAATCAAAGAAACTATCCCTTGAAAAATCCACAAAAAAGGCTTCATTGTGGAAAACACACCTAAGCAAAGGAAGCTTAGTTCTCAAATGATTGACTTGTGCAAGAAGCTTTTCCTTTTCAGTCTTCAACTGCTCTATCAACTAAGAATTAAAAGTCTATTCCAGTAGCCAATAGCCACCTCTGAACAAGTTTCCATTCCCCGAGCCATAATAGATATGACCTGCACAGTCGAAGGAGGTAGTCCTCATATGATGTTCTTGCTCATTCTCTTGCTGAGATAGGTGAAAAGGTCCAAAAGCACTCCCTGGCCAAAGATAAATAAATAAATAAATTAATAATTAAAGTAGTGTACATGATGCTTTGCCTGCTGGAATTGAGAAAGATCCTAACCAAAGATAAATAAATAAAGACCATTCTATGGAACTAAAGTTCTAATGTGTTTTCCATTATCAGTGGTGAAATTCAACATGCATTGGCTGAAAGTGCCAAAAACTCCAGTTAAAGTGATTGGTGAAAAGCTATGGAATAAAGGACTTGGAAAAGCTTTTCACACATTTGATGTGTACTTATCAAAATTTGGAGCTGGCACACATCAAGTTGGATGTGGCTAAGGTGGGCTCTTAAACTTCACATGTCAGATTGAAAGTGGCATTTGTTAGGAGGGCAAAAGGGGGGACATGCAAAACAAAGGACTCTGATGCTAAAGTAAGTACGTGAGTTAGGAAAGTAAGAATGAGCATGTATGCTTATGTTAGCATGTATGCTTATGTGAACATGTGTGTGTCTATGGAAAGAGTACGAGGGAACCTGATACTTATAGAGTGGAGAGGGAGTTACGGGTCCTTGTTTGTAGGGGTTGTTACAATGACGTAACAACCCTTGTAGATAATTACCGGTTTGTAGATAATAGCCAGTAGATAATGGTTGCTTATAGATAATGTTATAGATAATATGTAGCTTAGAGATAATTGTTAGTAGATAATTGTAACTTACAGATAATGTGTAGCTTGTAGATAATTGAATAGCTGCCAAGAGATAAAGAGGTTGCAATATATTCAAATAATAAGAGGTTAGAGATAACTTGTCAGTCGAGAGCCCAACTGCTAAGGGTGTGTCGTTTGTGCTCCTATGCTAGGGCTGACATGTGTCTCGGAGTGCCATGCAGTTTGACACATGTATTTAGTGGACCCTAGACAACAGATAATCTCCCCAAGCTCTGAGCCGGCTTGTGGGCAAAAGAGGTTATCCAGTGTCAAAGGAATTTGTCCCATGTCGAAGGAGGCTGCCTCATGTTTGGGTAGTAGCCTTGACAAGTAGGAGGGTGATGAGTTTGTCGAGCCCCCAAGCATGGACAAGAGTTGTCCAATATAGAGTGGTAATTGTGACAAGTGTAAGAGTTGCAGGTTAGTGAGGCTTGTCAAGCCCCCTAGCCTGGACAAGTGTTGTCTGGGCTGCTTTTGTCAAGTTGTCCAGGGTGGACATGCATTTGGTTTTGCAGGCCAGGTCTGACATGTCAGGTGAAGGAAGTCTCTGTATTTGACAACTCTGCCCTTTTTTGACCGTTGGAGAATAGATTTAAGACAAACATTACATTTTGTCTTTTGTTGCAAGTGTGTGCAATGCACGCATAGTACTCTTGCATACATGTCACTCGTGGAGTAGGCACATACTGGAGATGTGGTGCGTGGGTGAGTGGGGTTGCGTCGTGGTACAAAAAATTAGGGCACCTCTTCAGCTCCCGCCAATTACCGAAGAGTCTACCTCTTCTTTAAATGGAGTAGACATTTGATTTGTGATCACCTTCACTTCATATGGGTAACGTTCCATGTTCTTGGAATTGCTTTGCCATCCAGTTCCTATTGTCTATATGCTCTGTTTGTCTAGGCTTGTTGTGACCCTGAATAGGCCTTCCTAGTTGGGGACCAAGCTTCCCCGCTCGGGGATCTTTTTTGGCTTCACTTCGGACTCGCCATACGAGGTCGCCGGGTTGAAAGGCTCGTGGTTGAACCTTTGTATTGTATCTTCTTGATGCTTGGAGCTTGGTAGTTTCTTCTCTGATTCTAGCCCTTTCTTGAAATTTATTTGTTGTCTCAAGTTCTACCTTCATGTTTTCTTTATTTTGTTGTTGCTGGAACCGAAGTCTCCTTGTCGATGGTTCTCCGACTTCGACAGGGATCATGGTGTTTATGTCATATGTGAGTCATAAAGGAGTTTCACTGGTGGTTGTCTGGGGTGAACAATGGCAGGCCCAGAGTATACTAGGGAGTTCCTCTTTCCATAGACCCTTATACTTGTCGAGTCTAGTACGTAGGCCCTTGAGGATAACTATGTTGGCTACCTTTGCCTGATCGTTGATTAGGGGATGTTCGACAGAGGTGACGAGGTGCTTGATGCCTAGCCTCGTCAGGAAGTCTTCATAAGCCTCAGCCTTGAATTGGGTGTCGTTGTCGGTGACAATGGCATAAGGGAGGCCATATCTGCACATGAGGTGTTTCCAGGTGAAATCTCCACCTCATTGGTTGTAATTTCTTACAATAGTATTGCCTCGATCCACTTGGTAAAGTAGTTGATATCAACTAGTAGATATTTGACTGCTCTTGGGGCCTTTGGTAGTGGTCCTAATATGTTCATTCCCCACATGGAAAAGGGACAAGGGGAGCTCATATTGTGGAGATTGTTAGGAGGGGTGCGTGGAATGTTTGCAAACTCTTGGCATTGTCTGCATCTCTTTGTGAAATGAAGGGTGTCAGCCCTGAGTGTTGGCTAGTAGTAGTCAGCGTGCACCACTTTGGTGGCAAGGGAGCATCCCCTGGTGTGAAGACCACAGATCCCTTCATGAAGTTCTCTCATGACGTAGTATGCTTGTTGGTTATTCAGTCATTTGAGCAAGGGTGTTGTCAACCCTTTTTTGAGTAGCTCACCATCAAGGATGATGTAGTAGCTGACCTTCCAGTTCTGGCGTCGAGCTTCGTTCTCATTTGGTGGAAATATCCCTTGAATTAGGAAATTCTTGTAGGGGGTTATCCAATCTGGTTTGTCCTCTTCTTTGTCTATAACTTCCTCAGTGTCTATGGTGGGAGTTTGGAGCGTCTCCTAGATGATAGTCTTGAGGTGCTCAATATTTTTGGTGCTGACTATCTTAGAGAGCAGGTCTGCTCTGGTGTTGTTCTCCCTGGGTATGTAATGCATCTCAAAGCATTTAAAGTTGTCAATGAGAGTTTTGGCAATGTGATAGTACTTGAGTAACACTATTTCCTTGGTCTGGTATCTGTTGGCAACTTGCCCCTAGACAAGCTGCAAGTTTATGTAGCATCCTAGCTTTTTGGCACTGACTTCTCTTGCTAGTTTCAAACCTGGAATAAGGGCCTCATACTCAGCTTGATTGTTAGAGGCTTTGAAATTGAGCTTGGGGGCTTTCTCTAGAGTGACATTGTCAAGGCCTTCGAGGATGATTCCTGCTCTGTTCCCCTTCACGTTGGACGTACCACCAACGTAGAGGCTCCACTAGTTTGGGGTGATTTAGTTGTTTCCAGCAAACTCTGCCATAAAGTTTTCATGAATTGTGTCTTCATGGGGCCACAGGGTTCATACTGGAGATCGAAATCTAAAAGTTCTACGGACCAAGGCACCATCCTCCTTGCTAGTTCAGGCTTTCCCAAAACCTGTTTGATGGGGTAGTTCGTTTTGACTACCACTTGGTGACTTTGGAAGTATGGTTTGAGACGTCAGACCAAGGTAATGAATGCTAGCGCCACCTTCTCTATCATTTGGTAGCGCTTGTCAGCGTCATGGAGTACGCATTTAGTGAAGTAGATGGGAAGTTGGTGCTTTTCTTCCTTTTGTATGAGGGTTGAACTAACAACTTTGTTAGTTACCAGGAGATACATGAGTAGGGGTACTCTTGGTTAGGGTTGACTCAGGACGGGTGGTGTGGCAATGGTGTTCTTGAAAGCCAGGAAGGCTTGCTCCCAGGTCTCGTCCCAAAGGAATGACTCAGTTTTCCTAAGCAGTTTGTTGAACAACTTCACCTTTTCGGTGAGCTTTGGGAGGAACCTGGATAGGGATGCTAGTCTACCATTCAGCTTTTGAACTTCCTATGCATTGGTAGGACTGTGCATCTCCATTATGGTTGTGCATTTGTCGGGGTTGGCTTCTATTCCCTGATGTGTGATCATAAATCCCAAGAACTTGCCTTTGTTAACCCCGAAAGTGCATTTTTCCGAGTTGAGGCGTATGTCGTATTTGTAGAGTTCCCCGAAGACTTCTTCTAGGTCTTTGAGACTTGAATACCATGTCGTATTTAAGGCCAAAAGGCATGACCCTATAACAAAAGTTGGCATCATCAGTGATGAATGTCATTTTCTCTTCGTCTAGAGCATGCATTCAAATCTAGTTGTATTCAGAGTAGGCGTCTAGGAAGCTTAGTACTTGGAACTTGGATGCTCCATCAACTAGCCTATTGATGATAGACAGAGGATATGCATCCTTGGGACACGTCCTGTTCAGATCAGTATAGTCGATGCACATTCTCCATTTGTTGTTGGCCTTTTTGACCATGACAACATTGGCGAACCAGGTGGAATACTTGACTTTTCGGATGAAGTTGGCTTTAAGGAGCTTGTCCACTTCTTCGCTGACTGCTTTGCGTCTTTCCTCTCCCACCTTCCTTTTCTTCTCTAACATCGGTTTGGCTTGGGGACAGATGGCTAACTTGTGGCAGATAATGTTGGGGTGATTCCAAGCATGTTAGATGGTTGCCAAGTGAATAGGTCCGTGTTCCTGTATAGGACATCAACTATGCGTTGTGCTCATGTCTGGTGAGGTCCCTGTTGAGCTACGTGCACTACCCGGTTTTGGATTTGAGTTGTAGCTTGACAAGCTCTTTAATAGGCTTTGGGCCTCTATCAAAAGTGTCATCACGTGGATGTACATCGAATACGTTGTCTAGGCTGGCTTGGTAGACTATCAGGGCTCAAACTGGAGACCCTTCGTCCATGCTGATGACTTCAGTGGTACCATTCGCTGTGGGGTGAGACTTGATAGGCTCCCTGGTGGGGAGGATAGGATGCCACTTTCAGGATTTCTGTGAAGCACTATTGTGCGTGCTTTTGATTTGCCTTAACAGTCATGATTTCTCCCATCAAGGTGGGGAACTTTGTATTCTTACCAAAATCTGGAACCTTGATACGTCAAGGTTGACGTGGTTGAGTGAGGTCACAAACTTCACACATCGGCATTGAGGGTGCCTTTGACAGGAGGGGGGATCGACAAAATAAAGGACTCTGACACTCAAGTAAGAATGTGTGTAAGGAGAGTAAAACATGTAATAATTGTAAAACAACTCGTATGAGCGAGATAGAGAGAGAAGCACAGGCTTCTTGCTGTGTGCTGAGTGTGTGAGAGTAGGTCGCATATGACCATCGTGTAGAGGGGTTTGATGGAACTAGTATTTGTATTAGTTGAGCGAGGGTACTAGTCCTTATTTGTAGGGGCTGTTCTTAGCCTTGTAGATAATTCCCGACTTATTGATAATAGTCGGGAGCTTAGAGATAATGTTAGAGATAAACATTTGAATTGGAGATAAAGTTAGAAGATAATCATACCTTGTAGATAATGTGACATTATAGATAATTTAATGTGACATCATTTGTCATTCAGCCTGACCTCTTTGATGAAGTTTGCATGAAGGAGTTTGTCGACTTCTTCTCTAACAGCTTTGCGCCGCTCTTCTCTCATCTTCCTTTTCTTCTGTGATATAGGTTTGGCCTGGGGGATGATAGCCAGTTTGTGACAGATTATGCCGGGATGGATTCCTAGCATGTTAGATGGTTGCTAGGCAAATAAATTCACGTTTTTATGTAGCACGTTAGCGATGCACCGATGCTCATGATGAGAGAGGTCCTTATTGAGCTGCATGCACTACTCCAGTTTGGGTCCAAGTTCCAACTAGACAAGCTCTTCGATGGATTTCAAGCCTTTGTTGGAGGTGTCGTCTCGCGGATCTATGTCAAATTCTCTGCCTATGTTGGATTGGTAGACGGCTAGGGCTCAAACTTGAGACCCTTCGTCCATTGTCATGACTTGAGTACCTTCAGCCGCTGTGAGGTGAGGCATGGTCGGCTCCCTGATGGGAGGATATAGTGCTGCCTTTAGGCTCTCTGCATAGCATTGGCGTGCTTGCTTTTGGTCATCCTTAACGATTACAATCTCCCCTGTTAGTGTAGTGAATTTCTTTGTCAAATAAGGCGTGGAGACTATGGCTCTGAGCTCGTTGAGTGTCTTTCTGCCGATTAAGGAAAAATATGATGTGTTTGCATCAACCAGTAAATATATGATGGTGAAGCTCTTGGAGAGCATGCCCTAATTGAAGGTGGCCATCAAGTCCATGTAGCCTTTGATCTCGACTCTTTCGCCTGCAAAGTCGAGGAGTGGAATTGCGTGATGGTGGACAATATCGGGTGAGACCTCAAGTTTTTGAAAAGTCTTTTAGTAAAGGATGTCTATGGAGCTGCCCTGGTTGATGAGGACCCTGGACACCATGAAATTCACTATGATGATGGAGAAAACCACTGTCTTCTTGGTTGACGGGGTTGATACCCTTGAAGTCCCTGTCTGTAAAGGTAATAGAAAAAAGACTTCACTGTAAGGGTGAGTCAACAAAATTAATGTCGATGTCCCGGATGGCGTGTAGATGCTGTTTTCGAGATTGGATGGACTATCCTTTATAGGAAAAGCCTCCAGCGATGATGTTGATTACACCTTTGATGTGTTGGGGAGGTTTCTATTCTGGAGGTGGTCGCTCACTCCATTGTGGATGTGGTCTTTGTCTGCTTCGGTCTTCTGCTCTTCTCTTATTTGCTTCCTGGTTCCTATGCTACTCCTCTTGATGTCCTTCGAGTCTCGGTCATGTCTGATTATTGTTTGGTCTCTTAACAAATTGGGCTAAGAACCCAGCCTATATAAGTTCTTCTATTTTGTCCTTCAGGCCCCAACAGTCTTTAGTGTTGTGACCAATACCACGGTGATACCTGCAGTACTTGGTTGCGTCTGACCTCAACCTCAGAGGTTTCATCTAGTGTAGCCGGATGGGTACCTCCAGGTTGAATGCTTTCTCGAGAATCGTGGTACGATTGACCGCTAGGGGTGTGTAGCGCTCGTATCTGGGCCCTTTGGAGAGAGGCTAGCGCTTGTCTGGCTTGTGCCTCTTGTCCAACTTGTGCAAGTCGGCCTTGGTGTTTGTTTCGTGCTTGTTGTGCTTCTGTCCGGCTTGGCGGACTTCATTTCATAATCTGGACATTTCTTCCATCAGGAGGTAGCCCTTGGCTCGTTTGCGCAGTTCGTCTATGCTTTTGGGTGCCTTTTTGCATAGACTGCCTATGAACTTGCCAGGGCGTAAGGCGAGGAGCATGGAATGCAATGCTACCTCGGGATTGAGAATTCGGATCTGGATGGTCGTGCGTCCAAATTTGTCCATGAACTTTCTGAGGGACTCGTCGTCTGATTGTCATAGACTGGCCATGCGATGAGACCTGATGGTGGCATACTGAGCACTGAATCATTTGATGAGGGTGTCGAAACTGTCTATGACCTGGGTGGGAGTCCACCATACCAGGTCAATGCTGCTCCCTTGAGAGATGTAGGGAAGACGTGACATAGGATCATGCCGTTGTTGGTGTAGAGGTTCACATGTGTCAGGAAGGCATCCAGATGCTCATCTGGATCGGTTGTCCCATCGTACCATTTGAGGTTGAATGGCTTCCACCCCAAGGGTATGTCTGCCTCCATAATATGGTCGACGAAAGGATGCCGATGGACAGTTTGTGTTGCTGGATGGTGCATGTAGAAGGGACTTAGGTCGTCTGCAATGTTGTCCGTGCATCAAGAGTGTGATTCCCCTTAGGTGCGTTCAGGCAAGGTGTGAGCGGATTGCTCATTTCCCTGGGGATGTCTGACACGAGCCTCTAGCTGGTCGTGGTCATCCTTTAGCTTTGTCAACTCTTTCTCATGGCATCTCTCCATTTGTGTTATGCGGTTTTGGAGTTGTTGTAGGGTGTCTGTGTCTATCATAGTTACCGGATGAGGTTGTGAGTTTGCAAGGGGGTCTCCAGTCTGATGCCAGACCTAGTGCTAATCATGGATAGATGTGAGAGGATTGATGAAAGGCCATGGGGTATGTTTTACCGCGGCCCCATTGTGGAAGCCAAATATTCTTACCAAAATCTGGAACCTTGACATGTCAGGATTGACATGGTTGAGTGGGGTCCCAAACTTCACACGCCAGCATTGAGGGTGCCTTTGACAGGAGGGGGGACATGCAAAACGAAGGACTTCGATGCTTAAGTGAGAATGTGTATAAGGAGATTAAAGCAAGTAATATTTGTAAAATAGCTCGTATGAGTGAGATAAAGAGAGAGACACATGCTTGTTGTCGTGTGCTGAGTGTGTGAGAACAAGTTGTATATGACCGTTGTGTAGAGGAGTTCGATGGAACCTGTATTTATATTAGTTGAGCAAGGGTGCTGGTCCTTGTTTGTAGGGGTTGTTGTTAGCCTTGTAGATAATTCCCGACTTATAGATAATAGTCGGGAGCTTAGAGATAATGTTAGAGATAAACATTTGAATTGGAGATAAAGGAAGAAGATAATCGTACCTTATAGATAATGTGGTGTTGTAGATAATTTAATACCTGCCAATAGATAAGATATTCAAATATATTTGAATAGTAGTTAGGTTAGAGATAACCTGTTTGTTGGGGAGCTCGGCTAGTAAGGGCCAGGCGTCTGCACTCCTGTAATAGGCCTGGCGTGAATGGTGGACACGTGTCTCTGAGTGTCACGTAGGATTTATGAGTCCTGGACAGTACACTTTAACTACATGTCAAGATTTAGATTAAGAATTAAAAGAAAAAAAAATCTATAAAAGGTTAGGAATAAAAAAAATTATAAATCCATTTTTTTAATAATAACTTTTTGTTCCAACTTCTATTGATTCAAACATGACTTGATATAAGTCTCTAATAATTTCAATTTGTTTCTTTCTATATTTGTGATGAGTGTATAATATTCTAGACCCATTGCAATGTTACAGATCTTTGATTTATAGATTAGAATGGTGTTAATTATGAAATTATATCTATTTTTCAAAAGGAAAATATTTTCAAGATAATAAAGGAATTTTCACTAAATGATTCTATCAATATGAAAATGTTAAAAGTGAGACATATAATCCATTTTCGATTATGAGTTCTTTTTGGTTAAACAAACAAGTTCTTAGTTTTCAACTTAATAAATAATTGTTTGATATTTAATACAAATCACAATTCTAATTTCGATAATAATGTCCACATTTGAATTATAATGAAGTTGTAATTAATAAGATAATAGAATAACTTTTCATAAAAGTACTTTTGATTTAATGATTAGTTTCTAAATAATTTCAACAATAATAAAAAATAGGGATTGAAATAATAAAAGTTTTGAGACAAAATGAAGATTAAAAAAAATAAAGGATCTAGAAATGCGTAGTAAAATAAATAGACATAAATTCATAAAGTTATGAATTGAATACATATACGATGACCTGAACCTTTGTCAATTTTAATTGTAAGCATATTAGTGTTTTGAAGAATTAAGTGATTGTGTATCAACTCATTCGAAATTGACAATCAACAGTTTTATGTATAAATTTATAATACTAATGATTGAATCACATGATTTCGACAATGTACAAAGATATTCCTAATTATATTGAACTAATACTAGTAACTGTCTTTGTATCACTTCTCTGCAATCATGCGAACTAGTTTTTCGATTTGTTGAAAAATACTTTACTCTTCGGCACTTTCCAATTTCATGTGCATGAATGAAATTATTGAAATGGACGATCTCAATCAAAATTACTCTCTTAAATCACATAGTCTCATTTTTAAACCCTTTATTTTTTTATTATCTTAAAAAGATTTTTTTTTCAAACAATAAATATAATTTTCATGATTAACATGATAATCAGTTTTTGTCTTCAACATAATATACACCTTTGTGATTATGTCATTAACAGTTTACGAAAATATTTCTCTCTATTCTTCTGCAAATTTTTCATTTTCAAGTGTGGATCACGTGTGTTGAGATCATGCATATGCTTAACGACTGAATGCTCGAGGTAAATAGCATCTTCTTAAAAGTAGCTTGGTAATCAAAATAGATTTGTTTCTTTTAGAATTTTTTTTTACTTTCCAATTAGTTATTTTCGCAAATTGAACTCCCTCGAGCTCCGATCCCGTCAACATCCAGTATTGTCACCATTCAGCTTTATAATTGGACTAAACCTTTTCAATTTTAGTTTTACAACATTGAATAGAACTTGAAATTTCCCTCTCAAACTTGGCTTTCCTACATCTTATCATTTGAAACCTTAATTATTCCTATTATTTTAACTCCTATTTATAGATAGTATCCGAAGAATGGTTATATCTTATAGTAATTCTTGCAGGGATATTTCCATTTCGTCAATAAAAAAAATTAGGAATTTAGCAGTAGATTCCACCCTTTAAAAAATCTATTTGAAAGTCTATATTTACAAAAAAAATTGCGGACATGGATTGCTAACCGAATCAAATGATCTTATGGTTGATTTTAACGATTTAGTGCGAAGACTTCCATACATAAGACTTCGATATAGTTATAATTTAAATGAAAGTATTTTATTAGTTATGATATAACGTGTGTGTGTGTATAAAGGGGTTTTGCTACTTGAGTTTATATATACTTGATTTCTAGCTGTATCAGTACATCTTGTACTCAGCTGATCAATAAACAATATATCATTTGCTTATAAAAAGATAATGCATTTTTTTTGTGTGTGTGTGTAAAGAGGTTTACTACTTGAGTTTATACTTGATTTCTAGCTGTATCAAATTTTATATTGAGTTGAGTATTTCTTATCCTCAGCTGATAAATGAACAATCATTTGCTTATAAAAAAATAACATGTTTTTTTTAGTATTTTGAAAGGAAAATCATTGTTTTCCTAAATCTATAATATGCAATATTGCTATTTAAATGAAAGTGTTTTAATAGTTATTATGATATTTAAATGAAGGGGGTTTTTCTACTTGATTTTATGCTTTATTTCTAGCTTATAAAATTTTATTGAGTTGACTATTTCTTAATAATGTATTTTTAATCATTTTCTTATATAAAAGTAATTTATTTTTAAATATTTTTAAAATAGAACCATTTTTTTTCTTAGATCTATAATATATAATATTTTATTTATAAACCATTTAACTATGAAATAAATTAATTAAAACACACATAACTTTGATGAGATACGGGCGTAACAAAAAGTGATTTTTATTTGAATAAATTATACTCCTATATTTTAAGAGATACATAGATTATATTGTCTTCTCTATTATTTTAAAAATTATACTCATTTTGTTTTGAGAATTAATGTGCGCTCCTAGGATAAAAGAATAAAGAAATCAAACATAATTGGTTGATTCTTATGCACAAATTATTATAAACTTTCTGGTATTTGAGTTTGATCCATATAGATATGTACAAAAATCCTCTTAGATTCATTTTTTTTTTCCTTTTTATAACTCTCAACTTATCATTAGTAATTCCTATTCGTATAAATTAGAGCTTCAAAATGATGAAATTAATATAAGTTTTATGTAAAATTTTAAATTGAATTATACGAATGTTCTTCAACATAGTTTTATTACTGATATGTTGTTGGTATGAATAAAATTGAGTTAATTAAATCATTTAAGTTAGGTTTAAAGTTAAAATTAAGATTTAGAAAAATATAATTGGGAGAAGATAGTTAACTAAAGGTTGTCAGTAAGATTTTTGATAAAAATTGATCATTAACAAAAATGATAAATACTTCTCACCTAATATAAAAAAAAACATCATTTATCTAGTCCATAAATCAATGGTACACCGTCTTTTTGTTATTGTCTTTTAAATTAAAAAAAAAATAAAAATATGCTTAGGAGATTAATTCATAGTTACTCCATTATTAATAGATTCTTTAAGATTGATTCAGTTGTTAAAAAAGAAAAAAACAAAAAAAGATTGTGAATTTAATCTCTTAATTAATAATTAATATTTGTTGATAAAAAATTAATAGACTCCTTTAATATACATCTATCTGGTGAAAAGGAAGTGAAATTTTAAATAAGAGAAGGCAATATAATTCAAACATTTCTTAAAATTAGAATGAGCTTTTTAATTTTATTTTATTATAGTAAAGAAGTGACAAGTAATAAATTACTTTTACCGTTATAAAAAGTTATCGTTTTTTTTCACTCAAGAGACATTTGATACCTGAACCAATCAACCTAATGCTTTAAAATTTTCATTTTTTCCCGGCTACTTTTCAATAACATTTTAATTGAAGGCAATGAATCATAACTGCTGTTAACAATTCCAGAGTAAATACCAATGAAAATACACTCTTCATTCGTACAATCAAATTAGTACATATAGTGGTTAAAAATGTTACCCTTTGGTTCCTGCCGACATATAGCTCACTCTTGGCAAAGGCAGATTCTTGGAAACACTACCCTATTTTGGTGTTGTGGATTGAACAATTAAATGTTGGACCACTTCTACAATTCGTCTAAGTATAGACTTCATCGGAACCATTCATATTCGGGTACCCCAAGCTTTGAGGGACAGTCATATGAGAGGGACAGTTCCAACCTTCATTGGATATCTATCAATGAACGAATTAAATGCTTTCAAATTCCTATAGATAGTGTATAGAATATGAATAAACAAATAAACAAAATGCCTACGGTAGATAGATGCGAAGAACAATGCCAATATACACGACATATTTTTATAAAATATAATAAATGTCTATATCGATGACATAGCTGTATACTATTTTGAAGGTAAGAGAGAGGAGAAACTAAACAAATTAAAAAAAAACTTCTCATCATCATATGATGAATGTAAACACAATCGCAAATGTTGAGGATAAGATTGATAGTAATGGAGACAATTGTTCAATCCACAAGTTGATAAGCATAGACAATCTTGAGAAAGAAATAAGTCCAAGAAGCATTTAAGAGAAATATTAGGAATATATTCTTTTAAATACATTTTTCTTAATTTGTTGAAATATATTGGAAGCCAAGAAATTTTGTGATTGTTACCTATTATTTAATTAATGAATCTATTTTTTAATTTTGTAATTTTTAATAACTTTTAATTAATAAGAGAATATATATAAAAAAGTTATATATTTTTTGTTTTAACCCTCCATTTTATCAAGGAAAAAAGATATTGACTAATCCAAAATTTAACCAAGAGATAAATAAAGTCTGATAAAAAATTATTTACATCAACGATTAAATTTAGATATCATAAAAGATTCAATTTTAAGTTCCACACATTAATCAATGATTTCAAATAATTTCATTAAAAAAATTGTATTAATTAGTGTTCTTAAAACTCCTTTGTAAGAAACCAATTCTGAAACTTTCATAAGCACCTAAAATATTTTTCAAGGCCGCTCAACATAAATTGATTCAATCTTTTAATCTAGGAAATATGTCATCACCTCCCTCACACTTTTATGTATCTTAGTCATGAAAGGGAGGAGCGTTAGGCTTTTAAAGTTATTGTTGTAGTCACATTCGAACGAAACATGTACTTGGTGCTAGTTGCATATTAATTCATGTGTATGATTATTATAATTACATCGTTGGACAAATTGAGTCTCCCAACAACCCAACGCCACTTGTTTGACAACGTCAACTTGAAAGTAATGGTGTGTTTGGAAGTGCTCAATCCCATTTTCTAATACTTTACTCTTTGTACATTTTGAGTGATATGCATTTTCGTATTTCATAATTTCTGATTTTAGTTTATTGTTGTTTAAGGTGATTCTAATCACCATATGGATTTCAATTGTTCCAATTTTCATGTTACTCACTTCCTTTAGCACCCTATTTAGCATATTCGTTTTTGCTTGTTTTAAATAAATAATTTGTTTGTGATTATTTAGGCTTTAAGCACTGTAACCTTGACATTTTCTGTAAAATCCTTATGGGATTTCCTAGATTATCAATTACAATGATTCTCACAAACAATAGATAAATAGATAATGTGTACATTTCTCCATAGGAAGACTTATTTCTGGTGTACTTTGATTTTCTTGGTAGAGGAGAAAAATAAGATTTCACTTTCTTAGACCTTTCTTTCTGTCTCTCTCTACAATCATGATGGCTATGGGTGAGAAAAAATACTTTTCCATCATGAAGGAGACCTTATTTCACGTTAGTGGGTATTAACCCCCTTTTATAACCATCACTCCCATCAAGTAGCAGTTAACTCTAGAAATTTCTCCTATTAAGTCAAATTACAATTTAGTCCTTAATTATTAATTATTTATTTATTAGTCCTTACATAAGTCACATGCCTCTCACATGAGACATTAATTCTAACATTCTCCCACTTGGCTCATGTGACATTAATAAACACTATGGACTAAATAAATAAATAGATTAACTAACATAATGTGCATTAAAAAAGACTAAATTGTTTTATACATTGGGTACATCATAATTTCATGAATAAGAATAGGAATCAATTCGATTCATGACGGTTGTACATCATCTAACCGACATAGTCCCTTCCATGTACTACAAATTAGTCTTCTCCTTAATATGACCATTAGTTAGGAGTACATAATTGATCCAACATAATGTCTTCAATGAAGACAAAACTTGTTAACATTACTCTAACACAAACATACATGCAAACATAGAGAACATGTAATCAGAAACATATCATAATTGAGCTTAGAGTGTCACTAAAATGCATAAGATGAATTACACCTAATGATCATCAACAACAATAATGCCCATGCTTTCAACATGTTCTATAATGTCTTGGGCGGTAATCCCTTATTTAAAGGGTCAGCTATCATAAGGTTTGTGCTAATATGTTCTATCAACACTCTTTGTTTCTGAACTTCTTCCTTCACGAAAAAGTACTTCAATTTCATATGTTTATCACTTTTAGAGTACTTGTCGTTCTTACAAAAATATTGTTGTGGAGTTATCACAATACATTTTCAGCAGCCTAGCAATACTGTCGACAATTCCAAGCCCTGAAATAAAGTTCTACAGCCTATTAGCCTGAATTGTAGCCTCAAAACATACTACAAATTCAACTTTCAGATGCAACAACAATTGATGCATACAACATTGCTTTCATTTGTTTTCATTCCATATCATTTCTAGGACATTATGCGAGACTAAATTTTTCTCCTTTCTAAATTAGAACAGGTGATATTAAACACCTTTCCGTCTTGAATCTCTCTAGTACTTTATTGATATATGCTTTCCGAGGTAAGCCTAACAATCCTTGTGATCTATTACAGAATATTTTTATTCCTATCACATAGCTTGCCTCACCCATATCCTTCATTTCAAAGTTACGAGAAAGAAACTTCTTAGTCTCATGAAGAGGACCAAGATCATTAGTTGCAAGCAAGATATCATATGCAGAATTAAAAATAACCTTACTCCCACTGACCTTCAGATATATATACATTGATCTACAATATTTTCCTTAAATCCAAAGGAAACAATGGTATCATTAAACTTCAAATACCATTGGTGGGAAGCTTGCTTAAGACTGTATATTGATTTCTTTAATTTGCACACCATGTGTTCCATTCCTTCAACTGAGAACCCCATTGGTTGGTCCATATAAACATTCTCCTCTAAATCTCCATTAAGAAATGCAGTTTTCACATCCATTTGATGTAGCTCCAAGTCATAATGGACTACTAATGTCATGATAATCTTGAAAGAATCCTTTCGTGAGACCGGTAAGAATGTCTCTTTATAATCAATGCCATCTTTCTGAGTAAATCTCTTAGCAACAAGTCTAGCCTTGTAACGTTCAAGGTTACCATGAGAGTCATGTTTAGTCTTGAAGACCCACTTACAACCAACTATCTTACAACCCTTTGGTAATTCTACAATGTCCCAAACACCATTATGTTCCATGGAATTTATCTCTTCTTTCATGACATTTAACCACTTCTCAGAATTATCACAACTTACAGCTTGTGAAAACAAAATTGGATCATTATCATTAATGCTTAAGTTTTTTTTTGTTTCATGTAGGTATACCACATAATCATTCGAAATAGCAGGTCTCCTTTCTCTTTGAGACCTCCTTAATGCTACTTCTTGTGGTTCTTCCATAATAGGTTCATTATCCATCATGTGTTCATTATTGTGTTGCTCATCTTCATTAATTTTGTAACAACAACTAAAAAGAGCAATCACCTTACTGTTAGAGGCACAAGCTAAAAAGACTTGCACTCTAACTTTTTTAATTTCCACTTCTCGTGGAACTGCATTCCCACTGATTTCACCATTTTCAATGAACCTTGGATTTCTAGTTTCGACAATTCTCATACTATGATTAGGACAATAAAACATATACTCCTTTGATTTTTCTGGATAACCAATGAAATATCCATTGATTGTTCTTGCATCCAATTTTCTTTCTTGCGGATTATAAATCCTTATTTCTGCCTGACAACCCGAAACATGCAAGTGCCTTATACTAGGTGTCCTATTTGTCCAGAGTTTCAAAGGTGTCTTTGGAACTGCCTTACTAGGAACCCTATTCAACAATTACATGACAGTTTTCAAGGCATACATCCACAAAGATACGAGTAAATTCAAATTGATTAACATACTCAACCATATCCATTAAAGTTCTATTACACCTTTCTGATATACCATTTTGTTGTGGTGTACCGGGCATTGTGTATTGCGCACAAATGCCACGTTTCTGAAGAAGCTTAGCAAATGGATCTGGGTGTTTTCCAGTTTCATCATATCTTTCGTAATACTCACCACCTCTATCATATCTAATAATTTTCACATTTCTGTCTAATTGCCTTTTTACTTCATTTTAGTAAATTTTTAAGGCATTCATTGCCTGAGAAATCTCAGGAAGTAAGTAGACATAACCGTAACGTAAATAATTATCAATAATGATAATAAAGTATCCTTCCTTTCCGAAAGAACTAACATAAAAAGGTCCACAAATATCAGTATGCACAATTTCAAGAAGCTAAGTGCTTCTTGTAGCTCATTTCTTTGTATGTTTTTCTTGTTTTCCCTTAATACAACCCACACAAATATTTAGATCTGTAAAATCTAGATAAGGAAGAATTTCATTCTTTATTAATCTTTTCATCCTGTCTCTAGAAATGTGACCTAAACGTTTATGCCACAAGAAAGCATATCGTTCATTCACTAAACTATATTTGGTACCAACATTATGATGCAGAGTTAAAACAGTTTCAGCATACCAACGGTCTAATTTCAATTTATATAAACCATCACAAAGAATACCAATACCAATGAGATGATTATGCTTAAATAAATTGAAGCATCCATTAGAAAAATTAAAAGAGTATCCAGTAACATCAAGTTTAGATAATGAAACTAAATTCCTAGATAAACTAGGTACATAAAGAGTTTCCAGTAAATCTAAACGATGTCCAGTGTCGAGTTTTAAACAATAAGTCTCAACTGCTTCCACTGGAGCTTCCACTCTATTCCCCATGAAAATGAACTTCTCATTTGGGCTTATGATTTGGATTGTAAAAAATCTCTGCATAATGTTAGAAACATGAGTCGTACATCCAGAATTAATCCACAATGTATTATGGGGAACTTCAGTTAAGTTTGATTCAAAACATACATGAGCATTAAGCTTACCTTTCTTTTCGAACCAAGACTTACACTTTAGACAATCCTTCTGAAAATGTCTTGAATTTCTACAAAAATGACAATTATTTCCCTTTGATACCTTATTCTGCATTTGCAAAGAGTCGTCATTGATCTTTAATGACCATTTGCCTTTATCATGCTTCTTCATAAATTTCTTTTTAGCTCCTTGATTCCCTTGGTGGCTTACATAATGCACTGAGTGACTTCCTTAATTCTTAAGCCTCATTTCTTCCTGAACTAACATATTGTGCAATTCATGCACATCCCATTTATCTTTCATGGTATTATAGCTCATTTAGAACGGGCCATACTCAGACGGTAATGAGTTTAGAATAAACTGAACAAGAAAGTTCTTATTCGCAGCCATTCCCAAGATCTTGAGTCTTGCTGCAATGTTTGTCATCTCGATGACATGTTCATGCATAGTACGCGAACCATAAAACTTCATGGTGGTCAGTGTACTCATTAATGTCCCAGCAAGAGACTTATCAGCTGTTTGAGAGTGTTCTCCCACTAATCCCATAAACTCTTTAGCATTATTGGTCTTAGGGAGACCTGTCTTAATACTATCTGCAACAGTCATTCTCATGAACATTAGGCTGAGTCTCTGAGATCTTTCCCAAGCTTTATAATGGGTTTTCTCTTCATTGCTACTAGCATCAATAATAGTAACAAACTTCTCTTCCAACATAGTAAGATCATGATCCAAAACACCAAGGTGAAATTGGACTTGCTCATTTCAGTCAGAGAAGTTAAGCCTATTAAAATTGACACATATGATACATAAGAATTCAGTGAATTGAGAACATGTATTACATAATAAAATTCACATAAGTGTTTTGAGACATAAAATACATGTCATACATATGATTCATTCAGATAACGGTCAATGTATATTGATGTTCTCCTTTGGGTGATACACCAACACAACATACAAACATGATGATGCTAATAAAATTCTTAACATTATTTGGCAATTAAATATGCACCAATTAGTAGTATCTATTTCCTTTGGGTATATAAATAAAACTAATGATACACATAAATCGCCTACAATTATATTCATTAATTATAAGAACAACTAATCAACCTTTGGGTGATCCATAAATGCCTTATAACAATAATTTCAATTACCGATAAACCAATAATCATATAATTTAGCATCCATTATTTTATAAGTAATTGGAATAATCATTAATTTAGAATTAAATAACCTTACAAATTTGACCACTTTGGTGACTAACAAATTCAACATACATTTAATTCCAACCAAATATATATGGCCTGCACATACTTATTGCTATTAACAATTCATAGCCATTCTATTAATTTCATTCGATGCCATAAAATAATATTCATATTTATTTGTGTTTTGCATTCAAACACATTCAAAGGAATATGCAGCATATACATATTTATTGCTACCAATAAGTTCGAAGCATTCACGTTAATTTAATTGCAGAATATAAACTTTCAATTCTTTAATCACGTTTAACATTAGTATTCGAAAAAAAAGTGAACAGGTGGGATTAAGAATAACAAAATGGGGTTTGCAAATAGAAATTTGAAAAGCAATCCTTCTCCATTGCATGCAGGCACGCATTTCGAATTGAAAACTTACATCAGGTAATAGCTTTCTCGGCAAAATGACGTAGATGGGTCACTTTTACAAACAATTTATCGTAGGGGGTCTGTTTTGAAAGAAATTCTGGGGAGGGTCTATTTTATATAAGTGTTTCGCCACTTGGACTGGCGGAACCCTTGATTATGCAAATTCCCATGCATCCATGGTTTCCGCCAGTGGTGCTGGCGTAAAGCAACCCAAAGGGTTCCACCAATCCCACTGGCGAGATACCCCATGGCACAACCCATCATCCATCCATCATAGCTGCCATGCATCCATGTTTGATTCCACCAGTTAGACTGGCGAGAAGACCTTAGGTTGGTTCCGCCAGTAGCATTTGCAGGTAGCATTTGCGGATCCACTGGTTCCGCTAGTCGAGATGCAACCTGTTTAGTGCAACAGTGCAACATGCATGAGGGTAGGTTCAGTATAGGGTTCATGCATGGTTGTGTACTTTTTGTTAGGGTTCAGGTATAGGGTTTGCAGAAATAATGAAGAAAAAATTGAACATGCTTCAGGATTTCAGAAATAATGAAAAAATTGAACAGGCTTTAATTTTTTTTTTAACGTTGTAGGGGAAGCCATGCCTTTGCCTTTAAATAGGACTGTTTGGACCTACAATATCCATCAAATACACATTCTCTTCTTCTCTTTTGATTGAGTTTTTTGAGTTTGAGTTAGAGATTGTGGTGCTTGAAAAAAAATTTGCTGGTGGTGTTATTGAAAGCTTCAATCAAGTATGACTTAAATTTTCATATTATTATTATTGAATTTTAGTTAGTAATTGTTTTAGTTAGTAATAATTTTAGTTAGTAATTATATTACTTCAATTTTCAATCAGGTAATATAATTAAAATTTATATTTAATTTTTTGTAATTATGTTAGTTAGTAATTATATTTAAAATAAAAAATAAGTGAATTCAACAAAATATTAGATAGTATTAGGTAGATGTATTTAATTTTTCGAAGTATTTTATAGTGTAAAAATAATCTAATGTTATTTGTTATAGACAGTAGTAGGTAGATGTGTTTGAAAAAAAGTAGATAATATTAGGTAGGTGTGTTTAATTTGTTGTAGTTATGACTAGTGTAAAAATAAATTAATTTTATTTGTTATAAAAAAATTGTAGATAGTATTAGATAAGTGCTTTTATAAAATACTATATGTGTTTAATTTTTATACATATATCTAGTGTTAAAAAAATATTTCATTTAAATTTTGGTAATGTTATTTGTTATAAAAGAAATGATAGATAATATTAGGTAGGTGCATTAAAAAAATATTTTTGTTTAAATTTTCGCAATTATTTATAGTGTAAAAATAAATTAATGTAATTTGTTATAAAAAAATTATAGATAATATTAGGTTACGTCCGTTTAAAAAATATTATCTGTTTTTAATTTTTTGTATTTATTTCTAGTGTAAAAATAAATTAATGTCATTTGTTATAAAAAAAAATTATAAATAATATTAGGTTACGTCCATTTAAAAAATACTATCTGTTTTTAATTTTTTGTACTTATTTCTAGTGTAAAAATAAATTAATGTCATTTGTTATAAAAAAAATTATAGATAGTATTAGGTAGGTGCGTTTAAAAAATATATGTATATAATTTTTTGTAGTTATTTCTGATATAAAAATAATTTAATCTTATTTGTCATAAAAAAAATTTATAGATAGTATTAGGTTATGTGAGTTTAAAAAATACTATGTGTTTTTAATTTTTTGTACTTATTTGTAGTGTAAAAATAAATTAATGTCATTTGTTATAAAAAAAATTATCGATAATGTTAGGTAGGTGCGTTTAGAAAATATTATCTATGTTTAATCTTTCGTAATTATTTTTAGTGTAAAATTTGAATGAAATTTTTTGTCATGTTCTAATTTTATAGATTTTATAATATTAATACTAATTTTAATTGAGATGTTGAAATTGCAATCTGAGTATATTTTGACAAGCCTTAGGACCAGAATTTGGTATTAATATTATCTTTATTTAAATATATTAGAATATGAATAAGTAGGAAGACTTTTTTCTTTAGAGGACAATATTAATTTTTTTAAACTAAACACATAATTTTTGTGGTGCAGTGTTAATGGCTTCTTCTTCGTCATGTTCGTCAAATATTTCAATTAATTCTAGTCCCGTTGATGGTGACGTGTTGTGGATGCAAGATAAGCATATTTGGAATGATGAAGAAGATAGAAAACTACATATTAGAAGAGTTATCCCTACATATCAAGGTCAAGAAGAAATACCAGAAGAGATTATTCCTCTACTTCGTCAATCTGGTTTTTACTGGATTATGAAGATGGAATATTTAAAAATAAATGCGGCATTAATCACTGCCTTGATAGAAAGATGGAGGCCGAAAACACATACTTTTCACATGAGATGCGAATAGTGTACTATTACTCTTCAAGATGTCTCTATTTTATTAGGTCTCCGTGTAGATGGGTCACCATTAATTGGTCCAACAAACCTTGGTTAGACTGATTTATGTGAAGAATTGTTAGGAGTCAGACCAGAAGAAGGTGAACTTCAAGGCAGTATGATTAAATTAAGTTGGTTGACTCACAATTTTCCAGATTTAAATAACCATGACAGTAATTTAGAATAGGTAGAAAGGTAGGTTTACCCGTGCATGGATCCTTCAATTCATTAGAGGTGTCTTATTTGTTGACAAAAGTAGTAATAAAGTTTTGGTAAGATATCTGCAATTTTTACGGGACTTTAGAGAGTGCATCACATATTCATGGGGATCTGCTGTACTTGGTTATTTATATAGAGAGATGTACAACGCTACCAATTATAAAACTAAATCAATTGGAGGTATGTGCATCTTAATTCATGTCAATTTCAACAAAATTTTTATTTATCATTAAATACAAATGTTATAAGATGATTAATGTATTCAACTCTTTTTAAATTTTAATTAAATATACCTTCTCTTGGTTGAACAATTGTAACTGGTTGAACCATGTCGGCGACTTCATCATCTGTATTAGATATACCATCAACACTATCATCTTCATCTAAAGAGTCTTCAACGTATGAATTAGACACAAGATAATCATCATCTTCATCTTCATCCTAATGTGAATTGCTTACATTTCTTGACGGTTCCGACTCATTATTAGATAAATTATTTCCACATGATCTAACAGAATTTGCAGAATGAAACGCAGAACCACTAGCAACATCCTTTTCTATGTATAATTCTAAAACTGACATTTGTTCTTGTTGCCGAAAACTTTCAATCATAGTTTCAACATCTTCGTCATTACAAATTTGTAACGCAATATATTTTCCTGAATCTAAAAATCTGCAGCTTATACAAGAAATAATTTCATTATTTGCTAACCTTACCTTTTCTCCTATTTTTTTTTTCAAAGCATTATAACTCATTCCATGATTAATTTGAATTTCTTTTTTACTACCTTCAAATATTATTCCGTCATTCTCTTCATATACTCTTCCATTGAAATATAAGACTGCTATAATAGAATTCATCTTATACCAAAATATACCTACAAAAATTTATATAAATAATTAATCACACTAACAAAAATTCAACTCCGAAGCAATTTTAATAACTTCAAAAATTAAATACTCTAAATCTAAAAAATAATACACTACAGACTATAAGTTAATTCTAAAAAAATATATATATAAATGATGTGAGGATTTAAAAAAAAATTACCACCTCTATTAAAATGGGAGACATACCAAAAAATAACAAATCTTCAATTAAATAATCTAAATCTAATAAATAGTACATATTAAAAGTTCATTCTAAAATTTTTTTATAAATAATGTCATCATTTTAAAATGAAAGATACCACCAATATTAAAATAAGAGACATATCAAAAAATAATAAAACTTCATCTCGGAGCAATTTTAATAACTTAAAAATTAAATATTCTAAATCTACAAAATACTACAATAGAAAACTTAATTCTAAACAATAATTTGTAAATCATATGAGGATTTAAAACTAACATATACAACCAATATTAAAATGTGAGACATACCGAAAATTAACAAAAGATTAATTGGTATCAATTTTAATCCCTTAAAAATTAAATAATCTAAATCTTGAAAATACTTAATATTAAACCTTAATTCTAAAAAAATTATAAATGATTCCCAGAAATTTAAAAATAAAGATAGCACATATATTAAAATGACAAAATGTGAGAAATTTAAAAATTAAAATAGCACAAAACATACCTAAAATAAAAGGCTTATGAGTCTCCATAGAAAATTTTACCCAAGTTAGTTATACAAAACACAAGCGCGTTTTTCTCTCTAACTTTCTCATATATATAACGAGAATCTCGCCAGATGGAATGACGGAACCACATAGGATCATGACTGTCCCGTCAGAGGGACTGGCGCAACCACATGGATCATGACTGTCCTGCCAGAGGGACTGGCGTAGCACATGCATGGGTATTCCGTGGCATGCATGCTGGTGGCTACACATGGGGTGGGGTGCATGGATGGATGATGCATGCATGGGTATTTCTCGCCAGCAGGAATGGTGGAACCCACATGCATGTATTTCGCTGGTTGTATTGGCGTAACCCTTTGGGGTATCCCGCCAGCAGTGATGGCGGAATAAGGGTTCCGCCACCAGGAATGACGGAACCCTAAAAAAATAAACCCCCTTCAGGATTTCTTTCAAAACAGACCCCCTACGATAAATAGTTTGTATAAGTGATCCATCTACGTCATTTTGCCTAGCTTTCTCCATTATATGTTAAAGGAAAAAATACCAACACCAGCCATCATTATCATTAAATCAAATTAGATTGTACAAAAAAATACAAATTTGAATTTTTTTTCCAAATTTAATACATACAATTCAAAGTATCCACTACTTATAAATAGATAATGTGTACCTTTCTCCATAGAAAAATTTCTCTCCTTCAGTGTACCTTGATTTTCTTGGAAGAGGAGAAAAATAAGATTTCACTCTCGTTCGCAATGGCTATGGGTGAGAGAAAATACTTTTATGTCAGGATGGGGACCTTATTTCATGTTATTGGGTATCCATCAAGTAACAGTTAACTCTAGAAATTTCTCCTATTAAGCCCAATTACAATTTAGTCCTTAATTATTAATTATTTATTTATTAGTCCCTACAAAATTCACATGCCTCTCACATGAGACATTAATTCTAAAATTTTCTTCTATTGTTTTTTTTTTCCTTCCAGAAATCCCTTTTTATGTATTTTGGAATTTTGTGTGCCAACAACGTTGTGTTCATTTTGCACATTGCATCCATCATGTGCTCTTTACTCTTTTTAAATTCTTGTGATATGGAGCAACCATTTCCTAGCGTAGATACGGTGGTTGGGTGTTTTAAGTAGTATCTCTCGAGTAGACTTCCTGTGTGGCATACTAGTTATCCTATCCGGCTATGATGGGTAAAAAACAATTTTTTTTCCTTTTTAAAAATTAAAGATATAAAAATACATTTTCCACTGGATTCATTTACTATTATTATTATTATTATTATTATTATTATTATTATTATTATTATTATTATTATTATTATTTACAAATATATGTGAAGTTAACATAAAATTTTCTAGAGTCAACTATATTTCAAACTTTAATAATTAATACTTTCAGCTCTATATACCGGCATTACTTTATGAAATATACGTGTTTTTAGACAAAAAAACATAATATCTGGTTATTTAATATCATTCCTCGGATTATATGTGATGATTTTAATAAAAATACTATCAAAGTATATATATATATATATATATATATATATATGAGTAAATAAAAAATCATAATATTTTATAAAAGTCAATGAAAATAATATATGAATTAAAAGAGAAACAAAAATGAAAATGATGGCAAAAAATCGACATAAATCTTACTATTGATTAATAATTCACTTTGAATTTAAATAATGACGTAATCTTAATTTTTAGTTTTAAAAATAAAAAATAGAATAATGAAATGTACTAGTAGTAAATAATATATTTTAGATTTAATTATTCATTTGGTCCTTATAATTTTAAGATTCATACCTTTTTAGTTTCTATAGTTTGGAAGAGGTTTTTTAAGTTCCTATAGTTTACATTTTAATTCTCTTTTATTTCCTATAGTTTACATTTTAATTCTTTTTTAGTCCATGTAGTTTGAAAGTGATTTTTTTAGTCCTTATAATTTTTATTTTAATTCCCTTTTAGTTCCTATAGTTTTAAAGTAATCTTTTTAGTCCATTTACCATCAAAATATGAGTAATATTATCAATTACAATCAACTACAAAAATATTAACAATTAATTTGTAACCAATTTATCGCAAGATAATTTATAACTAATTTGTAACTAATTATTTTTATATATTTTTTTGTAATATGGACTAAAAAGTAATTAAAATACAAATTATAGAGACTGAAAAAATAACTTTCAAGCTATAGGGACTAAAAGAGAATTAAAATATAAACTATAAGAAGTAAAAAGACCACTTTTAAACTATAAGGACTAAAAAAAAATTAAAATTAAACTATATGAATTTTAAAAATTACTTTCAAACTATAAAGATAAAAAAGATATGAATTGTAAAACTATAGGAATGAAATGATTAATTTAACCTATATTTTAATATCTTAAATCAAAGCTGCCTCCAAAATAATATAGTTTCTTTGGTCGGCGATCTTTGGGATTTTTTTTTCTTTTTCTTTATTTATAAAAAGAACATGAAAAACAATTTAGACTAAATTATAATTTTGATCTCATTAAATTTTAAATTTATGATTTTACTCTCTCTATTTTTATGCGTGATTTTAGTCTTTACATTTTATGAAATTCATAATTTTAATTATTTTTTTTTTATTTAGTACTCATTTTCTTGTTTTGTCTTCACACAATGCGGTAACTGGTAACGATTCCATTACTATCATTTAGGTCCTTGACTTCACATGTACACCGTAAGTTTTCATGTATGCATTGGATTATCACACATTATTTATATGTGTACCTTCAACTCTCAAATAGGCAGATAACATGTCACATAAAATACATACATTAACTTTAACAGGAATCTTTTAACGATATAACTAAAATGACAAATAAATTATACTTTCAAAAATATTTTTAAAATTTTAATATTTTCAAGACCCAAGTTACACTGAATTACACTTTCAATTTGGATGTCAAAGTAACCATTAAAAAAACATTTTAAAAAATGATGATATAATCTAATTTTATCCTAATTTTAAATTTAGATAATAATATTTTATATTTAAGTCAATAAATCTTCATAGTAATATTATTTGTTTTGGTACAAATTAAATCATGTTTTCAGCCAAGGAAATCAATTTCAATAATGATAATTATATTTATAGTCTGTCACCCGTGCCATGCACGAGGATATATAGTTGTTTTCCACTCTCCTTGACAAGTAAGGCAAAGACATGACTCCAATCACATCCAAATAAAAGTGTCAACACTTGAGAAGAAAAAAATTCATTGCAAGGTTCTTTCCTTTATCTAGATTCATTAGTGCAAAATCCGTCATTGCTACTTTTTTCCAAGGGTCTGATGAACCTCTCTATGAAGCATGGGAGAGACTCAAGTCTTTGTTGCGGAGGTTCCCAAACCATAGTTTCGATGATGCTGCACAATTACCTATTTTCTACAGTGGTTTGAAACCTCATACAAAGATGATTCTTGATGCCTCAGCTAGAGGTACTATGATGTCTAAGAGCCCGAAGGAAGCAATTGTAATCATTGACTCCATTGCAGCTAGTGATTATCAGAGTCACCATGATAGGGCTCCTGTTCAAAGAAAAGGTAAAATGGAGCTAGATACTCAAAATGAAGTTCTAGCACAAAACAAACTCTTAACTCAGCAAATATAAGCCTTAACAAAACAAATAGGCCAAGTTCCTCAACAATTTCAACAAGGTGGATCACAAAAAACACACCAAGCTCATCAAGTTCAACAAGTTATGAGATGTGACTTTTGTGGTGGTGGCCATCAGAATGGCCACTGTTTGGCACTTGGTGATTGCTAAGAAGAGGCCCATTATTTGTAAAATCAAGACAAACCTTAATAGAGCTTCCAAGGAAACTACTAAGGCTACAAAGGTGGTTGAGGTTCAAATCAACGTTATGGTTGGAGACCACAAAATAATATTGCATATTCTTGTCCTACTAACACTTCTTTTGTAGGTACTTCTAGCAACTCTTATGCAGGTTCTTCAAATAGGGGTCCACAACAACAACAAAAAGCTTAGTCTGATAGAATGTCAAAGATGGAAGATACTTTAAATTAGTTTATGCAGATGTCCATCATAAACTAGAAGAACACCGAGGCTTCCATAAAAAATCTTGAAGTTCAAGTTGGACAACTTGCAACACAAATCTCTAAGCATCGAAGTGGATCTTTCTCAGCAAACACACAGGTTAACTCGGCAAATTTCCCTATTTGGGGTCCTTTTATAAACTTTTTCCCCAAATGGGGTCGTTTTTGAAGTATTTCCGCGAGGGGGCTCTTTTGGACGTAAAACGCATGCATGCAGCACCCAAACCGCCAGTGGAACTGGCAAGTTTGGTCTCCGTGAAGAAATCGCCAGTGCTAATGGCGATATACGTGCCAGTGGGAACCGCCAGTCAAACTGGCGAGTTCCAGGTGCTGTGTTCGTAGGCCTGTGGCACTTGCTTTTTCAGGTGGCAGGTTGCTTTTTTCAGATGACAGGCCAAAAGGCAAGTTGCAACTGCCATTGGCAAGTTAAGGGCGAAGGAAATATCCATTGAAGATGGCGATTTAGGGCCTTTATATACTCGAAAATTACCTCAGTGTTGTTGTGTGTTCAAAACTACATTTTACTTCTCAAAAGTGTTGTTGTGTGTTCAAAATTACATTTCAGTTTTCAAAAACTGTGAGCGTTTCTTGAGATTTAAATTTGTGCGCATAAGGTTTGAAATTTGTTTGTTGAGGCTTAAATTTCTGAATCAGGTTGATAATTTTCAGTCAAATAATTTGTATTATAAAATATTTTTTAAGTAATTTTTTAGAGCAGTTTGAATGTATAGTTTTTAATTAAATTAGTTTTATATTTTATATGCTTGTTTGTGTGTATAAAATAGAAGAAATTTGTCATGATATTTATTTAAAGAAAATATTTGAGTCCCGAAAAAATTTGGTAAATATGAAATTTTTAGTATATTTTTAATTAGATTAGGTTGGTGTTAATACTTTGTTAGTGCTAAAAATTGATCAAGCGAGTATTGTCAAAAGTGTCTGAAAGTAAAAAAATTTGTAACATCATAATTATTTGAAGTAAGTATTTTGAGTGTGAAAATTTATTTTAATATAAAGTTATAGTAAATTTATTTTATGAGCATTCAACTTGAACGGTATTTAAAATTATTTTTTTTCATTATATTTATTTGAAGTAAGTATGTTGAAGTTATTATTGTGAAAATGAATTATTTATAAATAATACTAACTTTATTTATGGTTTATTTGGGCTTTAAAATTACTACCTTGGAATTGTTTATTTTTTTAAGTGTTTACCATAAAAAATATTTAAAGTTAATAATTTTTTATAGAATAAAGTTTTAATGTCAAATTGTGTTAAAGAGACTTTTTGTGATTACATTTTACTATTTTGAATTTATTATGATTAATTGATTAAAATATTGTTTTTGTAGGTACATGATGAATTCAGTTATAACAGTGTTGTATTTCAATGGAAGGGTATATGAAGATAATGATGGTGTAATATTTGAAGGCAGTAAAAAAGCGATTCAGATTAAACGTGGAATTAGTTTCAGTGCTTTGAAGAAAAAAATTGGAGACAAGGTAAAGTTACAAAATAATGAAATTATTTTTGCTATCAGTTGTAGATTTTTAGTGTCAGGAAAATATATTGCCTTGCAAATTTGTGATGAGGAAGACGTTGAAACGATGCTGGAAAGTTTTAAACAACAACAACAAATATCAGTTCTAGAATTGTACATTGAAAAGGATGTGGTTGGTGGTTCAATGTTTCATTCTGCAAATTCGCTTACATCATGTGGAAATTATTTATCTAATGATGAGACACAACTGCCAACAAATATGAGCAATTTACATGTTGACAAAGATGATGATGATGATGATGATTATCTTGTGTCTAACTCATACGTTGAAGAGTTTTTAGACGAAGATGACAGTGTTGACGGTATATCTGATACAGACAATGAAGTCACCGACATGATTCAACCAGTAAAAATTGTTCACCCAGCAAAAGGTATAATTTCCTCTTAAAAAATACGTCAATACATTTATTATTTGACGAAAATTGTATTTAATGCTAAATAAGTATGATTTGAATTTTTTTTGGACTATAAGGTGTACAAGTAATTCATAATCCATTTTGGAATGATGCTTTGCATTATAAAAATATCAACTGGAGTCATCCTGATGAGGAGGACATTTGTGGTTTGGAGATGCCATCCAGTTTTAATGTTGGCCAAGAATTATATGTTGGCATGGATTTTGATAGTAAAGATGCGGTCAAGAATGCAGTCAAACAATATGTTATGAAGGTGCATCAAAGTTTCAAAGTGGTTGAAAGCAAATGGGACAAGTATGTCGTTTGTTGCTTGAATAAAAATGCAGATTGTCCTTGCCCTTTCTATATGAGGGCAATTCTATCTAAAAAAAATGATTCATGGAAAGTCACTCAATGGGGTGGACCACACACATGTCTCAATATGACCATGACCCAAGATCACGAGAAGCTTGATTCAGATTTAATTGCCACTTGTGTAGTAGGTACATATTTTATGTTCATATTATGTTATTGTTTAGCCTTAATTGTCATTTAAATTTTGTTATTCTATTGACAGACATGATCAGAGAAGATCCATAAATAAAAATTTCATTGATTCAAGAGAGGATTGACAGTGAATTTGCGTACAAGGTGTCGTACAAAAAAGCTTGGTTGGCGAAACAAAAAGCCATTGCTATTGAATATGGCGATTGGGATGAGTCATATGCGAAACTTTCATCGTGTCTAACACACATGCAAAATCATTCTCCTGGATTGTATTTTCAAATACTACATGACGATTTTATCATAGGGAATACGGTTGGTTAGTCGCGAACACCGTCAGTTTCATAGATTTTTTTGGACTTTTGGCCAATGTAAAGAGGCTTTCAAGTACTGTAAGCCAATCATACAAGTTGACGGCACATATTTGTACGGCAAATACCGTGGGACCCTCTTAATGGCCACATCACAAGATGGAAATGGTGGTGTCCTTCCTCTAGCATTCACGGTGGTCGAAGGTGAGACGTTGACAACGTGGTCATGGTTTTTGGCACACTTGCGTGAACACGTCACATATAAAAATGGTATTTGTCTAAAATCTGATCGACATGCGAGTATAAAGTCGGCTATCACTAACGAAGCACTTGGTTGGCAACCTCCCCACGGTTATCATGTCTACTGCGTGCGACACATAGCAAGTAACTTCAATCGGAAATTCAATAATGCCAAACAAAAAGAAATGTTGAAGAAATTGGGTAAGATTTCATATTTGATGGTCACGCTTATTTAACTTTCATATATACTTAAAATTTTTATTCATAACTAATTTTATGCAGCCTACACTCCTTGCAAGCACATTTTGATCAAAATTTAGAAAAATTTCCTCAACTGAGTCCAGCCATAACAACATGGATTGATCGCATTTCAAAGGAAAAATGGACGATGACTTATGATAGAGAAGGACGTCGATATGGCCACATGACAACCAACCTCTCAGAATGTATCAATAAGGTTTTAAAGGATTGTCGCAACATTCCCATAACAGCATTGGTCAAATCAACGTACAGTAGGTGTCGAAAGTATTTTGTTGAGCGTGGCCGTCAAGCCCAAAGACAATTAAATGAAGGACAAGTATATTGTTCAAAGCTTGTTAAAGAACTGAGGAAAAATCAAGAACAAGCTTGTACGCACATCGTTCGCGTGTATGATATTCACTCCACAAGGTTTGAAGTAGAGGAGAGCTTCAACCCTATAACGCAACGTGGCGAACAAAAATGGGCAGTTAACTTGAATGGTCATCATTGTCAATGCGGAAGGTATTCTGCGCTTCATTATCCATGTTCACACATTATTGCAGCTTGTGGTTACGTGAGCATGAACTACTACCAATATATAGATGTTGTTTACACAAATGAGCACATCTTAAAAGCTTACTCCGCACAATGGTGGCCTCTTGGGAATGAAGCAGCTATTTCTCCTTCTGATGACGCATGGCCACTTATCCCTGACCCAACTACAATTCGTGCAAAAGGTCGGCCAAAATCAACAAGGATAAGGAATGAGATGGATTGGGTCGAACCATCTGAGCATCGACAAAAATGTAGTAGATGAGGAGCCCAAGGGCATAACAGCCGTCACTGTCCAATGCAATCTGAGCGTGTGAGTTGTTCAAATCATTAATTTATGTATGTTAGTCGAGAGTGACTTGTATTTGTTCAAGTTCTATTCAATGTATTGAATTTGTGAGGTTCAATGAATTCGTTAGTTAATAACATTTTGGTTTCTGTACATTACTTATTTGTGGGGTTCAATGAATTTGTTAGTTAAAAACATAAACATAAACCCTAACTCTATACCCTAAACTGTAAAGACTAAAACCTACACCCTAAACCCTAAGCCCTAAACATAACCCCTAACCCAAAACCCTAAGCCCTACCCCATAAACCCTAAATCCTAAACACTAAACCCTAAACCTAGGTTGAGTGAAAGTGGGGAGTCCAATGCTGTAGTTAAGGGTATTCAAATTGATACTAAAGGAGAACTATCTACAATGATGAACTATGGACTTAGTTAAAAACATAAACATAAACCCAAACCCTAAAACCTACACCCTAAACCCTAACCCTAACCACTAACCCTAAACCTAAGCCCTAAAACCTAACTCCTAACCACTAACCCCAAACCACTAACCCTAAACCCTAAACCCTAAGCCCTAAACCTAAATGCTAACCCCGAACCCCTAAACCTAAACCATAAACCCTAAGTCCTAAACCTAACTCGTAACCCCTAACCCTAAACCCAAAACCCTAAGCCCTAAACCTAACTCCTAACCCCTAAACCTAAACCCTAAACCCTAAGCCCTAAACCTAACTCCTAAACCCTAAGCCCTAAACCTAACTCCTAAAATCTAAGCCCTAAACATAAACCCTAAACCCTAAGCCCTAAACATAAACCCTAAACACTAAAATCTAAACCATAAACCCTAAACCCTAACCATAAACCCTAAACCCTAAGTCCTAAACCTAACTCCTAAACCCTAAGCCCTAAACCTAACCCATAAACCCTAAACCCTAAACCCTAAAATCTAAACCATAAACCCTAAAACCTAAACCCTAAGCCCTAAACCATTTAAATCTATATAACGTCTGATGATGAACCTTATAATTTGAGCAAATAGGTTCGTGGAAAAACTCAAGACTGATGCATGTAATGAAATAAAATTACATTTAGAAGTTGAAATTGGAGTTTGTCGTTAGTTACTACCATTACTTTATTCATTTGTCTACTTTAATTTTTCTTTATAACTTTATTTATTATTCTAGTTTGATGCACGACATAAAAATAGTCATTATGGTGTCCGTGATGGTGATTCCATAACAAATAGTCATTGAAAATGAAATTACATAACAAATTCCATAACAAGTAGTATGAGATACCATAAAATAAGTGTGAAATTCAAATTACAAAGATACAACAAAAATTTTAAATAGAGACATCAAAATCAGTCATTATGGTGTCCGTGATGGCGTGAGGATGTGCCACATGGTCGATCTCACCTTCGGGCTTCACGATCAGGATTTCTTCTTGCATGTTGTCTCCGCCCTTGTTGCTCAGCCTTAGTAGAAAACTCGTGACGTAAATCAACACCTAATAAGTCACCCATATCAGGTATTGCTCCGGGTACATTCCATTGCAGAGCTAATGGGGCATTAGGTGTTGCCATTGGGGCATCATGTTGCTGTGAAGGGGTCATGGTCGGCCATGAAAAATGAGGATGTGTTTCCACAACACCACCAAATGAATGTTCGCTTGCAGACATATCAGTATCATGACCTTCGAAAGGATACTGATACATTTGCGAAGGATACTGAGAAAATGTTGGTGGCGTGTAATACATTCCATGGCCACGCTGCTCCATTTGTTGGGAAAAATCTTCCGCTTGAACAATCTCCCTTCGTCTGTCAAAACCTTGAGTTTCAACACTTGACTGAAGCATGTGAAACTGTTGTGGGGGAAATCGACGCTCTGATGCTGGACCATGTGCCACAGGCTCAGTGATCCTCTCTTGCTCTTCGGATAAAATCGTTATATTCTCCACATAAGGCACGAGATCATCAACTGTCCATGTGTTCCGCCCTTGTGGTGACACCATATACTGCAATGTCTCCGCAACTTCACCCTGCAATTATCAGGGTCAGGAAATTAATGTCGATGCTTTAAAAAATAAATTGAAGGTAAATATTTAAAAAGAAATAAATACCAATGTAGTTGTGTTTGCATTATTTGGGTCGACAAACATCTTTATTTTTCGCCTATACCAGACCATGTAATCAGAGTTAAAACTCAATAGACCCTCCTGTCGAGGATAAACGTTGACCATAAACTCAGCTCGATTATTCCACTGACTAATCATTGGGACTAACAGTTGGAACCAATTTTCATCTTGTTTGCCTTTCAGTGTTAGCCATGGATATTCTGTGGTTGTGAAGGAGACTCTGTAATAGGTTGTTGCATTCCAAATTGTCGCAACACTCTATCGGGTTGGTGCCACTCTACAACATGGAAAAAAATGAGTGGCACCACTGCGAACCACGCCACACTACCAACCAAACAAATAGGAGGCAACATCGACATAACAGTTGTTGTGTAAGGCTCCCACAGAAACTGCATACAATAACACACAATTGTTAATTTTGACTTAAACATGACATTTTATTTATTATTTAATGAATACATAATAATCTTCTTACCTCATGTCGTTTCATGACATCCAATTTGCGACGGAAAACTATTAGATCATCATTGCCAATATGTTGGTTTCCACGTCGCAATTAGTGGCGATGCGTTACATTATTGATTATTTTCAAATGATTTTTTTTTAAAACAACTAACCTGTGTTCGAGTGATTTATTTTCTATTACAGGAGGAGTTCTCTTTGGAGCCAAAGTCGTGCAGCGTTCCCATGCCCACATTTGGATTAAGATGCACATACCTCCGATTGATTTAATTTTGTAATCGGTGGCGCTGCACATCTTTATATAAATAAGCAAGCACGATAGGTCCTCATGCATACGTGCTGCACTGTTCAAAGTCCCGTAAAAATTGGAGGTACCTTAGGGAAACTTTACTGCTGCTTTTGTCAACAAATAGAACACCTCCTATGAATCTGAGGATCCATGCATGGGTAAACCTTTGTAATTGTTCTACGTTACCGTCATTGATATTTATTTGTGAAAAATGTTGAGCCAGCCAACTTAATTTGACCACACTGCCTTGATGTTCAGCTTCCTGTGGTCTGACTCCCAACAATTCTTCACACAATTCAGCCCAATCAAGATTAGTCTGACCAATTAATGGTGCCCCGTCAGTACGAAGACCTAATCAAACTGACACATCTTGAAGAGTAATCGTAGCCTCTTCGCATCTCAAGTGAAACGTGTATGTTTCGGGCCTCCATCTTTCAATCAAGGCTGTAATTAATGACAAATTTAATTTTAGGTACCCCATCTTCATTATCCAATAAAATCCAAATTGTCGTCGAAGCAGAGGAATAATTTCCTCTGGTATTTCTTCTAGTCCTTGATAGATGGGGACAACTCGTCTGATGTGTAATTTTCTGTCTGGTTCCCCATTCCAAACATGTTCTGAAACATGTTTAGCTTGCATCCGTAAAACGTCTCCATCTATTGGACTAGACTTAATGTGTATACTAGATGAAGATGACGACGAAGGTGCCATTGATACTGTAAAATAAAATATAATACAAAAAATTGACAACAAAAATTTTACATTAAAATAACTAACTACTGTTACGAAAAATCAATTAAATATACATACCACATAATTAAAATCTGAATAAATAACAAAATACATCAATTTGAACAAATAACAAAATTAAAAATAATAATACATACACAAATTTAAATAAATGCTCTAAAATACTCTACAAATAACAAAATTAAAAATTAAATAGCTACAAAAATTTAAATAAATGAACAAATTAAAATACATAAAAAAATTAAAAATTTAAACACGTACATAAATTTAACACAACAAAACTTCAAATACTACCTAAAAACTTCTACAAATAACAAAATTAAAAATTAAATAGCTACAAAAATTTAAATAAATGACCAAATTAAAATACATAACAAAATTAAAAATTTAAACACGTACATAAATTTAACACAACAAAACTTCAAATACTACCTAAAATACTCTACAAATAACAAAATTAAAAATTAAATAGCTACAAAAATTTAAATAAATGACCAAATTAAAAATACATAACAAAATTAAAAATTTAAACACGTACATAAATTTAACACAACAAAACTTCAAATACTACCTAAAATACTCTACAAATAACAAAATTAAAAATTAAATAGCTACAAAAATTTAAATAAATGACCAAATTAAAAATACATAACAAAATTAAAAATTTAAACACGTACATAAATTTAACACAACAAAACTTCAAATACTACCTAAAATACTCTACAAATAATAAAATTAAAAATAAAATAGCTACAAAAATTTAAATAAATTACCAAATTAAAATATATAACAAAATTAAAAATTTAAACACGTACATAAATTTAACACAAAAAAACTTAAAATACTACCTAAAATACTCTACAAATAACAAAATTAAAAATTAAATACCTACACAAATTCAAATAAATGACCAAATTAAAATACATAACAAAATTAAAAATTGAAACACGTACATAAATTTAACAAAAAAAAAACTTAAAATACTACCTAAAATACTTTACAAATAACAAAATTAAAAATTGAAATACCAACATAAATTTAAATAAATGACCAAATTAAAATACGTACATAACAAAATTATAAAATAAAACATGTACATAAATTTAACACAACAAAACTTAATTTACTAACTAAAATACTCTACAAATAACAAAATTAAATATTAAAATACCTACATAAATTTAAATAAATGACCATATTTTTTTTCCAATTATTAAAATTTAAATTAAATAACATATATTATACAAAAAAATGGTAATAAATAAAAAAATTACTATGGAATAAAAAATTTAAACAATGTATATGTATAAAATTAATAAAGTATCATATATTTCAATAAAAACTATAATTAAATAAACTAAATAATATTCACATTCTAACTAAACCTAAAATTCCATATATATAATACAAATAATATCATACAAACCTAATAAATCTAAACCAAATAATAATAACATAACAACTAAAATTAACGTATAAATAATTTTATCACAAATAATAACATACAAATTTTAAAAATCTTAACAAAATCATATTAATAAATCAACTACAACTAGCATACAAATAATAATATACAAACTAAAATTTGTAACATATACATATAACATAAATAATATTAATATTTGAACGTACTACTTAAAATTTAAAAGTTTCACCTAACATCAACAAACTTAGCATATCTATATATAAAACAATTAATACTATACTAATTTACAAAATTTTTAAAAAAATAATATTATCAAATTAACTAAAACTAACCTAACACACACACACACATACACACACACACACACACACACACACACACACACACACACACACACACATATATATATATATATATATATATATATATATATATAACACAACTAATAACATACAATTTAAAAAACCTAACTTAAATAATATTAACATATTAACTAAAGTTACCAAATTAAGAAACACTTACCAAATAGAAAAACTACGTAATAGGAGGAGGAGAAACCACGTAATAGCAAGAGGAGAAATCACGTAACAGGAAGAATGAAGCATTGTCCTACAAAGATAAACAAACCTAACGTAAATAATTTTCACTAAAATTAAGTTAACACACACACACACACACACACACACACACACACACATATATATATATATAACACAACAAATATTTACCATTATAAAATGCTTACCAAAAAGAAAACAAGAAGAATCGCAATGTACTGGAGTAATATGTAGAAGAAGAAGAAATCAATGCAAGCGCAGCTGTGGAACTCATCCAGCTTCTTCTTTTATAATGGCGCAAAGCCCAACCCGCCAATGAGAATGGCAATTCCCTCCTGCACTCTCTGCACTTGCGCCTGCTGCACCTGCATGGCCTGACGCCTAGCCCTGAGCCTACGTGGTGGGAACTCGCCAGTCAAAGTGGTGAGTCCTTCACCTTGCATGTGCATGTCGCCATTCCCAGTGGTGAGTCCTTCACCTTGCATGTGCATATCGCCATTTGCAGTGACGAGTCCTTCACCAACAACGAACCTGCCAGTCCCACTGACGGTTTGCTTGGGCCATGCATGCACTTTATGTGCAAAAGTGCCCCTTGTCGGAATATCTTTTAAAATAACCCCATCTGGGGAAATACTTTTTAAAAGTACCCTAAATGGGGAAATTTGCCGATTAACTCAAAGGAACAATGTAATTCAATTACAACAAGGTGGGGGACTGTGGTTGGTTTGAAGGATAATGGTTAGAAAAAGAATAAAGAAGGAGTTGAAAAAAGAAAAAGAGAAAAATGATGAAGTGGTGATTAGTGAAAAAGTGGAAGAAAAAGTGGTAAGTTAAGAAGAGAAGCAAAAATCAAAGAAACAAGCCACTAACAAAGGCAAAGCTATAGTAAACCATCCACCAGTTGAGCATCTTCCTTATCCGCATGGTCTGTCAAAGAAAGATAAGGAAAGTTTCTTAGACATTTTCAAATGACTGCAAATTAACATTCCTTTTTCTGAGGTGTTGGAGCAGATGCCAACATATGCTCAATTCATGAAGGATTTGCTTACAAAGAATAGAATAATTATGGATGATGCAATAGTGGAGCCTAAGCTGTAACAAGGACGTCGAGCTTAAAAGACGTTAAAGAAGCGCTCCTGAGAGGCAACCCTGTGTTTCTAAACTTTGTCTTAATTTCTGTTACTTTAATCTTATGTCTTATATGTCTGAACCTTACTTTTGAGTCTTTATTCATGAATTATGTTTTTGAATGTCTAATCTATTTTGTTACAGCTATCATTGCATGGCCTGGGGACAAGCCTATTTTTCAGAAGGAGGAAGATGAGATGAGGTTGAAGACATGGCAGACACCATTGATTATTACATTGGAGGAGATTGAGCTCCTCAACTATGATCGTCAAGGAGACTTAGCTCCTTATCCATGATCATAAAAAATTGGTGAACTTGTCTTTATGTTTATTTATCGCTTTGTACTAAAATTTTTAGTACTTTAGTATCTTATTTATTGTTTTGGATATTTTGCTTGAAAACTTATGCGAGATTGTCTTTTTGTCTGATTTACACGTGCTTTGATATATTTTGTTACGTTAGTGTAGTTGTAGATTATATATAACTCTTTTTGGGACTTAATCATGAAATTTTTCTTGGACATAACATTCTTTGGAAAGAATCAACAACCAATGTTTTTGAAACTTACTTTTGATGATCAGAACACAACAAAGTGATTTTTTTTTTAAAACATTGAGAATGGAAGCAATGAATGGATTTCCCAAATAACCAAATGAATTTAGATGTTTTTGCATGGACTTGATAAAAGAACAACCTTCAAAACACTAATTTGATTTGAACATGGAAACAAACCTTAAGCTTTAGTGACTGTGTGCAACCACAGATTTTACATTGAGTTTCCTCATTGATATTTTTTATAGTTGATTTTTCATGAATTTCTAATTGTTATAACATATGATTCATGGATATGATTTAGGCATTCTTTCTTTTTGTACATTTTAAGCCACTGGCCAAAAGGCTATCTCAATGTATATTGTTTTACCATTTGCAAGCTTTTTGAGCCAAACACTTCATATTTTGTTGGAACTACCTAGGATAAAACTTTCCTACCTTACCTTAGGTTAGGAAAGCAAATGTGCTTTGTTGGGGATTTCTATCATTTGATGGCTAATGTGATATAAATACTCTGTTTTTAAATGTAGATATTAAGGTAAATTAAATATTTAATAGAAAAGAAAAAAAGGGAAACAAGTTCTTTGTGAATAAATAAAATGTGTGAATCATGTTCCATTTTATCATAAACTATACAAAGTTGTTGTAAATTTATTAAGTTGGGATTTTGGAATAGAAATACTTGGTTGAAAAGGGAAGGGATAGGAAGTGATGATTCATTTCAATTGCTAGCTTTTTTTTATGTTGCTCTCCTATTCTCAAGGTATTTTTGAATATCATGAAAAACCAAGATTTCTTTCAAAGCCAGGCCCAACCTTAAAAGCCTTAATGATCCATGATGATTATACACTTTGTCTTTGATTTGATGGGAACTGACTTGCAAAATTGATTTATGACATATCAGTGATTGAAATTGAGATGAAACACTTGCCTGTGTGAGAATTATACACCTTTGAGAGATTTTCCTCTATTTGAATGAATCGGGTGTTTTCTTTGATGTTCTTTAGAAAAAAATGAAAATTGATCTTAATCTCATTTGGTTATGTGAATTTCATCTTTGTACTTTCATTTCTCATTGTTGCATTTTGAAAAATGTTGTTCTGATCAATTTGGAGGTTGATTCTTTACAAAGCATGCTCATAGTTTTTGGTGTTGAAATATTGAAGCATTTTTATTTTATACTTATACTATTATTTTTCGTAGTTTTCTTTCTATACTTTGCTTGAGGGCAGGCAAGATTCTAGGTTGGGGGGAGTTGATAAGTGTCATATTTTAGTTATTTTTGGGATTAAAATATTAGCACTTATCTTTCAATTGTAATATTTTTCTTATAAACTTCCCTTAAATTTAGTTGTTTTATATATACTAATGTTTTTGTTTAAATATGGAAGATTCATCCATGATTCTGTAGGTTTTGGTGATTTTTTGTTAGATCCAGAAACCAAGTTAAAAAGAAGGGCAAAATGGTAATTTTTCCAAGATTTCAAACAACCATTTGCCCAGGCTAGCAACTAGCTCGCCTAGGCTAATCAAGTTTCTTTGGACCTAAGCAACTAACTAGCCTGGGCTAGCTACAGCTCCCCTGGGTGAGTGAGGACCTTCAGTGTTAAGCAACCAACTCGCCTAGGCGAGCTGGTCTGACAGTTTCTTCTCTTTTTTTTTTTCTATAAAAAGCCATGCAAAGGAAGGCAAATGAAAGAACCAGAAGAAGATGCAAGAGAAAACATGCAGCAAGGAAGAAGAAGTGAGAAAGTGGAGCCTGGACACTACAAAGTTGTGATTGTGGATCACATCCTTCGTCATTTCTCGTGTTGATCTTGTGCTCTACGCAATGATCGACTAGTTTCTCCAAAGGATTGGATGTAATCTTTGTACCCTTATGTATTTTTTTTATATTGTATATATGTATGAATCTTTTCTTGAATTAATTAAATTCGTTATTATTGTTTTAGTAATTTTACGTATTTCTGATGCACTAAATTCCGTTAGTTTTGATATTCCGTTACTTTAGTTATTTTTCGTTAGTTAGACAAACCCATGATATTTCTATTGAATTTATACATAACTATTGAACTATTTAGTTTTATTCGGAGGAATTAAGTATCTCAAGTCCTTGTAGAGATGATCCCTTTTATAAAATCTGTATCTTGCAGACGACATTGGTATGCTTGCCAATAGTCTAACAATAAGGGGGGTTTGTGCACATAGGGGGATCTATCTCAACCCTTGATTGGATTGTGCGTTTGGTATGTTTTACATTGGTGTAAATGCTGCTTTAATTTCTATTCTAGCTAATGAATATGGACCCATAAAATTTTACATTAGTGTAAATGCCGCTTTAATTTCTATTCTAGCTTATGAATATGAACCCATAAAATTGGTGCATATTGTGTACTGGTAGCAATAGGTTCATGATAAGCGCTTTGCATAGTCTTCCTGGGTAGTACTTGGCCACAATTTTTAGTGCTAGTAGTAATAGGTTTGTGAAAGCATATGTTGATCTATAAAAGCCTACAACAAACAACTAATTAACTACCCTGTTATTTACCAAATATGTTGAATATTGAAATTAGATTATGGGGTAATTAGCAATAGGTTCATGAAAGCATATGTTGATTTGTAAAAGCCAGCAACAATCAACTAATTAACTACCCTATTATTTACCAAATGTGTTGAATATTGAAATTAGATTATGGGGTAATTGAGTTAACAATGTGATGTTAAACTTATTGTTGGAGTTAGTAAAAATAGTAAAGGTGTATTGACAAAAGCTAAAAAGGAAAATCAAGGGTTGTTCCTCATGCTTTGTGTTGTTGCAATAGCATAATTTTAAGAAGCATTAAAGATTGAAATGGACCAATTTGGGTGGTTCCACATTATCTTTGCTCTCTCACTCATTGTTCCGATCCTTCAATGTTTTTTTTTTTGTTTCATTCTGATTTTGTTTCCCCCCTTTTTGTTGTTTTTTTTATCAATAATTGTCTCAAACGACATTATGGAAATTTGAGTAATGTACCTAAATGTGTTGAACCATTAAATTTGGTGCATTTTGTGCGATAAACTAATGTAATATGCGTGTTGGTGCATTTTAGTAGTGTAATAAGTTTATTTATATGTTTTTTACATGACATACTTATATATCTAAATATTTTAAAGTTGCACAGGCTTGGTAGACCTCTTGACATTGATGAGGTGTTCAAGGAGACAAACATTAGGAAAAAGGACAACACCTGGGTGGATAAGAGATATGAGCAAACCTATGTAAGTTAACATGTTATATAAATTGTTTAATTTTTTAGTAAGAAATTAACTTTGATTGAGTTTTTTTTTCATTTAATTAGGGAGACTTTTAGAAGAAATTGCAAGAAGGCTCTAGTGGTGGGACACAGACCATTAACACTAAATCAAGAGTTAAATTGTGGGTTGATGTTGTTGGAGGCAAGTCTCACGGACTTCTTTATAGGGCTGGAGACATGTCCTCCCATTATAGGCTTGGTGTGGAATCACTAACCCAAGTTAAGCAAGCATCTTTTAAGTCATCTCAAACCATTGTTCCAGCGTGGGTGGCTGAACAAGTCTCATAAGCAAATGAAAGAATTGAACAATAAATGAAAAAGCAACAAGAACAACATCAAAAGACACAAGAAGAGATAGTCCACAACATTAGGGAACTTAAAGCATATGTGAGTGACCTCAACCAGCATTATGGTTATATATATATAAATGAAATATTGTTATGGATTAATTCTATGTTTAAATAGGTACTATTTTTATATTATGTTTAAATAAGTACTTTTTTTATAGGTTTTGATAATTTCGTAAAAAAAATTAATTTTAAAACACATAATTACCAAAGGTTAAACCCACTGGACTACAGTGGGTTTTTATTGTGCAAAAAACACATTCTATTACCAACGACTAAACCATCTATATTACAATGGGTTGGTCAATGGTAAAAAACCCATAGTGGGTTTAGTTCATTGTAATTTGTTATACATGCTAGCATAGGTTTATTTTTACTCATTAATTATTGAGAACTAAGTTCTCTGTATTATCGATGTTGTTCGAGGTCAATGATAGAATTTATCGACAAAGATTTTATAGACGAACTTTTAGCCCACTATAAGTCATCTGTTTATAGTGGGATTTTGCTTGTAATAGCAAACATTCTTGCAATTATTAGTAATTTTTTATGGTCATTATTATTATATGAAAATTGTAAAACTTAACAACTTTATTTTAGAATGCGAATATATAAAATTTAAATATCCTCTCTCTCTACACACATCTTATGCTGAGCTTTCCATGCTATGAAGCTGACATAAGCTTCAAAAAGTGGCAAAGGTATTTGGCACAATATGTGAGCCTTGCAGGTTTGTATTTGGCACAATATGTGAGCCTGCTGGCGAAGCATCTCTGAATAGCCTTACCTGCCTCATCTTCCATATCAATATTGGGCCAAAACCAAATGTTTGCAAGTCTGTGTGCGTCAACAGGAAATGATCTCCTAACTTTTTTGGTTTCATTATAAATGTAAAATTAAATACCCAAACACACTATCAAAATCTTAATCTATGATGCCCCCCACCAATTTGTTGTGCCACCAAACCCATGTTCTGAGTTCTCATAATGAAGAAAAAAGTTGCAGTTTTTTACACAAGAATAGTCTTCATCAGGCATAACACTTAGCTTGAACTAAAAACAACTATTTTCAGTTTCTTATTTCTTCATGTTAGGGTAATTTTAATTGTAATTTGTAGGCACTTTTCATTTTCCTGTTTGCACCATCCTCATGACATTCATTGTTATTGTTAGTGACCATCTTAACAAGTGCAAATGTCTTTCATACTCTTTTCAGGTTTTTTTCTGTTATAAATCCTTTTATAACTTATTTTATGTGATTAATTATTATTTATTTATATACAAGTTATGTTCATTATGAGTGAACCTTAGTTTCTTGTTTGAGATTTAATACAATGATTCTTCTAGACAGTTTGGATTAATCATTGTATTGAATCTTGAATTGTTTGTTTGGACAGTTTAAGAAGAGTCATTTTTTATAGTAGATTCATATGTATAGGTTAGCTCTCTTTTCTTAAATTTGATGAAATTTCAGTATAGTGCATTTCACTTTGTTCTCCAGGTGCATACTTGATTGTGGTGGAATTCATGTCACTGCTTACATGTCGTATAGTTGGAGATCAATGTGAAATGTTGAAAGGTTACACATAAAGATCTTAAAAGGGTATACAAAGAATCTGCACCATCTTGAAGCATCCATTGTTGAAAGGTACATTGCAGAAGAAACTATTGAGTTTTGTTCAGAGTACATTGAAAAGGTAAAACTTGTGGGGCTTCCCAAGTCTCAACATGACGAAAGAGTGGGAGGTAAGGGTTCACTAGGGTTGCATGTTATAACTTCGGGTCTAGAGGAATTGAAATAAGCTCATTTATATATATTGAATAACAGTAATGAATTTGTACCAAACGTAGTTCGACACGAAGCCCTAGTCAAGGAAAGTGACCAAAAAATGACCAAGAATATGGTGTTAAAAGAGCACAACAAGACTTTTCTAAATTACTTTAAAGATACAATCTTTGGTAATGATAATGCTTCTGAAACGTTAAGGAAGTTAGCAGATGGGCCTAAAAGAAATGTTAGAACTTGGAAGGGATAGGATATCAACAAGTATTCATTCTACACCAAATCACAAGAGTACAATACAAAACTATGCGGTTAGTCTTAAGGCTAAATCCCAACACTTTGCTACTGCAAATGATGACAATCTTCGTCTGGCATTCATGCCTTACTTTGGAGTCATTGAAGAAAATTGGGAGCTTAATTGTGTTAAATTTACTATGTGTGTTTTTAGAACAAGCCAAACAGGTGTTTGTGTTCAAGATCCTTGTGATGAAAGGTGGTAAGTGGTTCTACACAGAAAAATCATTGGTGTTAATCTTGAAGATGATGATTCAACCCTTGATACTTGTTGTCGCAACCTACCCTTCGGCGGGAGGGCGACGCGGGGCTCGTGGGTGCATCTTCCAAGGGAGGAAAATGCGCGGAGTCGCCACCAACGTTTATTCGAGGAAAACGTCGGAAAAACCAGAAAGGTGTGGTCTACGAACTTTAAGTGTGAAAGGTTCGGGAGTTGTATTTACGCACGGGGAAGGTATTAGCACCCCACGCGTCCGTCACAAGGGACGACAGCCTTTAATCAAGTGTGCAAATATGCCTTCAAAATGTTTTATTTTCCCTTTTTTATGTCTTTTTGTGTTTTTATGCTTTTTATGTTTTTTGTATTTTTTATCTTTTTGTGGTCGACAAGGGTGTTTCCCTCGCTCCTATGTATCCTCAATTACGATGAGGAAATCAGACCTACGTAGTTCTTTGAGAACTAAACGTTGGTTAAGTTGTTTTGATCTTTTTTCGCAAGATAGATTTTAATTGAACAAAGGTCATTTAAGGCGTTGGACCATTAAATGATCTTTTGATTCTTTTGAAAGAAGAGAAGCATTAAGGTATTGGACCATTAACGATCTCTTGGTTGTGAAAGGAGAGAAACGTTAAGGCATTAGACCATTAATGATCTCTTGGGGTGGTCGACAAAAGCGGGGCTTTTGCTCCTACATATCCTCAATTGCGATGAGGAAATCAGACCTACGTAGTTCTTGCAAAAGCGTAAAGTTATGTGTTGATTTTATGCTTTTGAACGGTCCATGTTAACCGATAAAAGCAAAGAGGACCGTTTAAGGCGTTGGACCTTAAAATGGTTTTTAGTGATTTTTGCGGACAAAGCTTGATTTGTGAGTTGATTTTAGCCTTAGTTTCACTTTGGTTATTAGTCAATTCATTCAAGGAAACTTCCAAAGAAAAACGTCCGATTGATTTTTTTATTATTATATTCAAAGATATTGATTATTTTATTATTATTTTTTCAAGATATTTTGATTATTTTATTATTATTTTGCCCTTTTTTGGTTTAACTGTGGTTACAGTGTGAACGATCGGTTAGATTTTGTTTTACCAGTGATTAAACAAGATTACAACGCAAATGATCGGTTGAAATTCATTTTATCATTTATTAGGCGAGATAACGGCTTAAACGATCGGTTAAAGCTCGTTAAAAACGGAAGAAAAGAAAACCGAAAATGAACGAAATGAAGATGAAAGCTAAAAAAACAAGAAATGAATTAAAAGTCTCGGATTCGAAAACTTACCCGTTGAAGAATGAAGAACGAACGAAGAACGGTGAAGAACGACGGAAAACCTTCACGGATTTGCTCACAGAAACATCTCGGAAGCGTTACGGAGGCACCTCGGCTTGGATTTTCTTCACGGAAACAATTTTTTTTCACCCAAAACAGCTGAAATGCATAGCCAAGGGGGTTAGGGATATTTGGAACAGCCTCCCTTCACCTATTTATAGGAAAAGGGGGGAGGAGGTTGCCGCTCAGCTCGCCGAGGCGAGCTGGGTTGCTTCCTCCATAAGCAACCCTGCTTCGAAACTGTTCTGGAAGGCCCAAATTAAGAAATTTGAAAATTTCTATTTGCACCCCCCATCTTGATAAGTTCACCCCTTCTTTTGTAATTTACGGAAAAGTTATGGAAGCCTTACGGAAGCATATAAGACTTGACTTTATTCTTTTTTTGTCTTCTTTCTCACCTATATTAAGTGAAATATGCTTATTTAGGGTTATGGGAATTTTATGGAAGCATTACGGAAGTCTCGAAAGCCATTTTTTAACAAAATGGGGGAGGTGGTTGCCGCCCAACTCGCCCAGGCAAGCTAGGTTGCTTTCACCTTAAGCAAGAAAATGCCCAGAATCCAATTGCTATTTGCACCCCCATTATACTAAATATACCCCTCTTTTGTGTTTTTCTGTTGATTTCCTTCCGAAATGTTACGAAACTTTACGGATTATGTAATGACACCTATTTTCTTTCCGGAATGTCGCGAAACTTTATGGATTATGCAACAATGCCCTTTTTGACTTCCAGAATGTTGTGGAACTTTACGGATTGTGCAACAATGTTTCCTTTCGACTTCCGGCATGTTGCGGAACTTTACGGATTGTGCAACAATGCTTCCTTTCGACTTCCGGTATGTTGCGGAACTTCACGGATTGCCTAACGATGGGTGTTAAGTACCTTGAGGCGGTCAAGCGAAGGTTGCATGCCACCAAACAATGGTCCCCGGACGAAATTAGTGTATGACACTTGTCATACTCATTTTTCCACACACATACCTAACATCAATGGAGAAGAAGAAGTTAACGACGCCTATGCAAATCGTAATGATCATGACGAAGGAGAATTAATTAACATCGTATAATGTAATCATTTTTTATATATAGGTGTTTCCATATTTGCAATTACATAAATTACTATACTTTTGAGTTGACTTTAATTAATGTGGTTTTTTTAGCAGGCACATGGCTACACCACTAAGCTCTTCTCGTACTGAGTTAGCACCTTCACCGTCTACGTCGAAGAGGACTAGAAAAGACATATGACTCAGATTATTGTCTGCTAGACTCGTGGGGGTGGAGAGACCACTGGTTCATATGGATCCTCCCACTGGAAAAGTTGATGGTTCCCACAAAAAGAAATTAAGGATTAGGATCTATTTGCGGGTCATCACCCAAGACAAGGTGGATGTTACATATGTTAACTGGAAATAGGTTCCTACAACTCAGAAGGATTTGATTTGGGAGAACATTTAGGTATTTCAATTAAATTGCTTACATTGTTGTTATTCACTAACTATAACATGTCTTTTTGTATATGAGTTTGAATTTGATATTTTGGAAGTGTTGGATAAAAGGACGAAGAAGAAAATCTTCCATGCCGTAGAAGAACGATGGAGGCAATTTATGTGAGATTTAACCTCCAAATGGGCTCTAGCACAAGATAAGGAGGATGACGATAACAACGTCTATGAGAAGTACGATATCAACAAAGAGAAGTTGAACCAATTTTTTCAAATCCGTAGATACACTTCATGGGAGGTTATTTGTAGTCCTTCAACTTTTTCAAATTGACATTTATAATTGATTTAAGCATTTTATTGATATACTATCTATTTGTCACAGGATGTTAGAAAGAAGGTGCAGTCCATCCAGAAACAAAACACTGCCCTTTACATGTTGTCTTATAGGGGTTATGATTTTCTTGAACAAAAGTCAATGGAGGAAAAACAACAAAACTGATTGGAGCAAGCAACCTCCATCTCTCATTAGACGACACATGAAGTGGAAGATGACATCTGAGGCGACATGCCAAATTACTGATAGGATTGTAAGTTAATTTTTAGTTTCAATGGTCATTATATATAATAACAACAATAGTTCGTAAATAGTTTCATATTTTGTTGATTGCAGGATTCCCTAGAAGAGCAATCCACACATGGTAGCCCATGGACGTGAAGATGTATTGATTACTGCCATTGGACGACCACAACTCCCTGGCCATGTTCATGTTGTTGGAGTCGATGTGCCGATCAGGAAATACTTTGGACCAACTTCAGCAGAGCTGGATCGATTGAAACAAAATATTAAGGAGAAGCTGACACAAAATATCTGGGAGACAACTAATGTTGTCCTTAAGCCAAATGCAGTCCTAAGGAATTGTACCTTCTATTGAGCCTAAGGTAGCTCCTTCTAGTGCCCGTGTTAGCACAAAGGGAAGCTGTGTTAATCCCTTGGGGTAGGACCCAGACGCGACTACATCAGACAAGTGTGGGTTGTATGTTAATGACATCCTCCCCTCTTGGTCGCCCTTGGAAGAATTTATGAGGGGTTGACAACCCTGCACCATGTCCCTTTGGGCAATGATCTAGTGAAGGTGGGGGTTGAGAAAGTTTGAGATGTTAATGCTCGCGTCCCTATATCCACTGAAGAGGTTCAGTTAGTGGGGCAGACCCTTAACATTGTCCATGCTTGGCTGGCACATCTTGTACAACCTTTTCCAAAAAAGGTATTTCTTTCTTTTCATGTTTATTATTATCCAAAAATTATTTGTTATAAATAAAGTGTTGATTGTCATTGAATTATGTTTATTAACTATGTAGGATAAACATGTACCAAAGGGACTTACGAAGCCTGTTCATAGGCTGAAACATGATGATGATTCCATATACCATATGAAATTGATGATCCCACAGCTTTTCCTCAAGCCTATGCAGGTGTTGTGGGATGCAACTATGTTTCGGGTGTACAATGATAATGTCCCTTTGTACATAAAGCATGAAGATCTTGGGGAAATAACACATAGTGGTCAATGTCTGAACATCGTTGTTATACAATTGTGGATTATGTAAGTAAACTTAAATCAGAGTCCATTACCTAATTCATTATTTTAAATTGATGCATAATTTACTTTCTTTTAACAACAATAGGCATATGAATGAGTTAAATCTGCGATCGGGGAATGGCTCTATGCATGGATTCCTTGAGTCACAGTCCATATAGAGATTAGGGCAATCACGGTTTGAATATGAGGATTATATTAAAAAATGGATGCAGAATTCACAAAGAGATGTCTACCTAGGAGCCTCCTTGAATGGGTAAGTAAAACTAAAAAAATCAATTTAAATAATGTATGCATTATAATAACTTAATATTCTCCAATCCAGTGGACATTGACAACTGGTGGTTATATGTCCTAAGGCCAATGTTTATTTTGTAACACATTTACTTTATCATTAGTATTTGACATCAATATTTTAATTGTACAATATACATGTATGTTTTTCTTAATGTGCTTTGAAGGGATTCAACAATAATCATGGAAGTAAATCCAAGGCAATTGCTAAATGGATTCCAGTTAAAGTAAGTCATTTAAAAAATGTTTGATCTCTTGAAAATGACATTTATTACTTTGTACACTAATTTTGGGATAACTTTGAACATCTTATTGAATTTAGTGTAATAAGCATGTAGGTGTTAAGCCTCCAAGGTTGTATCTTTTGAGAGTATGTTGTAGTACCACAGGGCACATAGTTTTATTGGTTGATTTTACAATGAATGGATGTGTTATTTTGGGTTGTAAGATATTTAACTATTGGTTTTGGAATATTAAATTTTTTGAAGTATTTCCATAAATAAATTAAAGTGAAGAGTTTTAAATGACTAAAATAAAGTCTTTCCCAATATCAGTTTTTTAGTTGACATGTAACCATAGTGGATGATATAGAAAAAAATAAACAAACTATAAAATCAATATATCAATCTAAGAATACCATTGAGTTCTATCCATTTTAGCCTTAGAAAAAGTTCATGATTTAACTTTTACTAGGTCTAAGATGTTGTTAAAGTCAACAGAAAGATCTCATCTTGATGTGTCTTCTCTCCTCCACACATTATTTCCCAAAACTGAATTTTCCTACTTCAATAAAGGAACCAATCCTATTATACTTTATTTGATCTCCTAAGTCACACACCAATGAAAAATCAGCACTTATGTTGAATGGTGTCTCGACGTGTCCGAAACTCCTCTAACATTGACACTTGTCAAAATGTTTTTGACACATGTCGAACACCCATCCTCTGTGTTAATTAAAAATATTATTTTACTTGAACACCTTGGACACTCTCTAACACGACTTATAGGCGCGAATTTTTCAAAAAACAAAGTTTTTAAGTCTTACAATTTTCATATAATAATGACTATAAAATCTTCATGTCAGTAGTGTGTCGGATGTCTTGCCAAAGTTTATGCTTTACACTATAAGCAGAAATCTTCAATGTGCATTATTTTGAACTCCTTGTTTGATTTATCCATTTTTGTTGTTGTATCTTCCTTTTATTTAAAAACTTGAATGTAATTTTTCTTCCTCTTTGACCTAGCGTCCCTTAAATCCTTAACCAATATGCTAAAAAAAATTCAACCATTTTCATTTCTATTCGCAGCATGATCTCTGTTGCACTTCCTCATATCTGAATTAGAAATTGATGCCCCAAAACCACCTGAAACACCTAAATGAGAAACCTCAATACATGTGATGAGTAAGATACACACCACTCAAGGTGTTAATTTCTCTTTCTTGAGTTGTCTATCCTTCTATTGTGACTCTCTCACATAGCCGGAGGATGAGGCAATGCATGAATTGATTCACAATAGAGTTCATACCTTGCTCGAAGTATGTATTGCATGCGTGTCAAATGTTATCAAGTGTGACAAATAATGCTCCAACAATATGTTCAAGCAATAGTTTTCCTGTTTATGTTTGTTTTTTATGCTCCAAATTATGTCTGTCTTAGGAATTTCATATGTAATCTTCTTTTTATTGTAGAAGAATAAAATTGTTCATTGGTAAATATAAATTGAGTTTACTAAGTGCAAAAAATAATTTTTGCAATTTTTGGACATGATTTTAAAACCTTTCTAAACCAATTCAAGTCATCATAGTTGTACCGTTGAATTCATCAACATGAAAATAGTGAGAGTGAACTATTGTTTGTATCAAATAACCTCTTTTTCATAAGCAAAATAATGCAAAAACATATTTATTTTAGTTTCTAGTCACAATTTTAAAGTTTTTTTGCATATTGATTCAAATCATGAAAGTTGTATCGTTGCATTCATCAACATGAAAACAATGCAAATAATACATTGTTCTTACGAAATAACCTCATATTTATAAGCAAAAACAGACCATTAGGAAACTATTAAAATGAAAAACATGATTTTGTTTTTGCATTTTGAGACACCTTTTTCAAGTCTTTTTAAATCAAGTCAAGATTTGAAACTTATACCATTAGATTCATTTACATGAAGACTATCAAAGTTAACTAATTTTTGAATCATGAAATATAAATATTAAAAAAAATGCAAAACTCACCTTCATGAATAACATTTAAACTAAATTTTAAAAAATTACTCTACTAAGTCAAATTTCACAATTAAAAAACTAAAATGAATGTTTTCAAATGTAAAAGACCAAAAAATAATTAGGGAAAAAATAATTTGTCTAATTAAAAATATTTTTCTAATAAATTTTTAAATAACAAAATAAATAATAAACAAAAAAACATTACCAATTTGGTTTTGGGAAAATCAAATTTTCAACATTTGTAATTTTTTTTTACTGAAACAAGAAGTGAATTCAGTTGAAGGGGAATGAAATTCAATAAAAGGGGGAGTAATCATGTTATTAATTTGAAAATAGGGGTATATGGGAACATAATTTTAGGAAAGGTGGCACAGAGATAAAAAAAAAAAGTGGATGATATATACTTAATGAGGTGATATTTTATTTGTCATATCATCACTTAACGGGTTTAACAGTAAGTATTAAAAATTGAATAGAAAAAAATGAGGTACTAAACTAGAAAAATTGACAGTTAGATTAATTAAATTTTTAATCCCTCAACCTTTTCATATTATAATTTTTGACCCTCAATATTTATGATAACTTTTAGTCCTTCAATTCATTAATTTTTCCTCATCATTTTTAGTTCCTTTAAAAATGGGTCTTTTTTTTTTACAAGAATTTTAAAGAGACTTAGTATATTCACACACACACACACTCTGCCAAATTCCAACTCAATTCTCTCTCTCGAAAAGGATATAGACCAAATGTGGGCATGATTAATTTATCTTGTTAATTAATATGAGAAGCACTTGAATGAATGAAAAAATATTTGTTATCTATATAGGCATGATAGAGAAATTCTTATCAACTGGATGACTACATGTGTAATTTTTATGTATTTAAACAATAATTTTCATGCAAGGTTAGAATCGTACGTCAACTGACTTTTTTTTTATCAATCAGAAAATAAAATAACATAACAGAACGAACTAAGATCACAAATACAGAGTGCCTCTAGCACCTGACATTGTTAGATTTTTCTTTTTTGGGATAATATAAAAAGGGGTCTTATAAATAAAATAGGGATTTACTTTTTTAGGGTAAATAAAGTACTTTAAATGACATTAATTGTGATATTGATTAATTTTTAAAAAGATGATATTGATTGACTAAATTTTAGAAAAGAGAGAGATTCTAAATTATTTTATTTTGATTAATTGTGATATTAAAGGAAAGTTAATAGGGATTTACTTTTTTGGGATAAATAAAATACTTTAAATGAAATTAATTGTGATATTGGTTAATTTTTAAAAAGATGATATTGATTGACTAATTTTTAGGGAAGAGAGAAATTCTAAATTATTTTATTTTGATCAGTTAAAATTTGTTAATAGTTAGTAATAAAAAAATTTTTAGGGACCTAATTTTTTTTTTGGGCCTTAGGCTGATGCCTAATTTGCCTTGCATCTTGCACAACCCTGCTCGGAATGAGGAAAGCTCCGTCTATCATTCTTCACCACCAACTATTCCATTTTTGTGTTCTTTTCTTCTTTATATGCGCCTACCTGTCACTCTCCCCCTCATATTTTCTTTCCCTTTCTAAATATTCCTGGCCTTTTGAAGTTGCAGCCTTGTAAAGCTTATTATTCGATGAAATTCATTTTGTCAAAGTTTTGTTTAAGAGCTACAAATTGCGGCTGAAATTATAATATATTATCTTTTGGTAACATTCGAATCATTATAAAGCCATGATAGTTGAAAGATCTAAACATGCAATATATATATATATATATATATATATATATATATATATATATATATATATATATATATATATATATATATATATATATATATATATATATATATATATATATATATATATATATTGTATTGTATTGTATGAGTGAAATTTCTTAAAATCTAAAAAAGAAAGAGCCAATATAGATTGATAAAGAAAGGAACAAATCTCTGCTCTTGGAATTGGATATCGTGAGTTGTGATTTATCTTTAATAGGCACTATTCCAAATCGTAAGCAATAATGAATGCGATGAAGAGAGCAAATGCTAAGAAGAAAGCTGAGACATGTCGGCAAGCTCGACCTGAAGAAAACCAACACCGAGTAAAACTGCAAGAGAATACAATAATTGTTGATGTATGTTATAATTCAGTTAGTTAGTTAGGAGTTAGTTAGTTTGACAGCTATGAAGGTTGTTATAGCTACATGTGCAGTGTGTATAAAATAGTAGTGATCATGAATGAGAAACATATGAGTGCAGAAGTTTTAATTCAGAATTCCAAGTTCCCTCTATTTTCTCAATCAATTATTTCATCTTCTCTTATTCTCTAACATAGAGTGAGTGAGTGCATAGTGTGAGTGTGTGTGAAGAACTTTATTTGTTCCAACAAACTGGTATTTAGAGTTGAGGTTCAAGATCCTTGGATACCGAAATTGAGATGGCTTCCTCAAATGGAAATTTTCCAACATCTATGCCTGTTCTCATAGGCAAGAACTATGATGATTGGTGTGCTTAGATGAAGGTAATCTTTCGATTTTAAGATGTGACAGAAGTGGTGCAAGAAGGGGTTCAAGAACATGACAGGAACCCAACTGATGCACAGAAAGTGGCTCATCGTGATTTGATGAAAAGAGATGCAAAGGCATTGTTCATTATTCATCAATGTGTAGATGCAGATAATTTTCAGAAAATTAGATCTGCTGATACTACAAAGAAGGCATGGGATACTCTAGAGAAATCCTATGTAGGGGATAGCAAACTCTAGAGAAGGTATGAACTTCTACAAATGAGTGATCAAGAAAGCATTGGTGAGTTCTTTTCTCGAATCTTGGCAATTACAAATCAAATGAATGCTTATGGTGACAAGCAATCAGACTTGTGGATCATTGACAAGGTATTAAGAACCTTGACACCAAGATTCGATCATATAGTGGTGGCAATTGAGCAAGACCAGAATCTTGATGAAATGAAGATTGAAGAACTGCAAGGAATACTTGAAGCTCAAGAGATGAGGCTTAATGAAAGAAATTCACAAAGATCAGCTGAGCAAGCTATGCAAGCCCAAACAACCAAAGGGAACAACTATGATGGTGGCAAGAATAAGAAGGGAAAATGAAAGTGGAAGAACAATAAGTGGAAGGGGTCAGGTGAGGGCTCCAGCAGTTCTGGAAATCATAACCAAAATGAAGAAACTGACAAGAAAAGTGGAGGGAATCACAAAGTGGGAAAAAAGAAATTCAACAAGAAATGAATTCAGTGTTATAACTGTCAGAAAATGGGAACATTTTGCAGATGAATGCAGAAATAAAAGGGTTCCAAGAAATGCAGATGAGGCTCAATTGACACAAGATGAGGATTCTGACTCTGATAAAGTGTTACTAATGGCAACAACAAACTCAGAAGAAGACAATGTTAATTTGTGGTATCTTGACACAGGCTGTTCCAATCACATGATTGGACATAGAGAGTGGTTTGTAAACATTGATGATAAGGTGAAGAGCAAGATCAAGTTTGCAGATAATAGCTCTGTAATTGCAGAAGGCATTAGAAAGGTGATGATTCAGAGGAAGGATGGACAACACTCATTTATCAATGATGTTCTATATGTTCCCAATATGAAGAATAATTTGTTGAGTTTGGGACAGTTGCTAGAAAAGGGCTACTCAATGCAGATGAAGTACAGTCAAATGAAGATGTTTGATAGCAATAGGAGGTTGATTCTAAAGTCCCCTTTGTCAAGAAATAGAACATTCAAGATTGGAATTCAGATTGCAGAATTTTGATGCTTGGTTGCTTCTATAAGTGATGAAAGCTGGATGTGGCATCACAGGTTTGGTCATCTAAATTTCAGGAGTTTAAGTGAATTAAAAAGCAAGAAAATGGTTCATGGTCTTCCCCAAATTGAGATACCAAAACAATTGTGTGTTGAGTGTTGTGTGTCAAAGAAACTAAGGAATTCTTTCAAGTCATAAATTCCAATCAGATCCAAAAGAAAGCTTGAAGTGATCTATTCTGATGTGTGTGGTCCTTTTGAAGTGAAATCCCTAGGAGGTAACAGTTACTTTGTGTCATTCATTGATGAATTTACTAGAAAAATATGGATCTATCTCATTAAGCAGAAAAATGAAGTGTTTAACATTTTTAAGAAGTCTAAGCTGTTGAGTGAAAAGCAAAGTGATAGGGTAATCAAAGTGCTTAGAACAGATGGAGGTGCTGAGTATAACTCACATGAATTTCAAGTATTTTGTGATGAAGAGGGGATAATTCATGAAGTGACATCTCCCTATACACCTCAGCATAATGGTGTTGCTGAGAGAAGAAACAAAACCATTTTGAACATGGTCAGGAGCATGACGAAAGGGAAGGAAATGCCTCATTACTTCTGGGGAGAGGCAACTTCTACTGCTGTGTATATTCTGAACAGGTGTCCCACTAAGAGATTGTAGGGATACACACCTGAAGAAGCATGGTCAGAAAAGAAGCCTGGTGTGAGTCATTTAAGAATATTTGGTTCACTGTGTTTTAAGCATGTGCCTGAGCAGAACAGAAAGAAACTTGATGATAAGGCTGAACCAATGATACTCATTGGATATCATCCAAATGGTGTCTACAAGCTGTATGATCTTAGAAAGAGGAAGGTTGTGATTAGCAGAGATGTCTTGATAGATGAAACAAAGGGCTGGAATTGGGAAATAAATGTTGTTGACAATGGTGAAAGAAAGGTGATTGTGAACCTTGAAAACAAACAAAGTGAAGAGGATGTACCATCATGTGGAGAGCAAATTAGAAGGACACAAAGAGAGAGACAGGTACCACAAACACTTAGAGAGTATGAATTGTATCTTGATACAACAATCACTGCAGAAGGGGATTTTGTGCACCTCTACTTGCAGAATCAAAACCAATGAGTCGTGATGAAGCCTCACAAAGTTCACATTGGAGAGCAGCTATGGAAGAAGAATTGAGATCAATCGAGAAGAATCATACTTGGGAGTTAGTCCATTTACCTCAAGGAAAAAGACCAATTGATGTGAAGTGGGTCTATAAGACTAAAGTAAAGCCTAATGGAGATGTGTCCAAGTATAAGGCAAGATTAGTAGCAAGGGGATTTCTACAAAAACATGGCTTGGATTACAATGAGGTTTTCGCTCCAGTTGCAAGACTTGAAACTGTTAGGCTCATTGTGGCAGTTGCTAGAAACAGAAACTGGTCTCTATATCAACTAGATGTGAAGTCAGCATTTTTGAATGGGCCACTTGAAGAAGAAGTCTACATAACTCAACCACCTGGTTATGTAGTTGCAGGACAAGAGGATAAAGTCTACAAGTTGAATAAGGCACTATATGGCCTCAAGCAGGCTCCTAGAGCCTAGAATATGAAAATTGATAACTTCCTAGTCTAGCAGAATTTCACCAAGTGCACTACTAAGCATGGGGTTTATGTCAGAAACACAAGTTTTGGTGAGTTTTTGATAATATGTCTCTATGTAGATGATTTGCTAGTGACTGGCAGTAGTAAAGAAGATATAAGAGTGTTCAAAGGAAGAATAATGGAAGAATTTGAGATGTCTGATCTTGGTGAACTATCATACTTCCTGGCTATTGAATTTGTTTCTACCAGTAAAGGGATTTTCATGCATCAAAAGAAGTATGCAGAAGACATTTTGAAGAGGTTCAATATGATGGAGTGCAATTCTATTATCACACCAACTGAAACTGGAATTAAGCTGCAAATAGATGGGGATGAGAAAGAAGATGATCCTACCTTGTACAAGCAAATTGTAAGCTTATTGAGGTACCTATGTAACACCAGACTAGATATTGCCTATTGTGTTGGGTTGATAAGCAGGTTATGGAGAAACCAAAGACACCTCACTTCCTGGCCTTGGCATTTTATATCCTTACAGTCAGAAGAATATAGAAGAAGAAGTGTTTGGTTATAGTGATTCAGATTGGTGTGGTGATAAGGATGATAGGAAAAGCACTACTGGTTATGTTTTCAAATTTGGAACGTCACCAATCTCTTGGTGCTCAAAGAAGCAGAGTGTAGTTGCTTTGTCAACATGTGAAGCAGAATATATTGCTGCTGCTATGGCAGCCTGTCAAGCTCTATGGCTGGAAGCTTTAATGGAAGAACTAAACTTGAGAAATTGCAATCCTATGAGGTTGTTGATGGATAACAAATCAGCAATTGATTTAGCTAAGCATCCTGTGGCACATGGCAGGAGTAAACATATTGAAACCAAGTTTCATTTCCTGCGTGATCAAGTGAGTAAGGAGAAGCTTGAATTGGAGTTTTGTAGGTCTGAAGATCAAGTTACAGACATACTAACTAAGCCATTGAAGTCTATCAAGTTCAAGGAGTTGAGAGACAAGTTAGGAGTGACATCCTTGACAAATCTGAATTAAGGAGGGATGTTGATGTATGTTGTAATTCAGTTAGTTAGTTAGGAGTTAGTTAGTTTGAAAGCTATGAAGGTTGTTATAGCTACATTTGCAGTGTGTATAAAATAGTAGTGATCATGAATGAGAAACATGAGAGTGCATAAGTTTTAATTCAGAATTTCAAGTTCCCTCTATTTTCTCAATCAATTCTTTCATATTCTCTAACATAGAGTGAGTGAGTGCATAGTGTGAGTGTGTGTGAAGAACTTTATTTGTTCCAACAATAATAACATGGAGAGAGAAATAGCGAGACAGGGGGAGGGAGAACCATCATGAGAGGGGGTGGTAGCTATAGTGAGAAAGGGAGGGAGGTTAACGGTATGAGAAGGAGGTTGACTAGCTTTTTCTTCACACATTTTTTCAGAAAATTACCGTGAGACACACCTCTAGAACTTTTTTCGAAAGTGGGGGAGAATTTGGGAAATATTTATCATTTTGAGAAGAAACAAGGGAGGGTAGAGGTTTTGTTTTGTTAGATTTCTTGATGTCCAAAATGCAAAGTTGTTAGAGAAACAACTAGACCAGATTTACCTTGAAAACATGAAGATGCATGTAAATTTACCTAACTATAACAAATGAGGATTAGGCTCTAACGGGAAAGACAAGGTTGTTGGAGATCAATAGAAAATACAAGGAGTAGGTGTGGGTTGGAAGAACTGGGAAATTGGAGACCAACAGAAAGTTGAAGGCACGATGCAAAGGGAAACACACAAGTTGTACAAAGAAAAAAGAAGAGGACGCACACTCTATGGAAAGTTAAGACAAAAATCAAGAGCAAAGTAGATTAAGGAGTGTCATAACAACATAAATTTTTTTCATGTATGCGTCAATTGGAGGAGGAGAAGAAATATGTTGACAGGAATTGTAGTAGAAGATACTTTGAGTCTAGGAATCATCTAGAGTTAAAGAGAGAGTCAAGTCCTTCTTTCAACAAAGATTCAATGAGGAGGAGGTAAGACCATTGCTTGATGGAGTATTTTTTTCCACAAATTTCCTTAGAAGAAAAACAAGAGCTAATTCGACCTTTTGAGGAGAAGGAAATTAGAGAAGTGAGATTGTGAAAGTTCCAAAAGCCCGAGACTGGATGGTTTCAATTTCAAGTTCATTAAGGAGTTTTGGGAAACCTTGAAGGGAGATTCATGGGTTTTCTTACATGAATTTCATGAGAATGGTGTCTTTCCTAGAGATTCCAATTCTTTATTCGTTACTTTGATTTCACAATTTGGAGCTCTAATGTTTGGAATATCTGGACCTCTAGGAACAATTTAATTTTTAAAGGGGAGATATTTGATTTCACAAAGTTGTTGGATAATATTATGTTTTGGATGTGGTCATGGTTAAAGGGCTCAGGCAATGGTTTTTCCTACTTTTTGGTGTAGTGGTCACTTAATCCAAAGTTGTGCCTAACATCTTGCTTTTAATTGTGGAAGGGACATACAAATTTCATAAAACTGCAATGGCATATCTTAAAGACAAAGCTGGTATTATATTGTTGGTTTTTAGTATTTTCATTTTAAGCTTAGTTTGTTGGGATGCATATAGGAAAGGTATACTCAAAGTAGTACTGCAGAGGATATATAATCTCCATTTGTTATAGGTAGCTGGTTTATGTGTTGCTTACCTTGGATAAGCACTCTTGGAGTCCTGGTACCTTATATCCTCTTATTGTATTACTCTTTTTAAATTAATGATAATCAGTTGTTTAAAAGAAAAAACAGTCAGAGAATACTGACAATCAAAGAAATGGGATAAGTATAAACAAAAGTGATCCTCGTCTTTTCTTTTTTGAGTAAATAGTTAATTTTTTTTGAGTAAATAGATTAAACTTTGACGTTGATGTGACATATTAAAATTAACCTAACGTTTATATATGATGTTGATATAGCAGAAATGTAATGAGTGGTTAAATAAAGTAATAAATAAATAATTCTTCATAAGAATTGAATTCATAACCTTTTATTTTAAAACAAAATAATAAAGTACTAAAACACTTAATTTGTTAGATTAATTTATAAACTTTATTTTACGCGTATCATAAGTTAATAGTTATTGATTTTGTTTGAATTATAAAATTTATAAATTAAAATAAATATGTAATATTTAACATTTAATTTTACATTATTTATTTTTATTATGAAATCTTATTTTAATATAAATTTTATATATAATTTTTTTCTTATTTCATTATAATTTAAAAAAAATTACATATCCTAACACATAGATTATTTAAGAAAAATTATGTTAAGTAATTTATGAAAATTACACAAATTTAAAATGATATTTAAATAATCTAGTATTGCTTATATACAAAAATAAATTCACATAATTTTTATAATTTATATAAATAATTTACACATTAATTATGCAATTTTCTTGATTTATATAATTGGTATTGAAAAAACTTATTTACTAAACAATTTTTTATAGTTAAAACGAAAATATTAACATTTTAGTTTCCTAAAAATTAATTATTAAAATTTTATTAATTTATATAATTAGAATAGAAATAATTTATATATTAAAATAAATTTAATTAATTTGTATAACTTACATATTAATTGATCCAATTATATTGATTTATATAATTAGAGTAAAAATAATTTGTATATTAAAATCAATTTACAAAATAATTTATATATTAATTTATGAAATTTAATTAGAAATTGGTAAAAATTTCAAAATAAAATATGTAAATTATTCAAAATAAAATTATATAAAATCATATAAAATTAAATTAAAAATATTTATATATTAAATACATATTTTTTAGTTTATAAATTTTTGAAAAAATTAATAATTCTTGGCTAATGATACATACAAAATAATATTTATAAAGTTAACTAAACAAAGTAAATATCTTAGTGGTTTATTACTTTATTTTTGAATAAGTTCATGAATTCAACAACTATCAAGACTTATTTTTTCACTTTATTTAGTCTTTTGTAGCATGTTAGTATCAATATGTCATATTAACATCAACATTTGACTTCAGATGATCAACTGACGAAAAGATTAAAATTTAAAATTGTTTGTTCTAAAAATTATAAGACTAAATGTCTTAATTTAAAATACGAAATCAAAATTATGAATTTAAAATTATATGGTGATCAAAATTATAATTTAGTAATATTTTTAAAATCGGATCGATTATTGAACTAGTTAAGACATTGTTTCAAGGTTTAATTGTAATTGAACCATGGTTGAACAGATAATAATTAAATAATATAATTTAAATTTAATATAATAAAATCCATAATTTTAAATAAAAATAATATAATGTTATTAACTATAAAGTTAAACTTTTCTTAGCAATATCATGACTCACAATGTATAACACATAAAATTAGACATTAAACTAAATCAAATGTAACATCATATTTAATTTCTATAACATAATAATATTTATCAACAACTACAACTATAAAATGCACAATATGGAAAAAATATTCGCTTGAGCATAATTCTAGTCTCATTTATTATAACATTAACTTCAATACATTAAAATTTTAAAATATTTTAATTTTATTTAATATCTTTTAACTTTTTAGTAGTAATTTTTAACTAGGTTACTTTACAATTTTCATAACATATTTTGTACCTTTGGAAGTTTTTTTGCACGAAATAGGGTAGTCTTTTTTTAGTATTATCACTTAACTTTTATACTATTTGTTTTTAGGGACAAATTATATTTTAGCCCCCCAATCATTTGGGGTTTTGGTTTTCAGTCTCTCAATTTTAATTTGACCATTTTTTGTCCTCAAAGTATTTGTCTCTTATATTGTTCATGCTTGTCATTTGAGAGCTATGTTATATGGTGACATATCTTTCCACGTGACACATAATGTGTCAAATTCTTTAACACATGATTAATATTTTTTATATTCTAATAATTTTAAAATTATAGAATTTTTTTTATTTAATTAGTTTTCTTTTATTAACTCTCTCTCCTCCACACCATACTACCATGACCATCACCTAACCGGAGTTTTGGAACAAAAAATACAACACTAGAAGGAACAGAACATCCCTATGATCCTTGAAGCAGCTACATTTCAAGTTTTTTTTACCATTCATGTTGCCTACAAACATCAACTTGGGCAAAAGAGGATGACCCATAATGAATTTTTCTTCAAAGAAACAAAATAGAAAGAATTTGAATCCAAAAGAATTAGTCTTCAAAAGGATCAAAAGATGGGAAATCGCTAGAACACTGGCAAATAGGCCAAAGGGATGAATCAACAAACCATATTCTTAGACTAGGGAAACCAGTTGGACCCATACTACAATACAAAATTATTTGAAAAACATTCCCTTACAATAGAATTTTTGTTTCAAATTATTATTATATTATTAAAAATACCTCCTAATTTACATGTAACTTCAACACCCATCCTTCTTAAAACAAAATACAAAAAACATTGTCAAATGGGTGGCTCATATATGAGTTGTGCAAAGTTATGGATTTGGTGCATGCAAGATTCGTCAGCATTAGTGGTGGTTTTTTCGTGGGTCTAGTCACGTGCGGTGGTGAGGGTGGTGGTTCAGATCTAGGTCGTGCGAGATTGATGAGGTTGTGGGTTTGGTGAGCGCAAGATTTACCGATGTAGTGGTCATTTCACTGTCGATTTGGTCGTGTGTGGTGGTGATGGGTGGTGGCTCAACTTGGACCTTGGAGGGTAGTTTCACCCCCGTTTGGTTAGGCGATGATCACGATGGCTTGGTGTGGAGGAGAGAGTTAATAAAACAAAAAAAAAAATTTCAATAATTTAAAAATTACTATTATACAAAAAATATGATATATAATTATGTGTCAACGAATTTGACACATGACATATACTTATTTGTCATGTGAAAGAACATGTCATCAGTTAAGTTGATAGAGTTCTCAAACAACATGAATAATATAACGAAAAAATACTTTGAGAACAAAGACCAATAAAAAAATTTAGAGACTAAAAATTGTTAGACAAGTGGCCTCAGATATCATAAGAAGAGGGGGAGGGGTTGAATTAAGATATCACAAACTATTTCCCCAATTAAAATTCTATTTCACTTTCTATTCAAGTTACAAATTCCCTTAACAATGAACTTCTTAAATATTGATTCAAATAGAACAATCTGAATATAAATATAAAACAATAATAAATAAAAGAGTTTAAGGGAAGAGAAAGTGCAAACTCGGATTTATACTGGTTTGGCCACACCCTTGTGCCTACGTCCAGTCACCAAGCAACCCGCTTGAGTTCCACTATCTTGTAAAATCCTTTTACAAGTTCTGAACACAAAAGGACAATCCTTCCTTTGTGTTTAGAATTCTCTTACAACAAGAGACCCTCGGTCTCTTAATCCCCTAGAGAATTAGAAAGAGGAGAAGAATGAATCTCTCTTGAAAGAGATAGATTGTACAATGAAGATCAATCACAATTCCTTATTGAATATGCAAGTGTTTGACCAAGGAATCTTTGAGAGGATAAGACATTTCAATTCAGAAAAACTCTTTTAATCTTTTGAGAGGATAAAACTTTTTGGGCAATGAAAACTCTCTCACAATTCGTGTTTCCAAGTCACATATAAATAGCCCTTTGATGGCCATTCATAAACCATTTGAATAGATGTGACTCTTGGAAGTTATTTTCTGAAAATCTCCTCTGGTAATTGATTACAGGATTTGTGTAATCGATTACAGCTTTTAAAATTTGAATTAGAACGTTTATTAACTGCTGGTAATCGATTACCAATATGGTGTAATCGATTACACAGTCTAAAATTTGAATTCAAATATTTAGTAGTTGTTGTAAATCATTTTTGACCACTGGTAATCAATTACATCCTCTAGTAATCGATTACCAGAGAGTAAATCTCTTAAAAAATACTTTTTAACATGCATTACTTGGCCAAACCTTTTGCTATATCAATTAGGAATTCCCTTCCTAAAATACTAGTGATCATCTTGATGTTGTGGCTTGTATTCTTGAATCATTGTCTTGAATTTAAACTTGAAAAGCCCATTTGCATCATTTGCATCAAATCACCATGATCATCATCAAAACACCAAAGGCATTTGCTTCTACAATCTCCCCCTTTTTGATGATGACAATAAAAGTCCTGAAATCAAGATACAAGCAAGCAATGTATATATATAAAATTTGGCGTTCACTCCCCCTATGTTTTGGAATTGATGATCACTTGATTTCTAAGCTTTTTCTAAGCCTTTCTACACCCCATTTCTACACCCCATTTTTCTCCCCCTTTGGCAACATCAAAAAGCCAAAGTACTTGGGAATCAAAACAGATATAATAATGAAGTGGAAACAGATTAATTACAAAGTATAAGGCATAACCAAACCAGAATCCAAACAGTTCAAATTTCAAAACCACATAGTATCAAAGCATAAAAGTCTGAAATCCAAATACTACAAGATAAATAAAGTATTGAACATAATAATCTAAGTAGCATAGCCAAAATACACAGCTTATAAGAGACATAGAATTAGAAACTAAATTCTAAGAAGGTGGAGGTGGTGGTGGAAGATCGAAACTCTGACGAATGTAACCCACATCCTCTTCAAGCTGTGTGAGGCGAATATCCATTCCGACAAAACGTGTATCCAATGAGTCGAAACATTCACCAACATAAGAACGAAGATCCCGTAATTCGGAAAGAACTTTAGTCATGAGTGCTGAATCATCTTGCTGAGGAGGAGGTGAAGGAGTACGCTAATCTTGAGGAGGGAGTGCGTCTTTCTTCAGCCATTGACCATTCCGATCCTTACGGTATCCCAAGGAAGTCACTGCACCAGCGTTAATTGCAAAGGAACGCTTGACTTGAACAAATGGTTCATCATCAAGCGGAATTTGAAAATGACGCAGAAACAAAGTTATCAATTGAGGGTAAGGGAGAGGTGCATTGGCCCATAATGCCTTAAGCATTCGGTACCGAACCAAGTGAGCCCAGTCGATTTGACGACCGGTAAGGAAAGCCCACATCAGAATCAAATCCTCCTCAGAGGCTTGGGCCAAATTTGAAGACCGGGGAAGCAAAATTCTAACAATTATATAGTGCATGATGCGATTATCAAATGTTAATGACCCGGCCAGCAATCTACCGGTCATTTCAGCCTGGTCATTGCAGACCATACGACGAGCATCATGACTAGAATAATCAAATTTCCAGTCATCAACAATGGTGCCCTCAAAAGGTGCACCTTGACTGGGTAAATGAGTTAAAGAAAAGAATAATGACTGATCAATAATCATAGGAATACCATGCACCTCAGAAGAAATAATGTCATCCTGAATTTTTAAATTGCAGTAGAAGACCTTTACAAGTTCAGGATAATGTGGCAATTTTAAGGACATGAAATCAACCAGGCTAGAATTTTGAAACACTTGATAGCAATCAAACGTTTCATCATTAAAGAAATCTACGTCTAGGTACTTAGGGTCTAAGATGATCCTAGAAGAAAATTGAGAAAGGTACCATAGATGCTGATCATCGGATGAAACAACGTGGATGATCTTGGAGATGACAAAGAGGGATGAATAGGTGCTGTGGGTGCTTCAGATGGTCCGTGGCGACGATGGGCAATAGCAGCAGCGGTGGAGGATGATCCCTTTCTCTTCTTCGATGGTTCTGCCATTTGATGAAGTTTTAGTGGATTTCAATTAGTGGAAGTGAAAGAGGAGTGAAAAAGAGGAAGATTGGGCTTTACGAGACGTGTTTTGGTGAAGATTTGAGTAAGATACGAAGGTCTGAAGATTTAGGGATGGAGGAGGCACGAGGAGAGGCCTTGGCTGTGCAGCAACACTGGTTTCGTGGGTATTTATAGACGAGGACGAGTTGTAATCGATTACAAGGCTTGGTAATCGATTACAGGAGTAATAAGCCTTCTGGTAATCGATTACAGGATGTTGTAATCGATTACAGGCTGCCTGTTCTTGTGTAATCGATTACACTGGATGGTAATCGATTACCAGAGCATAAACTAGGCTAGTTTCTAAAAAATTACCTATGTCTATGCTAAATACATCTAATATTATTAATTATCACTACTAATGCACTTAATTCAAGCATTCAAATATAAAACACACAGGAATTCATAAATTCTATCATAATAACAAGAATTTAAACAAAATCAATCAAAGTAACATACTTAACATAAACAATCAATCATAAGAGTAAATTAATCAATCAATCCTTATTTTTCTAAATCACTAACATCTAAGAGGCCTAATTCCCTTCTAATAGAGATAAATGCTTCTTTGGGGAGAGGTTTTGTGAAAATATCAGCAAGTTGATTCTTAGTATCAACAAACTCTAATACACAATCTCCCTTTAGGACATGATCTCTAAGAAAATGGTGCCTACTTTCTATATGTTTAGTTCTAGAGTGTTGAACTGGATTCTTGGAGAGATTAATTGCACTTGTATTATCACATCTAATAGGTATATGGTCAAGAAGGATTCCATAATCAGAAAGTTGTTGCTTCATCCATAAGATTTGAGCACAACAACTGCCGGCAGAAATATATTCCGCTTCTGCAGTGGATAAAGCAACACTATTTTGTTTTTTACTGTGCCAAGAAACTAGAGCAGATCCAATAAATTGACAAGTTCCACTAGTGCTCTTTCTATCTGTTTTAGAACCGGCAAAGTCTGAATCAGAATATCCAATTAAGGTGCATGTGGAATTTCTAGGATACCATAAACCTATGTTTGTAGTGCCTACCAAATATCTAATGATTCTTTTAACAGCACTAAGATGTGATTGTTTAGGATTTGATTGAAATCTAGCACACATACACACACTAAACATTATATCAGGCCTGCTAGCAGATAAATAAAGAAGTGATCCGATCATACCTCGATATTGCTTAACATCTATTGATTGACCGGTTTCATCTTTATCTAGATAGCAAGCAGTGCTCATTGGTGTAGCCATGTGCTTAGCATTTTCCATGTCGAATTTGTGGATTAACTCTTTGCAATACTTGGATTGATTGACAAAGATACCATCCTTAGTTTGTTTAATTTGCAATCCAAGAAAAAAGTTAAGTTCTCCCATCATTGATATTTCAAACTCATTTTTCATGTCATGGGAGAATTCCTTGCACAACAATTCATTAGTGGATCCAAAAATAATGTCATCAACATAAATTGGAACTAATAAAATTTCATGTGATTCTCTCTTTATAAAAAGAGTAGTATCCACTTTTCCTCTAGAAAAGTTCTTTTCTAAAAGGAACTTACTTAGACGCTCGTACCAAGCCCTAGAGGCTTGTTTCAAGCCATATAAAGCCTTTTTCAATTTATAGACATGATTTGGCTTATCCAATATTTCAAAGCCTGGTGGTTGTTCAACATATACTTCTTCTTGAATTAAGCCATTTAGAAAAGCACTTTTAACATCCATTTGATAAAGCTTAAAATTCATTATGGATGCATATGCTAAGAGCATTCTAATGGCTTCTAATCTAGCAACTGGAGCATATGTTTCCTCATAATTTATACCTTCTTCTTGATTATATCCTTTTGCAACTAATCTAGCCTTATTTCTAATGATTATTCCATGTTCATCTAACTTATTTCTAAATACCCATTTTGTTCCTATGATGGGATAATTTTTAGGTTTCTCTACAAGTTCCCACACATTGTTTCTTTCAAATTGATTCAGTTCTTCTTGCATTGCAATAATCCAGTTATCATCTACTATGGCTTCTTTTATATTTTTAGGTTCAATCATAGATACAAAAGCCATATAATTGCATAATTCTTTAAGAGAATGTCTAGTTGTTACCCCTTTTGTGATATCACCAATAATGCTGTCAAGAGGATGATCGTTTGAGGCTTTCCATTCTTTTGGAAGTTCATTATTTGATTTGGTTTCTTCTGGAGGATCTTCATTACTTCCTTTCCCTTTTCCTTTAGAATCTTGTCCATGAATATGAATTTGTTCTAAAGATTCTGCAATATCATCTAGCATATTCTTTCTTGACAAGATAGCATTAGATTCATCAAAAGTAACATAAATGGATTCCTCAATATTCATATTCTTTTATTATATATCTTATATGCTTTGCTTTGCAATGAATATCCAACAAAGATGCCTTCATCAGATTTTGCATCAAATTTTCCTAGATTATCTTTACCATTATTAAGCACAAAACATTTGCAACCAAAAACATGTAGATGTGAAATGTTGGGTTTTCTACCATTATATAACTCATATGGGGTTTTCTTTAAAATGGGTCTTATTAAGGCCCTATTCATGATGTAACATGCAGTATTGACGGCTTCAACCCAAAAATATTTTGGAAGAAAAGTATCATTTAATAAAGTTCTAGCAATTTCTTCCAATGACCTATTTTTCCTCTCAACAACTCCATTTTGTTGAGGGGTTCTAGGTGCAGAAAAATTATGTTTAATACCATGTTCTTCACAAATAAAAAATTCCAATACTTAGTAAACTAAAAATATAATTATCTTTATTTTTATTTGCTTTTAAAATTGCAAAAAGAGAAAACTACACCATGTCTTTTCATCAACCTGTCCACAACTGTATTCTAAGGTCTAGTGTAGTCTAAACACATGTGACCTTACTTTACACCTTTTTTATTTGTTTCTTCTTCAAGGGAGCAGTTTAATTGGAGAGAGTTGGGGACACCGAAAGTTCTTATTTAGTCCCTAAATTAACTTAAAAATGCAACAATTATTAACTTTTTAAAAACTAATGATTTTAAATTCATTTATAACTTTGTTAAAAAAAGTAGTTTATAATTAAGCTATTAACTCTATTAATCATAATTACTAATTAATAATCTAATAAATGAATCAAAATCATCAATTTCTAAAGTTAGGGAATTAAATATTACCATTAAAAATAAAAATGACTAAATATTACAATTAAAAAGAAGGAGATCAAAATCATGAATTAAGAAATTAAAAAAATCAAAATTACAAATTAACCTAAAAATAATATTTAATAATGTACTATTTATTTCTCTTTGTAATAAATGCTCTTGTCAATACATTTGTATTTTATTACTATTTGGTAAAGAGAATGAAAATAGGTAAGTTACAAAAGAGAAAAGAAAAACAAATAGTTATTTAGTTTAAGAAAAATAGAATAAAAGTTAAATTATGAGATTGTTTGGTTTGAAAAATAAAGATTTATTATATTTTTGGGTCCCTAAATTTTTTAATTTTTGTTTTTATTTTTTAATATAAATTTTGATTGATGAAAGTCTTTGAACTTCTTTTCAATTATCACTTAGTTTTTGTTGTTAAATAACGTTAATTAATGATGTAATAACAACATTAATAACCTAGTGACTTTTGATGTCATTAAAAATGTTGTAAATATGCATAGACAAATTCACTATAATTGTCATAGAAAGAGAAATAAAAATATAATTAGTAAATACTCATATTAAAGTAAAACATGTCATATAAACAAAAAGAACATATAATAAAACAAACATTCCATATGGGTAATTAACTTTTTCATAATAGAAGAATCAAATTAAACTAATTAACTTAAAGAGTAATTAGTCCAAATTTTATAATGGTTTGGTTTAGTTTAAGAAAAACTAATCAGTAAAGATAAGTAAGAACCTCCTTAATTATTACAAATGAAAAAAAAAACTTAGATTTGATAATGTTCTTTGATTAGAGTTGGAGTGTTATCTAGGTAATACACTATGACATTTAATGAAATTTTTTACTACACATATTACTAAGTGAAACTCTAAACCATAAATCTACACATCATTTGTTATCTAGGTAATACACTATGACATTTAATGAAATTTGTTACTACACATATTACTAAGTGAAACTCTAAACCAAAAATCTACACATCATTTGTGATACTACCTACAGATCTTTCTTACCATGGATCACTCGATTTGATTCAACATTTTTCATAAACCAAATCATGTTTTTTTCTCTTTACAGCTCCCTTACATAGTGCTCTGTGCATGGGTCAATCCATGAATAACAACATGACGCCAATTGTTAGAATGCTGCTAGGTGCACCCAACATTTTTGCGGCTGCACCCAGCACTTAAGGGGAAAAGACATATGTATCCCTGACTTAATTATTTTTTAAAAAAATTGTTCATTCTCCTCTCTCTCCCTTCCTCCCGCGTTCTGCTTCTTCCTCACCATTTTTTCTTCTTCCTCAAGCTTCTTGAAGCTTTTGGTCTCCACTCTCCCGCGTTCAGCTTCTTCTTCGTCACCTTCGTTCTTCTTCTTCCTCACCTTAGTCTAGGCTTGTCTCGAAAAAGCTTGACCCACGGTCATCATCAGCCGCAGTGCATTTGTTCCCCATCTTCATCTTCTTCGTCGGCATTTCGTTGTGTGACCACGCCGCCATGGGTGTTGACCATCCTAGCCAAGTTGAAAGTGGTGTTGCTGCCTCCGCGCGTTGGCATTGTCGAGGTAAGCATCGTTGCGCTGAGTTCGTCGGTGTCGTTTGCAGCAGTGGAAGTTACGGATCAAGTTGATCACTTGATTCGTAAGCTTCTTTCGGATCAACATGATCTGGAAAAGCTTATGGATCAACTTGATCTGGAAACTTTGTTTACACACTTTCCGGATCAAGTTGATCCGTAAAAAGTCTTTTTATATATTAATTTATATTAACAATCAATCTTAATTTTTTAAAAATGTTAAATATTAGATGAATTGTGAGAAAATTTAAATTTATTTATTAATTTATATTAACAGTCAATGTTAATTATTTAAAATTGGCTCATTTCAAAGTAGTTAGAAAAAACCATTAAGAAAAGCCTCCTGATTATAGACATTTGATCAAAAGCCTCCCGATGAGTAGTCAGAATGGTTTAGAATGGTTAAGAAAAGCCTTGGCTCATTTTGGTAATGCATCCAGCTCCTGATTATAGACATTTGATAAAATAGTTATTTGATAAATTTTAATTCATTATTTTTAAAAATAATTGCATATCATAAAGAATAATATGTTAGCCCTTTTAATTATGAAGTTATACCAAGCAATTTCTTGTTAGAGTATACTTAACTTTGTTATTTTTGTAATATTTATCATTTAAAAAAAATAAGATTGAACGTGAACGTTACGGATCAAGTTCATCCATAAGGTTGTTTAGGATGATGTTGATCCGAAAGAAGCTTACAGATCAACTTGATCCGTAAATTGTATAGACACAGGTTACGAATCAACTTGATCCGTAAGCTTCTTTAGGATCAACATGATCCGAAGAACCTTACGGATCAACTTGATCCGTAAACTGTCTGAAGAATGTTTACGAATCAAGTTGATCCGTAAGCTTCTTTCGGATCATGTTGATCCCAAAGAAGCTTACAGATCAACTTGATCTGTAACCTGTGTCTACACAATTTATGGATCAAGTTGATCCGTAAGCTTCTTTCGGATCAACATGATCCTAAAGAAGCTTACGGATCAACTTGATTCGTAACCTGTCTGAATCTGCATTTTAAAAATTGCTAACTCTGAATTTTGTGTGTTTTTGTTTCTGAAATTTGCAGCTTACTTCATCAAGGCTATTTCTTTGTCACAAGGTGTTTGTTTGAACTCTGAACAACGTGAGTACTTGATATATTTGACAAATTTTTTTTGAACGTTTAGTATTACTTTGGTAGAAGAGTAAATATTGCCTATAATTTGGATCATTCTTATTAAATTGTTGTCACAATTTGTTTTGACCTTAGTCACAATTTGGTTGTAAATAATGAGATGTTGACATATAGATACAGTATAGATTGATTAGAAAATACTTTATTTGAAGATGGTGATGGCGCAAATACATTTCGTGCTTTTAACCTAACCGAAGCTGAAGAAACTTATTCAATGGTTACTGCTAATCGCTTTTGGTCCCAAATCTTTGGGGTTGCTTTTTCCAATAAACGTTGGTTACATTTCTTTATGTTATTTGTACCAGTAACTAGTTTATGGATGAGTGCTCTTGGGGTAGTTGGTTTGGCCCTGAACCTACGTGCCTATGACTTCGTTTCTCAAGAAATCCGCGCAGCGGAAGATCCTGAATTTGAGACTTTCTACACCAAACATATAATGAGATGTTGACATATAGATACATAGTATAGATTTATTAGCATGAATTATGATTATATATAGATATATCCTCTTTTAGGGAATTATCCAAATAGTATACATTGATTAACATGAATTATGATTATATTGAGATGTTGACAATTTTCTTCATTTAAAAAATTCCAAAAGATACCTAGTGCTTGTATGAAATTATCCAAATATTTCAAACCATATATTGCTACTAAAACTAGTCTCATTATTACAAAGATAAAAATCACAATTAGAGAGAGCTGAAGTCAAGTAGGGCAACTTCTTAGCAGATGTTATAGCAAACTCAAGCCTTGTTTGATTCTGCAACTGTCTGCAGCAAGACATGGCAAACTTCAATTCATGAGAAAGTTCCAGAGTGTGATAAGCAACCCAAAAATTCATACCAAACATTTTCCTATAGATGTTAACTTATGTACCTCTTCATTCTTGCCCTTGCCTCTAGTGAAGAACTTATAACCACTATAGAAGAGTACACCCTATCCAGTCAAGGAAACAATCACGAACTGCAACAACAGAAGGCTTGGTAAAATTTCAATGTTTTAGCATGACCAAATATCAGAGAAACATGACCAAAATATTCACAAATGGCAATGGAATTATTCAACTCAACCCTCTATCTGCTTAGCTAGTAGTTTCAATAGTAGATCAACTTTTTGACCCTGACTTGATATATACTAGTTTATGTGAGTGTGTCAGTATGGCGAATTATATCACAAGTGTGCGTGCTTGCGTGCATGTTGTTCTTCAAGAGTTATTGAGGTAAATTCCCTTGAATTTCAATGTCAACATAAACTTGTACAAGGCTATAATGTTGCCAATACAATAATGAGTTGGTAGTCGGCATCAAAATGTGGTCAATCTGAATATCCTGAACTAGCATATGAGAAAGCTTCTAAAATCCTAAAGTGACTTAACCATGCTTTCAATGATTTTAATCACTCACTTAACCATGCTTTCAATGATTTTAATCATTCTCATTTGTCATCTGGCTTTGGTGGGTTTGTGAGACTCACACATGTCAACTTGTCTGATTCTAACTTTGAAGGGGATATTGCTTCCCAAATCTCTCATGTTTCCAAATCAGTGTCACTTATAAGCAATGCATATATCTTAATTTCAAAGTGAATATCCTTTTTCTACCAAGTAGTGCCTGAAAAAACATAATGCCTATATGCGTTAGACCAAAGAAATTTGAGAGAATGAAATCAGTGATGGAATTTGCGGTACTCATTTGCAGATCATGGTTAGGACTAGAGGATTAGGTCGTGCCTTAGGTCATGTTACTGGCAGAGGTGTGGGCCGAGGAGATCGTGATGATTCCAATGATGCTCCGCAGTGTCGAAGGCCTACCACATCTGCACGGAGGCAGCGAGTCCCTGTGACTGTGGCGCACGATGAGCCAGTGGTCCTTGTGCCAGATGTAGAGGCTCACGTATTTCCAGATGACCCGATGGCACCAGCTGATGTAGAGGACACTGGGGCAGACATTCCTGCAGACATAGGCGTGCTGGCTATTGAGGATGAGCATGAGGGATTTCTGAGTGGTCCGAGCGACCCATCCATGCTGACCCAGTATGCGGATCACGTTGCTTGCAGCGTATGGATGGTAGAGGTATTTATAATATTTATTTTTAGTTACTTGTTAATTATACTTTATGATTGAAAATAGTTTTCCTTTAAATGATGATTTTAACGAATTTTGCGTTCCTTTATAATTCAATTCAGGAGCGTCCTAAGTTGAAGTTATCCTCTCACGGGAGGAAGGTCCATAGTTTAGGCAGGCATGTCCCTGCCATTGAGGGACTAGTTGTTGGGACAGGACTAAGTCCTCTGATTGCGTGTTTGGTAGACACCAGTGATCGGGGACTGTTGTCCTCGTTTGTCGAGCGGTGGCACCGGGAGATGTCTAGTTTCCATCTCCCTATGGGAGAACTCACGATCATGTTGGACGACATCTCCTGGATTCTACATCTGCCCGTGGTTGGCGACTTGCACACCTTTTAGTCCTTACACGTGGATGATGCGGTTCAGATGCTGGTGGACTTATTGATGGTCTCTGCAGAGGCTGCTAGGGCTGAGACAGGGCAGTGTTGTGGACCGTACGTATGCCTGTAATGGGTACATGATATATACGAGAACCGATGCCAGGAAGGTCATTGGACAGCTGCGGCTCACACATATCTTCTTCATCTTTTGGGTTGCACTCTATTTGCTAACAAGAGTGCAACCAATGTGCATGTTGTGTATTTGGAGGCCCTTCGTGACCTCAGTCAGACCGGGAGGTACACCTGGGGAGTGGCTACTCTGGTGCATATGTACGACCAGCTCAACGATGCCAGCCGACAGCTTGGTGGTTACATCACACTACTGCAGGTAACAGACATGTTTTTCATTCGTTGAGGTTCAATAATGTTCAACTTTAAATTTTGTTAGACTTTCATTATTAATGTTTATCATTTTGATGTTACATCTATAATGCTGGATTTACGAGCACTTTCCCTCAGTCGTGGAGTCCACTACTGATCAAGACTACGGTGAGGATTCCCCGCATGCGTGTAGATGGATTGCGACGAAGAAGACTGTGAAGAGCATACATACACCGGCATACAGGGAGCGCCTGGACCGACTCCAGATTCTGGATGTCTGTTGGATCCCATATGGGGAGCACTGATCGGTCTGGGACTTTCATTTGATTTCATGCTATTCCAGTCTCCTGCGCTGGGGGCCTGTTGCTGTTTATTACCGACCAGAGAGGGTCGTGGGACAGTTTAGATTCACCCAAACCATTCTTGCTTCGCCTGTCGATTCATGGGTGTCGTATGATGATATACACGACAGGTGGATGCACTACTTGGATCATATGGTTCTAGCAAGTAAGGTATGCGTTGTGCCAGGTCAGTGTGCTAGTGACTACACGAACTGATTCTTCCGCATCTCCCATCCTTTCCTGACACCAGGCCACACATCAGATCCTCTGCCAGATGGTCATGCCCCGTAGCCCCGAGTCGTCCCTCAGACTCCACAGATAGATATCCCTCACATGCCGGAGCTAGGAGCACCGTCGACATCTGCGAGGCCCGCTGTTGAGGAGCCTAAACATGCAGTGGTAAGTAATACTAATAATTTACGCCATTTACATCAATATTTTCATAATAATTTGTGTAGTCTGTTTGTTTTGTATTTAACAGAAAGTTTGCCATGAGATTGCTGAGAGGTTGGAGCACCATCTGAGTCTAGGGGTGGTCACGCCAGGCTCATCGACACATGAGGTGATCGAAGAATGCCTCAGGATGACCAGGAGTATCACATAGGACCAGCTAGTATATGTTAGGTCTCGATGCAGGTGGCGCACGGATCAGGCGTAATTTATTTACATATTTTATATTGATATTTGATGTATATACAGATATTGTACATGAACCCATTTCATTAGTAATGTTGGTTTTATTTATTTCCATTAGTAATGTTAGTTTTATTTATTTCCATTGATTGTGTATTCCCTTTGCCTAAAAACCTAGAATCATATCTCATATTTTATATTTGTGTCTATATACACGCGTGTTATTAAAATGGTCTAGTTAACTTAGTTATAGTATATGTAAATTATTATAAATGATCTAGTTAACTTAGTTTACCAACTAATAAAAAATAATTTTTAATATAACTTTAAATATAATTGAAATAAAGAAGTTGAAAAGGGTGTAGAAAAGAATAAATTAAACAAAAAATGGAAATTGAAATAAAGAAGTTGAAAACATGGACACACATGCTTAAAAAACTTCTAATTAAAAAAAATTATAATTTTATTCTATCAAATTAAAAAAATGTTTTTTTTTAAATTTGCCTCCTCAGATAAAAATCCGTATTTATATTTTATAATTTTATAATTAGGCATAACATTTTTATATTCTATTTTAAGAGACTAAAAAAGAAAACCTTCTAATTTGAAAGACTAAAAAATAAAACCTTCTCATCTCATTTGAAGCATTATACAACATATTAAATTAATAATTGACTCATATAATTTATTTATTTTCTTTATTTCCATATTTTGCATTAGAGTTAAATGTACTTTGTTAAATATTTTTAATTAGTGAAACATTAAATTATTTTTAATTGATGACAAAATGTATTTTAATTAAATTTTTTTATAGTAGTTTGTTTAAAAAAATGAACTACTTGAGTTTAAATAATTAATTGTAATATTTTTGGTTGTTGTAGTTGTTTTTTTTATATTTAAAAAAAATTGCAAGACCGACAAAAAAGTAAAAGTATTAGAAATCAAATTTAACAGAGAATGACAACTCATCTTCCATTTCTAGAAAAAAGAAAAAACAATTATGCGATACATGAATTCAAACAATACATTAACTTGAACATAGTCGAACGAAATTAAATTTGCATCAAATACTACAAGTAACTCATGCTAATTTTGCGACAAGGACAAGTCGTCTTCCATTTTTGATACAGGTGTACTGAAAACAACTAAAATTTCTATTGGCCTAATCTTTTTCCAGTAGTTAGACTCGATCAACACCGTCTTCACGTCATCGTTGGTTTTGAGTTCAATTATTTTGAATTTTATAACTTTTTCTGAATACTCATGGTGACTTGGTTTCCGAAAAAACAATCGTCTTACCATTTGTGTTTCATCAATACCATAAGGGGGAATCCCTGGAGGCGCAACTTGCTTGATCAAATCCTTCAGTTCATCCATGGTACATCCGATGGGAATGTCAAACTTTTTGGGATTTTTTCCTGTGAACGAGTAACCAACAAACTCATTTTGGCGTGACATGTTCCACCTCCCATTGTAATATAGCGCGACATCATGCGTAGGGGTCATAGTAGCTTCAAGTAAGTTTAAAATACCATCTGGGGTTCTAGCAATGCTACATAATTACTCAATCGGACCAACAAACGAAAATTCATGATTACACATTAACATTGTGTTAACATCAGCATCATGTTTCAGTTGCATACATTGAAACCGAAATTGATTACCTGCATATGTGAAAGGTTGTCGGTAGTAAATTTCATCCAACAATTGCTTGTCGGTTAGCTTAAAGGTATTATGTATTCTGGTTTTTAATGTTTGAAAATCACACCCGTTAGGTACTCAAATAGGAACTGGAGTGAAAGCTTGAAAGGAAACACCACTGTCATTGTGAACAATGGATCCATTTGGAAAAATAAAACCTAATGTGGAGTTCACAACTGTCTGACTGCTTGTCTCTCCTAAGAATGCCATAGTTTTTTGAAAGAGTTGGGTTGAGATTGAAACTTGTGCTTTCTTATAGTGTTAGGCTGTGCCATATATATAGATGAGTTTTAGTATCAGTGCTGCATTATTTAAAGATTAAAAATACACATGCACATGCTTTCTGTATGTGTTGTCAACTACACCAATGACGTGACATGCTTTAACTTACATCAGATCTGCATGTGTAGTCATGTTGTGCAGGGTCCTTTCACGTGCTTTATGTTAATGCAGACAACAAAAATACATACATGTTTTTTCACAATGTGTTGTCAACTCAGACAATGATATATCATACATGCTTTTTTAGAATTAAGTAATAATTTTGTTGTGGACGTAACAAATAAATGTGAATATCCAATTCAAAACGATCAGTCATTATAAATTACATGTTCAATCATCATTTATGTCGACATAGTCTCTCTTGAACATCACGAAGCTCTTGTAATGCTGCATTCTGCTAATATATGGATTTGGCCACGACTTCGCCTGCGGATGACAAATGCTAGACCATAACAATGCTACAGGCGGTAAAGGACAACGTTCTTTTAAATAAACCTGTTGTACATGCGGAAAAAGTGTTAACTCAATCCTACAAAACTCATTGCATCAATATAAAAAAAAACACTTCATATCTACAATGTACCTTAACAAAATGATTGCCATACACATGACCGATACAAATTATACGATGCAATGAAGAATTTGCCAGCGGTTGACTTCTAAGAGGAAAGAATGTCATGTTTTGTTGTTTAGACAAGGATATAATGATTACGTTATACCTTGATGCAATGACATGTCCCATATCCGTTATATCCATCCACTTATCCGTAGTCACCTGAATGAAACAAATATACACGTCAAACTTAATTTCAAAGTAAAGTCTTAAAAATCAAATACATAAATTACATACCTTGGTTAACCCATCAACAAGTAGTGACATCCTTAATTCCTCAAATCTCTCCGTGCCACCAAAGAGTTTGATATAGTCTTCTGAGAATTTGGCAAGTTCTTTAAGCAGATGGTTGCGGACCACCGACCAAGAGTCTTAACCCATACCTAATAAATCGACAACTGACCGATATCCACAGTTACCATCAGCTTTGACATCAACGATCTTATCAATGAAGTCGTGCATAAATGGCTGAAATTGGTCCAACATGGGCATCATCGTTCTTCGATTCGGTTGCTTAGAGGATGATGCAGTACGCCTCACCGGCAAATTGCTATTTTGCATAGATTCAAAGGCATCTACATACTCCCAGTAAGATGGATTGCGCTTTGTTGACCTTGGGTTCCTGCTCATAGCTGATGGTATTCATCACACTATTGTTCATCAAACTGTTGTTCTAAAGGACAATCAGTCAAACATCCCCAGCAATCCATGACATAATCCCAAGCATTTTTTGCACAATTAGTGATTTACATTTGGCCTTCACATTCTTGTTTATGTGAAAGCTGCACAATAAATTTGTGCATTCAGGGAATACATCCTTCTCTGCATTCATCAATGATTGGTCTCTGTCAGTGACAATAACTCCAGGGAGGGCATCACACTTTAAAAAAAGGCCTTGAAACTGTTGTAAAGCCCATACCAAATTATTAACGCGTTCACCCTCCACATATGCAAAACCGACAGAGAATGTCATCCCAGTCTGTGTCACCCCAACAAAATCGAGCAGTGGGAGTCTGTACCGGTTTGTTTTGTAGGTGTTGTCTATCAAAAACACCAAATTACATGTGTTGACTAACTTCACTGCATCAAGGTGACACCAAAAGATATCACAAACCATGTCTTCATCCTTTATTTTGTGCCAATGAATATACTGATCACGTTCAAGAAGCTTCATCAGATGTTGCATTTCAAGATCACTTCCTGTTATGGAAGAACAGAATGCACTTCTTGCATTGTATATCTGTTTAATGGTCGTACAACTATTGACATTGTGTTCCTTCAGAGTTAGCAGAATGTTTCTTGGCTTCACCATGGACTTCTTCATATCAACAATAAGTGTTTTTTTAGCTTTAGTCAATCGCCCTGCACATGGATGTCCAACAAATGACTTGGCCAATTCATGATTATGCACTCCACAAATCAACTTCACCATCCAGCCTTCTCCTCCAACCACTGGCTTGCAACGAAGATTGAAGGGACACCCACATTTCCTAGTCCCAGTGTCTCTTCTGATAAATTCTTTTTTCCTACACCTATACTCGTCACTCCTTTCACAGCCAATTAACACAAACGTAGTCCTTCCTCTACTACCTGTGTTTGTGTCCGACCTTAAAATCATCGCCACAAATCCGTTTTCATGAGTCACGGATCGAGCCCACCGCAAAACATCCTCTCGACACTCAAACACCTACAAAGCAATCCACATAATTTAAGTTTTCTACCAGTATTCATTATATTAAATATGTGACAAACATTAACATTATAACCTGAGAAGTATTGAACGCATCCGAACAATCAACATGTGGTTCATTCGCACCACATGCTTCTGCATTTTCATAATCCATATCCACTCATTCAGACATTATTTCATACATCCACTCATCTTCGTCCATCTAACCAACTCAAACAAAAGATTGCCATACAAAAAAATTAGTAATTTAAAAGAAAAAAAGGAAACTAAATTCAAAAAACATCAAATGCCAAAAATAAGTCTCTTACGGATCAAGTTGATCCGTAAATCACTTACGGATCAAGTACTTACAGATCAACTTGATTCGTAAGTTTGTGTGTAACTATTACAGATCAACTTGATCCGTAAATCACTTACGGATCAAGTTGATCTGTATGTCACTTATGGATGAACTTGATCCGTAACAGTTACACACCAACTTACAGATCAAGTTGATCCATAAGTCACTTACGGATCAACTTGATCCGTACTTCCGCGACAATGCAACCACCTTCTACGTACCTCGTTTGCCGCCGCCGGCCACAGCAATGCACCTTCACCTTCACCGCACCTAACCGTTCACAATGAACCAACGAACTCGAGACAATGCCACACGAAAACCACAAAAACAAAGAAAAAAAGCGAACAAAAATGGCAGTTGTGCAACGCAGAAAAAAAAAAACTTTTAAAAAAAAAAACCAGGGGCATTTTTGCCATTTAAAAATTTGCTGGGTGCACCTAGCAGCACTCCAATTGTTACCACTAGAATTATTATTTTTTACTTGTTTACATTTAATAAAAAAAATTGTTCCTATAAAATAATTTTTTTAAAATGAAAGTAGAAAGTTATAAAAGATAAAAGAAAAAGATGAGTAGCTGAATGTCATCTTACACATATAAAGACATCTTTTTGATAGTATTGGTAATGAAAAAATTACATAACCTTTTCAAAATATAAAAACTCATAAAAGACAATTATAATTATAATTTGTAAGAACTCAATTATTTTTTTATTTTTTATGGCTTGAATATGTTTTCGGTCCCTAATAAATACTCAATTTTTGTGTTTGCTCTCCAATAAATTTTTACTTTGCATTGAGTCCTTAATAAACAACAATTTTATTTTTGGTCCTTAATGTTTTGTTTTAGTCCTTAATAAATTAGAAAATTTTGTATTTATTCCATGATAGCGAATTTTGTTTTAGTCCTGATTAATTACAAATGAAAAAGTTTATTAGAGACAAACATAAAATTTGCTAATTTATGAGGAACTAAAAGAAACTGTCAAGGACCAAAAACAAAATTGTTGTTTTATTATAAGAACTCAACGTAAAGCAAAAATTTATTAGGGAGTAAACATAAAAATCGAATATTTATTAGGGAGTAAACTATATTTAAGTCTTTTTTATCATGAAATTAGGTATTTTTTTATACAACTATAACATTTTTTGTGTAAATATTATATATAAACTATTTTTTTGTCCCAACTATAAAAAAATTCTAGATTTACCACTACCTTTAACAACATTGAAACTACACCAAGAGTTATAAGGACGATTTGATAGTTGGGAAGGAGAGTTTCAAGATTGAAAGGAGAAACTAAAAGTTGTTGGAAGAAATGGTTCAACACTTGGATTTCATAGCCAATATTTAGGATTCAAACCTTGATTTGAGCATGGAGTCACAACTAAAGGTGTCATTTTACTCCAAAATGGGATGATCAAGTGGGAGATGATTATTTGGGTGTCAAATAAGAAGCCTTAGATACCTCTTCTTAGACCCAAAAAAAAATTGAAAGGAGAAAGAAGGAGCAAATGATAGGTTTGGAGTTTTCTGAAACATCAGAAAAGATCATCATTTATATGAATAAGAAAAAAATAGAATTATTAAGATTCTATCTTTAATTTCTTTTGACAAATTTGAGTGGATTCTTAGTGAATTAATTTTTATTTGGATAAGTTTGTCGAAAAGTTATTATAATTAGAATCACATTCGTTTATATGCAAATAAAAAATTAGCTTTTACATGATAAATTAAGAAAAAAGATATACATTTATTTATTTGTGTTAATAATGATCATGGGTAATTTGGAGATACAGTTAAAGAGGAGAAAAAAAAACTTTTCTAATATAATCAAACAGCTGAACTTTCTTTATGCCTAAAACAACTTATTTTTTGAAAAAAAAAACTTTTTTTATTTGAATTTCAGTTGTTGTACCAAACATACAACTTAATCTTCAAAAAACTTTTTTCCCCTCAAAACAACTTAAATGTGAAAAAATAATTAGTTCCAAACAATAGAGAAAATGTTTTAAAAAGGGTTTTTTTAAAAGGAATAAATAAATAAAATAAAATAAAATATATGTTGATTTTGCCAGTAACATGTCATTTAAGTCTATCTTTATATTTTTCATTGTTTTTTTTTCAAAATAAAGAAAAAAATGAATAATGATATGTTTTTTTTTTCTATTTTTGATTGAGAACAATAAAGAAAAAAATAATAGAAAAAAGAGCATTTGATGCAAGAACACCAAGGGATGGAGCCCACTCATATGTCGAGAAATGGGTAGAGATGCCAATACTAATCCTCCAAACCAAGCCTTTACGGAGCTGATCCTACTTCTTAGTGAACCCCAACCAAAAATTGGACCCTGAAGTCTTCTTATCCACCTTTGTGTTGTCTTCTTGGCAAGCATACCAAGTTACACAAGTAGTATAAAAAGGCAAGATTGAGTATCGAATTCTACAGGGATTATGCTTGTACTCAGATATATATATATATATATATATATATATATATATATATATATATATATATATATATATATATAGTTACTAAGCAATTGGTGACTCAAATCAAATCTTATTCATTAGTTAATTACAAGTATAAACTAAAAGGGATTAACTACAAAGCAAGGAAGATGAAGGTTAAGAAAACAAACGCTGAAAGTTGTGAGATGGTATTGTGATAAGTTAAAGAACATGTTGGGAGCTCCGCTTGACAAAACTACTCTTGATGTAATATTAATAGATTTTCTCTTTTAACATTAATATAATTATTACCTGCATCTACTATTTTATTCTAACCCATATCCCTCGAGTGAAAGAACCTAAATCACTTAATATCACTGCTAATCCCTTGGTGATTGATTACTAAATGATTTGCATTAAGAGCAAAGATGCATGAACAAGCTAAAGAAAACTATTCTATCCCTAGATATGACTCACTTTAGATATTCTTCCCAAGTTCCTAGCATACAAACATTTCCCAATATTTATATCCTAAAACAATGCATAAAGAGGGATGATCAAACCATAAGTATGTGAATAAGCATAGGGATAAATAATAATAACATTATATTAAAAGATAGTTTACAATCATTACATCAAAGAGAGTTTAGTTTGTAGAGCTCCCAACAACGGGTGGTTTTTAGCCTCTCATTATAATGAGAGACTTACAAATATAAAAATGGGATGAAGGGGAAGAAAATGGAAGAGAAATGGATTGAAACAGATCAACCAGAGCTCCAGAAACGAATTTTCCTTGCAGTGGCTTCTTTGCTTTCCTCTACTTTTTGGTTTCTTCGTTTGTAAGGAAACAAATGTTTCCCTTCCTTTTTATATGCTTCACCAACTAATTGGTCAATTAGAACTCTCTTGTATGCTTAGCGTGACACTCATGCTAAGTGCTAAGCGTGCTTGTACAACTGGATCAAGTGGTCGCACACTAAGCGTAGGATGCGCACTTGCTCGTGACAATTGTAACGCCTTGAAATTTCGCTAACTATAAATCGGTGTTTAATTGTATTTATCGTCTTATTTGATTATATGATTGACTTGAATGAGTTGAGGTATGGTGTGAATTAGTCATGTGTGATTTGTTTGATGTGGAATTTTATTGACCTATGTTGAAATTATTAGATTTCAAAATTTACCTAAACCTATTCCAGTAAAATCATGATCTTGAATTCGTTAGCCGTTGGATCATCTTCAAATTTTGACTGTAGGTTCCTAACACATGCCCCCATGATTGGACCGTTGGCATTTTCAAAATAACAATTTATGACCTCTCTCTTAGCATGAGAAGTGCACTAAGTGCAGTTCTAACACGAGAGGGAATTGTGCTGAGCACGAATAGTCATGCTTAGCGCAAGAGGAATTGCGCTCAGCGTAAATCCCAACCCGAGAGGAATTGTGCTGTGCGCGAAAAGTCACGCTTAGTGCCAAATGTGAACTCCTGCTTAGCGAGACGAGCACTCTAAGCGAGATCTGCAGATTATAAATATGTTTTGCAACGTGAAAACACGATTTTTCACTCTTTTTCTCTCCAAACGCCCACCCAAGCCCTAACACCTCCTCATCCACCACCCACAACCACCGATGGCCACCACGAGCTTCCGTTGTTTGCCATCAAACCACCACACCGAGAGGAACGTTTTAATCGAAGCAGAATCCTCAGAATCCACCTCAGGGTTTTAGTGAAGAACAATCTCTCAATCCTTTCTTTTGTAGCTTCTCTGAGGTAATCTTGACTTCTAAGCCTATCTCCTAGTTAGTTTGACCTTCTCTTAGTGTATCTTGTGTTTTGGGTTCTGTAATAGGATGTTTTTACACTTCCTTTGAAAAATCCTTGAAAATGAGGCGTTGTAAAAGTTCTTTTTATAAAATTAATGTTATTTTCGTGACCTTTGTTGAACCCCAGTCACATTGGTGTGATTGGAATTTCAAAATGATGTCTCCTTTTAGTAAAATTTGAAGCCCCCCTTAGCCCTTATGTTTTGACAGAGGTAATTAACCCCGAATGTTGTTATTAACCTTATTTTTGAAATTTATACTAAATTTTCTTTGATTTGGTATATAGAACCTTGCATTTGGACTAATGAATGTGAACGAGAGAGATCTCTGAGTGACACAAAGAGGAACTGATGGAGAGCTCACAATAGGTGATGGGAGCTTATTATAATTTATGACTTTTGATACCAAAGTTGGGGTCAAGGAACCTAACTATGGGGATTATGCCTATCCTTGTTGTATGCTGGTTTTCAAGAAAAACAATGTTTTTGACTAATGAGATGTGATATGTTTGTTAATGATAAATGATATTATTGTTTTTATTAGACTTGTGTTGTCTGAAGACCTAAGGAGTGTGAATCTCAGGCATGAACTATATATATGTATGTATATGTGGAATGTGATTTACTGATGATATTGTTATTGAAGATATTAATTGATATGAGGTGACGTTGATGTTTATGATAATGTTGATAGAGAATGATGTTATTGAAAATGATATTGATAATAATTGATACGAGATGATGTTAGTGTTTATGTTAATATTGATATGAGATGATGTTGTTATTGATTATTATGTTGATATGAGGTGATGTTGTTGTTGATAATGTCATTGAGATGAGATGATGTTGATGTTAAGAATGACATTGAGATGAGATGATATTGATCTTGAGAATGACATTGAGATGAGATGATGTTGATGTTGATAATGATATTGAGATGAGATGTTATTGATGTTGAAAATATCATTGTGATGATGTATGATGTGTATCTACATAAGGGGTACAGTGACGATGATGGATATCCCTGATGGGAGAAATAGAGTGGTTAATGAGTTTTAAGCATCTCTGGAGGGGGATGGCTTAGAATATTTAATTATCCACAATCAGTGCATTGATGGTGTCCATGTTTCATACTTCATATTGCATGGAAATGGTGTAAACTTTGTCAGTAAGTACTTGTAGTTTCTCATGAGGGGGAATACTTGCACTTGAGGGCATGTCTCTCGGTTTGGAACTCCCTTGAGACTCAGGTTGATCACCATGGGGGAGTTGCCTGTGCACGACAAGGTGACCTCGACACTTGCTGCCTAGTTTTCCTAAGTGATCATGGTACCACATTGCATTTGAGAGTTGATTGATTGGAATTATGGACCGATGATGACTACTTGTTGAGTGTATGTTGGAGTAATGGGTGTTTGTGTATGATTATGGTATTCGTTAATGTTTTCTTACTAATCATGGTTATTTGATTTTTGTGTTAATTTCTTTTATAATAAACTCACCCTTGCAATTTTTGTATTGTGTGGTTGGTACATGTGATGATCACGAACCTTCGTTCGTGGGAGCAGACAGACAACACTAGAGTATGTGAAGTGAAATTGTTTGGTGGAGCCGCCAAGCCAACGTGATGACGTTGGGATTATTTTAGGAGATAATTGTGTTTTGTTAATCAACTCCTCTGTAGCTGGTTCTATAATTCTTTTTTTAATTGAGGATGTAAATCAAAGATTTAATTATATGTATGAACTAATTTACTTTCTGTTATGTGAATGATGTGTTGGCATGTAGAATGTCACGCTTAGCCTGCATGTCCTCGTTAAGCTAATTTAAAAACATTTTCAGACAGAGAAGTTTTTGGGCTTAGTGAGACATGCTCGCTTAGCGAGAATACAAAATCAGGAAGTGCATGCTTAGCTAGTAATCTGGCGCTAAGCCCAATTAGCAAAAATTTCTGATAAAGAGATATGTGGGCTTAGTGGGTGCTTCCGGCTTAGCGCATAGGCAAAAATGGTGGGTGTGCGCTTAGTGTGACAAGGTGCGCTTAGCGCGCAACAACAAAATTGCAACATAGCCTATTTCAACAACAACCAACATACCAGCAATTTGAATTTGAACTTGATCAAATTATCGATATAACATGTATTAAGCCAGCAAGTTCAAACAGTCAAGGTATAATGCAGCAAGCACAAGATCACAAAAAATATTACATAAAAACTATGCAACTATGTAAACAGTATAATTTAAACTACAAAAAAGGAGAAAATGTTAGAAATCCTGGGTTACCTCCCAGTAAGCGCTTCTTTAACATCACTAGCTTGATGCAAAAGACCCTCATGGGTCTGGATCAATTGTTCCTTGCTGAAAATCTGCTTTGCCTCCTGGATGATAACTTGCATTGCTTCCTTTATTATACCCTTGGTGATTTTGGATGGCCATATAATTAACCTCTTTTGATGCTTACTCTTGAGTCGTGCAGGTGCTTGACTCATGAGCTCCTCTCACACAGAGCAACCTCCTACTTGTATTACAGAAACATTAGCAGGATTACCTGGATGTAGTTGTTGGGGAAGTTTGCTTAGGGTTTTTGACAAGGTCTCCAGTTGCTTTCCTAGAAGCTTGTTCTGAGCCAGTAATGCGTCATGGGAAGTGTGCTCAAGCATACTTTTCTTTGCAAGAATGTAAGATCTATCCTAAAGAACTGGATGGTAACTTGCTGCCATGTTTTCAATCAGCTCCATAGCTTCATCAGGTGTTTTTAAATTTATCTTACCACTAATGGAAGTGTCTAGAAGTTTCTTTGAGTGAGGTCGTAAGCCATTAGTAAATATATTCAGTTGTATTGGCTCATTGAATCCATGCATTGCAGTCCGACGGAGTAAATTGCAGAAGCGATCTAGAGCTTCGCTGAGTGATTCATCTGGAAACTAATGTAATGAAGAAATCTCAGCCTTGCCTTATGCTGTCTTGGATTCTAGAAATTATTTCTTCAAGAATTTCTCCATAATCTCTTCCCATGTTCTCATGCTATTTCCCTTAAACAAGTGAAGCCATCTATTAGCTTCACCGGAAAAAGGAGAATAGGTTGAGGCGAATAGCACCTTTCGGAACACCAACTATCTTGACTGTATTACATATCTCTATGTAAGTGGCCAAATGGGCGTAAGGATCTTCATTTGGCAATCCTTGGAATAGGTTGCCCTGTATTAGCTATATGATAGAATGAGGATATGAGATGTTGGCCGCTTGAACCTCTGGCCGCACAATACTTGTGAAATACCGTGGTGTTGAGGAGCTGAAATAGTCCTCCAAGGTAAATCTCTGTGGCTTGTCTCTTGCCATTGAGTTATCTGCAGAAATAGAAAAAGGAGTGGATGTAGTTGGCTCATCTAAATCAAGTGGAAATGATGAGGATGTTGTAGAGGATGAGATTCCTTTATCTCCTTGATTTATCTGCTTTTCTAGCTGCTCTCTCCTCCTCCTTAAGGCGTTGTTCTTCCTACAAGTTGCCTTGATTTCCGGGTTTAGTGGAACAAGGCTTGCCTCAGAAGCCTTACCTCATATACAAGAAGGCAAAAATAACACGAGAATAGGTTATCAAGTTAAATAATTTAATATGTATTAACAAATTAAATACAAAGAATATAGAATAATTACTTAAGTTGAGATACATTTAACTAGCGAGTTCAAGGAAAAAAATTCCCCGACAATGGCGCCAAAAACTTGTTGTCTCCTTGGCAAGCATACCAAGTTGCACAAGTAGTATAAAATGGTAAGACCGGGTATCAAATTCCCCAAGGACTATGCTTGTACTCATAGTTATACATATCTAGTTACTAAGCAATTGGTGTCTCAAATCGAATCGTGTTCATAGGTTAACTACAAGTATAAACTAAAAGGAATTAACTACAAAGCAAGGAAGATGAAGGTTAAGAAAACAAACACTCAAAGTTGTGAGATGATATTGTGATGAGTTAAGGAACATGTTGAGGGCTCTATTTGCCAAAACTACTCTTGATGTAATCTTAATACATTTTTCTCTTTTAACATTAATATAATTATTACCCACATCTACTAGTCTATTCTAACCAAGATCCCTTGAGTGAAAGAACCTAAATCACTTAATATCACTTCAAATCCCTTGGTGTTTGATTACTAAATGATTTGCATTAAGATCAAAGATGCATGAACAAGCTAAAGAAAGCCATTCTATCCCTATATATGACTTACTTTAGATATTCATCCCAAGTTCTTAGCATACAAACATTTCCCAATATTTATATCCTAAAACAGTACATAAAGATGAATGATTAAACCATAAGTATGTGAATAAGCACAGGGATGAATAATAATAACAACATTATATTAAAAGATAACTTTACAATCATTACATCAAAGAGAGTTTAGTTTGTAGAGCTCCCAACAACGGGTGGTTTTTAGCCTCTCATTGTCATGAGAGACTTACAAATATAAAAGTGGGATGAAAGGGAAGAAAATGGAGGAGAAATGGATTGAAATGGATCGGCCAAAGCTTTGGAAACATATTTTCCTTACAGTGACTTCTTGGTTTCTTTGTCTGTAAGGAAACAAATGTTTCCTTTCCTTTTTATATGCTTTCCCCAACTGATTGGCCAATCAGAACTCTCTTTTGTGGTTAGCACGACACTCGCACTAAGCGTGCTTGTACAACTGAATCAAATGGCCACACGCTAAGGGCAGGATGAGCGGTTGCTCGTGGTGAGAATCCTGAAACTGGCCAAATACAGGCTAAAGGCCCAAGTGGAGAAGGACGAAGGCCTAAGTGGAGAAGGACAAAGCCCCCGAGTGGAGAAGGATGAAGGCCCAAGTGGAGAAGGATGAGGGCCCAGAGGCAGAGACATTATGAAGACTATTAATTGTTGCTGAAGGCCCAGAATAAATATGTTCTATTTTTATTAATAATTTTTATTTATTGTAATTTAGGCCTAAACTGTTTAGAATGCCCATGTCTATTTTTGTCTTTTTGTTCAGATATGCTATAAGTATTGGTTTTTGTTTAAAAAAAAAACTTTTCGCATTTTGATAAAATTTGGTGAGAGTTTCTCTCTGGGTTCCTTGTTGAAAAAATTATCAGACTTATTAAGGTAATCCTTGTGGCATCTATCCTGACTTATCTTCCTTCACCGGAAGTGGCGTCTACCTTGACTTATCTTCCTTCACTGGAAGTGGCGTCATCCAAATCTTCGTAGCCTGTATCAAGCAATCCGCTCCTAGTCAGGTTCACATCATCTGGTATCAGAGCTTCGGCTCTTGATACAGGTTCTATCCTATCCAATTCTTTTTTTCTTTCTTTGTAATTTGTCCAGGTTCATGTTTTGTCCTTGTTCTGTTATTTGTTTTCTTGTTTGCATCTTGTTGCGTTCTTGTTTGTGTCTTTGTTTCATTCTTGTTCTTGTTCTTGTCACGTTTTTGTTCTTGTTTCTTGTTTCTTTCAGACTTTGTGTAAAAAAAAAATCTGTTTGTTTTGTTTCAAGTTAAAAAAAAAGTTGTAGAAATTTTGAAAAAAAAAGTGGGTGTTTGTTCTTTGAATACGAAATTAAGGCATTTAGAAGTATTTTTTTGGAAAGAAAATCGTGGATTAAATCCCCTATTCTAGATTCTCCTCTGAATTCTGAGCGTTTTGATATATAGTGGGCCTCAAACGGACAACCGTAGCAAAAGTTATGAGCATTTGAAGTTTACTGGTCATATCTATTATCTTATCTGTTATCATATATGTTATCCAAATTCAATCTAATTTGTTATCCAAATCCAATCTAATTTGTTATCCAAATCAAATCTAATATATTATCCAAATCAAATCTAATCTTTTATCCAAATCAAATCCTATATGCTATCCAAATCAAGTCCAAGTTGTTATCCCAAATCAAATCTGTTACTCAGTCTGTGATAATTATATTGTCTTTTCTTTTATTTTATATTACCTTGTGTGTCTAATTTGGTCCATCTAGGAACTTAAGAGGGAACACGAGTGGTAAAAGGCAAGAGTGAAAACATCACACAAAAGCCTATATTGAGAGCATCAAACACGAGTGAACTACCATCAAAGAGAAACACGTGAGTAGAGTGTGGTGAGGTCCTGAATCTTTTTTTAAATTACTGCAAAATTCTTTGCTCCTTAATCATGGTAGGAGCGAGTGACAATGGTGGTGTATATCATCAACTGGACGGATCTCAACGCTTATTACTGGATGCAATGACTACACAAATGCAACGTTTGTTGAACCGTAACAATGAAGAGCTCTACAGGCAAATAGCCAAATCTTCCTTGTTTATTCTTAAACCTCTATCCCCTAGAGAAGTGTGTGATGACCAAATCAGAATGAGAGAAAAGAGAGAACAAGAGAAAGAAAATAGTGAAGCACCACAGAGGAATAGGAAAAAGAAGAGTGATACACCCGAGGGAAAGAGTGATACACATAAGAGAGAGAGTGATACACATGAGAGAAAATTTAATTATTTTGCAGAGGCGAGTGAAGTGAGGAAAGTGTTACCTGCTCATGAACCACTTTGTCTACAGTATTGCAAAGGCAATAAAATCTCTACTGATAATTCTAATAAGTTTACTATTTCTATTTCTCCTAGTGTTCAACCCTTATTGCAGGAATTTAAAAATGTCATTCCTAAGGAGATTCCTCATGGACTGCCACCTTCAAGAGGCATAGAACATCAAGTTGATCTCCTTCTAGAAGCTTCATTGCCTAACATGCCAACTTACAACAGCAAGCCCCAAGAGACTCAGCATAAGGATGCACAGGCCAAAGTTGAGTATGTGAAAAGATTGTATGACCAAGTGAAGTTACAAATTGCAAAGAAGAATGAAAGCTATACCAAGCAAGCCAACAAGAAAAGGAAGGAAATGGTACTTGAACCCGATGATGATCCTGGACATTTGAGGGCAAATGCTTTCCAAGAAGGAGGGAATGGTGAGAATCCTGAAACTGGCCAAATAGAAGGCTAAAGGCCCAAGTGGAAAAGGACGAATGCCTAAGTGGAGAAGGACAAAGCCCCCGAGTGGAGAAGGATGAAGGCCCAAGTGGAGAAGGATGAAGGCCCAGAGGAAGAGACATTATCAAGACTATTAATTGTTGGTGAAGGCCCAGATTAATTTGAAGGCCCATAATAAATATGTTCTATTTTTATTAATAATTTTTATTTATTGTAATTTAGGCCCAAACTGTTTAGAAGGCCCATGTCTATTTTTATCTTTTTGTTCAGATACGCTATAAGTATTGGTTTTTGTTTTCAATAAAAAACTTTTGGCATTTTGATAAAATTTGGTGAGAGTTTCTCTCTGGGTTCCTTGTTGAACTAATTATCAGACTTATCAAGGTAATCCTTGTGGCGTCTACCCTGACTTATCTTCCTTCATCGGAAGTGGCGTCTACCTTGACTTATCTTCCTTCACTGGAAGTGGCGTCATCCAAATCTTCGTAGCCTATATCAAGCGATCCGCTCCTAGTCAGGTTCACATCCGCTCGTGACAGCCGTCTTCCAATATGACTTTTTGCGCTAAATGGTTTACTTGGGCTGAGCGGTTCTGACTCGTTGACCTAGGAGGTCATGCTAAGTGCGACACTTCAGTTCATGAATTCTCTTCCAGGCCTCTACTACAACTCTACATAAAATATAAGAAGAATTACTCTAAAAATCATTAGCTTTGGCATCTTCTAGATAAAAACTCAAAAGAAGCTAAGTTCCTATTGTTTTAACACAAAATAAGCAATAAAAGAGAAAAAAAATGAGATAAATGTTATGAGATTTCAGTATACAAAGGCATTTGATCGTGACCACATTTGTATTTTGAACAAACCACAAAAGCCTATAGAGTATGACGATTATTAATCAACTTCCAACCAACTTTGAGAAAGAAAGCTTTATTGGTTGTCTTGGCCGAGCGCAAGCCCAAACCCCCAACCCTATTCGACTTGCAAAGATGATTCCAGGCTAAAGTATGAACTTTTCTAAAATTATCCCCATCACCCCACACAAAAAAGCGACATTTCTATCAATAGCATCACACAAGGAAAAAAAGAGAAAGGTCGATAGCATGACGTAAGTGGGGTAAGCCTGCAAAACAACTTTAGTGAGGGTTACCCTCCCTTCCATGGAGAACATATTGGCCTTCCAAGAACTTAGCCTCCTTTTCACTTTGTCCAAAATGAAGCTGAAAATGTGTTGGTTGACTTTTTATGCAAAATCGGGACTGCTAGATACTTGCCTAGGTTGTCAGTACATTGGAAGCCACTCATGGTCTCAATATCTTGGTTAATTTTCTAACTAACATTTCTAGAGAAGAAGATATGGGACTTCTCAGCACTAACTTTAGCCCCAGAACTCACACATAACAGATTGAGAGTGAGCTCAATAACATCAATCTAGTCAGGTGAGGCTTCAACAAAGACGAGAATATCGTCTACAATGGCTAGGTGCGCAATAAAAGAAACCCCTTTTATTTAGTTGAATTGGTTTCCAAGCTTTGTTATTTACCGCTAGGTTAATAAGATGAATTGTTGGTTCTTTTCGTATAAATTTTGCTACTCTTAATCCTGCACAAGATAAAAAAAACAGAAAAATAGAAAACAAGCACAACATAGCAAGATCCAAAGATTTATGTGGTTCGTCAATGTGCCTACATCCACGGGAAAGTGCAGCTCATCATCATCACATTGATCATGAAATTACAAGTTCAATACAAGTAGCAACTAGCTTTGATCTCTCTTGGTTTCTTTCTAACAAAACCTCTCTCAATCACCTAGCTCACTATTTCCTCTTGAACTCTCTGTTTTCTGCAACAACTTTGATTTCTCAGCCTCTCTATTTTCAGCCCCTCTCAAAACCACCACACCCCATATATACATTACATGATCAAGAATATATATATATATATATATATATATATATATATATATATATATATATACACTCTAGCTATGCTTTGGTGCCAAAACCAATTCAGTTATCATAACTAAAAAATAGTTATGACAACACCACTTTAAAGCCTTCTCACTAGTGCCAATTGTGATTTTGAGTCACACACCACAAATCTCCACCTTGACTCCAAATCAGCAAGTGTCTATCTTGTGATTCAGGGCTGCACTTTTACCAATCTGCTTTAGGCATCATCGAAATTGATCAAGTCCAGGTAGTGCTTGAACTTGACACTAGAGAGGGACTTTGTGAACATATCAGTCAGGTTTTCTTCTGTTGAAACCTTCTCCACCTTCACCTTCTCAGATTCAATCACATCTCTGATGAAGTGTAGTTTCACATCTATGTGCTTTGTCCTCTCATGGTACATTTGGTGATTGGCTATGTGAATGGCACTTTGACTGTCACAGTGAATTGTAACATAAGCTTGTGTTATTCCAAGTTCATTAATCATACCTTTAAGCCAGATTGCTTCCTTTACTCCTTCAGCTAGAGCCATGTATTCTGCTTGAGTTGTTGAAAGAGCAACAACTAATTGTTGATTTGCTTTCCAACTGATTGTTGTACCAAACAAAGTAAACACATATCCTGTTAAAGATTTCCTTGTGTCTACATTTCCTGCAAAATCTGCATCTACTTAGCCTGTGATTGCTGCCTCATGTGCTGTCTTCTTGTACCTTAATCCAGCTTTCAAAGATCCATTTAGATACCTTAGTGTCCACTTCACAGCTTCCCAATGTGCACTGCCAGGATCTCCCATGAATCTGCTTATAATACTTACAGCATGAGCCAAGTCAGGTCTGTTGCAAACCATTCCATACATTATGCTTCCAACACCACTGGCATAGGGTGTTTGATCCATTTTAGACCTTTCTTCAGTTGTTTCTGGTGCTTGAATAATAGATAGCTTTGTATGATGACCAAGTGGTGTGCTAACAGGTTTGCTTTGATGCATCCTAAAGCTTTCCACCACTTTCTTGAGGTAATTTCTTTGGGACAGGAATAGTTCACCCTTTGCTCTATCCCTATGAATATCAATCCCGAGTATTCTTCTAGCTGACCCTAGATCTTTCATCTCAAATTATGTGTTCAAGCTTTCTTTGAGTTTCCTAATCTCTTCCTTATTAGCACTTGCTATGAGGATGTCATCCACATACAAGAGAAGGTAAAGAACACACACTTTCACCTTTTTCAGGATATATACACAGTTATCATATCTGTTTCTAATGAAGCCATATCTGATCAAGAACTCATCAAATTTCAGGTACCACATTCGAGGACTTTGCTTCAGTCCATAAAAATATTTTTTCAGCAAGCACACCTTGTTCTCCCCTTCTTCAAAACCTTCAGGCTGGTTCATGTAAATGGTTTCCTTCAGATATCCATGGAGAAAAGCTATTTTAACATCCAGCTGTTCAAGTTCCAAATCATACTGATTTACCAGACCAAGTATGATTCTAATTGAGCAATGCTTCACAACTGGTGAAAAAATCTCATTGTAATCAATTCCTTCAACCTGTGTAAAGCCTTTTGCTACCAATCTTGCCTTGAATCTAGGCCTTTCTACTCTTGGAATGCCTTCTTTCTTCTTGAAAATCCACTTACATCCAATGGCTTTTTGCTTCTTGGGTTGATCCACAAGTATCCAGGTCTTGTTCTTTCTCAAAGATTCCATTTCTTCACTCATTGCCTGAAGCCACAATTGGCTGTCTTCACTTTCAATTGTTTTCCTCTAGGTCTTTGGTTCTGAATTTTAAATCTCCTCAACAACACTCAAGGCATAGAAGATAATATCAGCATGACCATACCTCTTTGGAGGCTTTATCACCCTTTTTTTCTCTATCTCTAGTCAATTGATAATTGGACAAGTCATGCTGAGTAACCAGCTCTTCATTATCTCTAGCTTCTGCTTGAACAGAGTGATCAATAACATTTCCATTGTCATGATCTGAAATCTCAAAATGCTCCACCTCAAAATTGGTATTCTCACTACTTGAGCTGTTATCCTTCTGCTCTTTACTTAGCATTGCCATTCCGCTCTCATCAAAGGTTACATCCCTGCTGATGATGCATCTTGTCTCACTCGGTTCCAATTTCCACAGCTTGTACCCTTGAACTCCTTCAGGATAGCCAATGAACACACACTTTACAGCCTTTGCATCCAGCTTTCCTTGTTTAACATGAGCAAAGGCCAGTGATCTAAACACCTTTAATTCTGAGTATTCAGGTGGTTCACCACTCCAAGCTTCCATTGGTGTCTTGAAATCTAAGGCTGATGAAGGACATCTATTAATCAAATATGCTACTGTGTTTGCAGCTTCTCCCCAAAAGGTCTTTGGCAGTCCTACACTTAGAAGCATGCACCTCACTCTTTCCAAAATGGTCCTATTCATTCTTTCTGCCAAACTATTAGGCTGTGGAGTGTGAGGGACTGTTTTATGCCTTTTGATGCCTATTTTCTTGCAAAACTCGTTAAACTACTCTGAAACAAACTCCAGGCCATTGTCAGTCCTTAAAACTTTTAATTTTGTACCAAGTTGATTTCCAACAAGAGTATGTCATTCTATGAATTTTTGAAAAGCTTCTAACTTATTTTTCAAAACATACAACCATACTTTTCTTGAGAAATCATCTATGATGGTGAGAAAGTATGAGCTTCCACCATGGGTTTTCACTCTAGATGGTCCCTATAAATTTGAATGCACATACTCAAAAGGCCTAGATGAAACATGAATACCCGTGCCAAAGCTTATTCTATGTGATTTACCAAGCACACAATGATCACAAAATTCAAGTTTATCTAGTTTATCACCATCTAACAAGTTTTGTTTCTCAAGTTCATGTAATCCTCTTTCACTAACATGGCCTAACCTCAAATGCCAGAGTTTTGTTTTATCAATCAATGTATTACTAGCTACCGATGCATGTCCAACAATAGTGGAACCTTCAAGAATAAACAAGCGATTACTTTTATTCTTGTTACCCTTAGCTATGATTAAAGATCCATTTGAAATCTTAAGAACACCATTTAAAATTCTAGTTGAATATCCTAGATCATCAAACATGTTTATGGAAATAAGATTTCTTTTGAGTTCTGGAATGTACCTTACATTTTTCAGTAGATACTCTCTATTATCAAACATCTTCAATCTCACAGTTCCAATGCCTTGTACCTTGCAAGGGTAGTTGTCTCCTAGCAGAACAACTCCTACTGGTTTCAGTTCCAAGGTTTCAAAATAGTCCTTTCTCGGGCTGCTGAGATATGAGCATCCAGAATCCATAATCCATTTTGTTTGTGTTTTGGTATTGGAAGCTACTAAAACACCTGCACTCTCACAACCTTCAGAGGCTTCAACTATGTCATCAGAGTCCAAAGATCCTTTCTTGATCTTGTCTGAGCAGTCTTTCTTGAAATGACCAGTTTTGTGACAATTAAAGCATTTGAACTTTATTTTATGGCCATTCTTTGAATCCCTTGACCTTGATCTAGACTTCTTTCCTCTTGTTCCCTTCTTTTCACTCCTTCCCCTTGAAATATTCAGGCTTTCACCATTATCCTCAGATTTGGAGTCTTGCCGTTTTTGCATCTCCTTGGTCCTTATTGAGGTCTGGACTTCTTCTAGGGTAATGTCTTGATCTTTGCCATAAAGAATTGCATCCTTGAAATGTTCAAAGGATTTTGGTAAGGAATTCAGAAGCAAGAGAGCTTTATCCTCTTCTTCAAGCTTTACTTCAATATTTTCCAAATCATTAAGAATCTTGTTGAAATCAGCCAATTGTTCAGTGGCTGTTCTTGACTCTGCCATCTTGAAGGTGCAGTTGTTGCTTCAAGCATAGCCGATTTGCAAGGGACTTTGTCATATACAATGAGTCCAGTTTCAACCACATTGAGGCTTCTGTCTTTTCTCTTGCAACTTCTCTTAAAGCTTTATCTCCAAGGCATAGAATGATTGCACTTCTGGCTCTATCAATCATCTTTGATTTCTCCTTTGAGCTTAGAGATTTAGACATCTTTTCTTCTCCTTTAAGAGCTTCTGCACAGTCATGTTGAATCAAGATTGCTTACATCTTGATTCTCCATAACCTGAAGTCATTTTCCCTTGAAAACTTCTCAATATCGTACTTTGTTGTTCCCATCTTTCTTTATCTTGATTCTTGTCCCCACAGACGACGCCACTTGTTGGTTCTTTTCGTATAAATTTTGCTACTCTTAAACCTGCACAAGATAAAAAAAAATAGAATAACAGAAAACAAGCACAGCAGAGCAAGACCCAAAGATTTACATGGTTCGGCAATGTGCCTACATCCACGGGAAAGTGCAGCTCATCATCATCACATTGATCATGAAATTACAAGTTCAATACAAGCAGCAGCTAGCTTTGATCTCTCTTGGTTTCTTTCTAACAAAACCTCTCTCAATCACCTAGCTCACTATTTCCTCTTGAACTCTCTGTTTTTTGCAACAACTTTGATTTCTGAGCCTCTCTGTATTCAGCCCTTCTCAAAACCACCACACCCCATATATACATTACATGATCAAGAATATATATATATATATACACTCTAGCTATGCTTTGGTGCCAAAACCAATTCAATTATCATAACTAAAAAACAGTTATGACAACACCACTTTAAAGCCTTCTCACTTGTCTGCATTTTTATCCGAGTGTGGAACAGGAAAAATGAGGAAAACAGACTGTTTTGTTTATCTGAACTACTTGAACCATGTAAGTATCATCTAAATGAAGAAAAACTTGAGTGAATTGTATATCCCCAAATTATGATTTTCATGGTATCTTATGGTTACTGCATTAAATTGTTGTCAGAACCCTTTTCTACTTGTTTTAGCCAGTAGCAATTTGTCCTTGCACCTTGCGTATTGACTTGTCTGTGTTATTTTGATACTTATGTCCAAAAATGTTTTCTTTAATTGGTTATTTCATATTATTTCTTCGATTTTTAAAAAAGAAAGTCGTGGACCATGATATATTACTTGAGCTGCTGCTGCTGCCAATATTCCACTCAATTAAAATGTCACACTTCCCCTTTGATTTTCCTTTTCTGGCCTATAGGTGTGTAGGTTGGTAACCAAAGGATGAGAATGCGTATCCAAAATGTACTCATATAGGTTTTGGTCTTGTTCTTGGGGAAGATGAAAAAAAAATTCCGACTCGCAGCAGAGAGGTTGTTCGATTGATTGATTTACATGATGAAGCTAAAAGACGCTGTAAAACTGCCATTCTTGAACTTGGTGAAATTTCTGCATGATTAAGATTTATTAATGTTGCCTATTTTAAATTTCATTTAGTTAGATTCTAGGCACTGGACAATTAATTTTCCAGATCATGTGTTCTCTTAGATACAGCTAAAGATTGGTCTGAGGAGGAGATCGAGTAAGCATTCGAGGCAATTGATTTTGGGGCTGTTAAGTAAGCTCCTTTAACTCTATTTTCCCCCTACTTTTGAGCAAAATCAACATTTTGTTTAGTCTTGCTAAGTAGTAGACACGTGATTTGGCTAACAAATTCCTGTTGACTGAATTTTAAAAGCTTATATATACTGGGTATTTTATATTGTGGGCCAATGTTCTTAATCCTGTTGATATATATTAATTTTTACTGAGGTTTTTGATTAAATATGCTTACTGTAACCGATGAATAGAATATATTGCAACTGAAGTAAAGCATATGACTTTGGCTATGTTGTTAACATTTTTGTGGTTTTAGTAACATGGTTTTGCTTTGACTTGATATACCTTTCACTTGCAATTTGCTTGAGCAGTTATGCCTTTGTTGGGAACACTAAATGACTCGTAGGCTTGTATTTGTTAAGATGTGACTGTTGAAACTGTCTAACAAACTATAGTAGATAAGATTTTTATGCTATTTTTTAGGAAAAATAAAAGTCATGTTGACTGATAGGATAAAGCAGTTTTGATCCTATTCTCTAGGCATGATCTGTTAGTGGTGTTATATTTTTGTTTGCAGTTACTATCTTTTCCATGTTTTTAAATACGTTGCTTCATATCAGAATAAAACAAGCCTTTGCAGTCTCAATTTCTTTCTTTATGCTCCCTTTCATTCTTTAATATTTCTGCCTGCTGTTATTAACAAAAAAACAACAAATTGGTATCTAGAGCTTTTATCTTTAAGGGATCTGTGAGTTGAGAGAAATCGCAATGGAGGGAGAAACATCATACACAGTAGGTTCACCACTAATTTTTGATGGTGAGGAGTACGAATTATGGGCTACAAGAATGACCGCTCATCTTGAAGCTTTGGATCTTTGGGAGGCAGTAGAAGAAAACTATGATGTTCCTGAACTACCTTTAGATCCAACGGTGGCTCAAATGAAGAATCACAGAGAAAGGAAGACCAAAAAGGCTAAGGCTAAAAATTTCCTTTTCTCTGCTGTGTCAAAAATTATTTTTACAAGAATTATGAACTTCAAGTCTGCCAAACAGATTTGGGATTATCTCAGATCCGAATATCAAGGCTGTGAAAGAACCAAAGGCATGCAAGTACTCAACTTGGGCAGAGAATTCGAGATGCAGAGCATGAAAGAGATTGAAACAATTAAAGGCTACGCTGACCAGCTGTTAGGCATAGCAAATAGAGTGAGGCTTCTTGGGAAGGACTTTCTTGATGAAAGAATAGTGCAAAAAATCCTAGTCACTATAACCGAGAAGTATGAATCGAAGATATCAGCATTGGAGGAGTCTAAAGACCTGTCAACCATCACCTTGGGAAAACTCATAAATGCTCTACAAGCCCAGAAGCAGAGAAGAATGATGAGGCAAGAAGAGGTGGTACAAGGTGTGTTTCATACGAAAGCACAAAATTCAAGAGATGGCAAAGACAAGAAGAACAACAAATGGAGGAACCAGAAGGCTCCAACAAGTAGCAAGGTGAGACCTTTCCTCGTCCGCATTGCAAAAAGACAAATCACCCTGAAAGAAAATGTTGGTGAGGCCAGATGTCAAGTGCAGAAATTGTGGCAATATGGGACATGTAGAGCGAATATGCAAGTCCAAATCAGAGGAAGCAAAGGTGGTTGCGGAGGAACGAGAAGATGAGCAACTCTTTGTCGCAGCATGCTTTGCCACAAGCAATAGTTCCAGTGATTCATGGTTAATAGACAGCGGCTGCACAAACCATATGACCAATGACCTGAACCTCTTTAAAGAACTTGACAAAACCATTGTTTCCAAAGTAAAAATTGGAAATGGTGATTTCATCTCAGTCAAGGGAAAAAGGACTGTTGCTATTGAAAGCTTGACAGGTTTGAAATATATCTCTGATGTCTTATATGTGCCTGACATTGATCAAAATCTACTTAGTGTTGCTCAGCTTGTAGAGAAAGGCTTCAAAGTTATATGTGAAGAAAATTGGTGCTTGATCAAAGATGCAAAAGGAAAAGACGTATTCAGGGTGAAAATGAGGGCTAAAAGCTATGCTCTAAATCTAATAGAGGAGAAGCAAATAGCTTTTTCAAGCATGACCACCAATGTTGAACTATGGCACAAAAGGCTCGGACACTTCCATCTTGCTGGACTTTTATACATGCAAAAACATGCCTTGGTGAAAGGTGTGTCAATGCTTGAAGACAAGTTAGCCGATTGTGTGGCTTGCCAATATGGTAAGCTAGTCAGAAAACGATTTCCTCAATCAACTTGGAGAGCAACTCAAAAGTTGCAATTAGTTCACACAGATGTTGGGGGACCTCAGAGAGTATCATCTTTAAATGGTAATAAATACTATATTACATTTATTGATGATTATACTAGATTTTGTTGGATTTATTTCTTTAAATCCAAGACTGAGGTTGCTAATATTTTCTGGAAATTTAAAGCATTGGTGGAGAATCAAAGTGATTGCAGGTTGCAACCATTAAGGTCTGACATCGGGAAGGAATATAGAAATGATGTTTTTGATAAATTTTGTGAAGAAGCTGGCATTGAGCACCAATTCACCGTACCTTACACCCCACAACAAAATGGTGTGAGTGAGAGAAAAAATAGAAGTATCATGGAGATGACAAGGTGTATGCTGCATGACAAGGAGTTGCCAAAGGAGCTATGGGCGGAGGCTGCAAACACTGTAGTATTTTTGCTGAATAGACTACCTACAAGAGTTCTGCACAAAAAAACTCCATTTGAAGGCTGGTTTGGTTACAAACCAGATTTACAAAATCTAAAAATCTTTGGTTGTGTTTGTTTCTCTTATGTTCCACAGGTTAAAAGGGACAAACTTGATAAAATGGCAGAACCTGGAGTTTTCATTGGATACAGCAACACCTCCAAAGCTTACAGAATTTTCCAACCTCAAAATGGGAAAATTCTTGTGAGTAGAGATGTCAAATTTATGGAAGATCAACAATGGAGTTGGGATGAGCCAATAAGGAAGAAGCTGCCAGAAATCCCACAGTTCCTTGATGATGATGTAGATGACATTCCTGTCAGAGGTACAAGATCTTTATATGAGATTTATCAAAAGAGTAATGTAGTTGTCCTAGAACCTGTAGAATTTGAAGAAGCTGAAAAGGATGACAAGTGGATAAATGCTATGAAGGAAGAGTTGAAAATGATCGAAAAAAATGACACGTGGGAGCTAGTGGACAGACTTCAACACAAACAACCTATAGGGGTAAAATGGGTTTATAGAACCAAACTTAATCCAGATGGTTCTGTAAATAAATACAAGGCCAGGTTGGTGGTGAAAGGCTATGCTCAGGTGTTTGGAGTGGATTTTTCAGAAACCTTTGCTCCAGTTGCATGTCTTGATACAATTAGAATGCTACTTGCCTTGACTACACATAAAAGGTGGAAAGTTTATCATTTAGATGTAAAATCTGCCTTTCTAAATGGTTACTTGCAGGAGGAGATTTATGTAGAGCAACCTGAGGGGTTTCAAATCAAAGGAGAGGAGAAAAAAGTTTACAAGTTGAAAAAGGCATTATATGGTCTTAAACAGGCTCCTAGGGCCTAGTACAGCAGGATAGATGATTATCTTCAAGATCTTGGGTTTGTCAAAAGTCCAAGTGAGGCTGCATTATATGTGAAATTGGTAGATGCAAATTTAATCATTATTGTTGTCTATGTTGATGATTTACTTGTGACAGGAAGTGATGAGAAACTTATAAAGGAGTTTAAAGCTGAAATGTTTAAAGCATTTGAAATGACAGATCTTGGCTTGAAGAGTTTCTTTTTGGGAATGGAGGTGAAACAAGATCATGATGGAATCCTCATTCACCAAAAGAAGTACGCAAGGGAAATACTCAAGAAGTTTCATATGGAGGACTGCAAAAGCACTACATCTCCAATGAACCAAAAGGAGAAATTTAGCAAGGATGATGGAGCTGATAAAGTTGACGAAATGCATTACAGAAGCTTGATTGGTTGCTTAATATATCTTATTGCAACTAGACCTGACATTTTGTTTACAGTAAGTATACTTTCAAGGTTCATGCATTGTGCTAGTGAACTTCATCTTCAAGTTGCCAAACGAGTTATTAGATATGTTAAATGCACTTTAGACTATGGTATAATGTACTCTCATTCTCATAATTTTAAGCTCCATGGATATTCTGATAGTGACTGGGCAGGTTGTATTGATGACATGAGAAGCACCTCTGGTTATTGTTTTTCCTTTGGTTCTTGAGTCTTTTCTTGGTGTTCTAAAAAGCAAGACGTTGTAGCTCAATCAACTACAGAAGCAGAGTATGTAGCTGTTGTTGCTGCAGTGAATCAAGCTCTTTGGATCAGGAAAATTATGACAAATTTGCATATGAAACAAGAAGAAAGCACATAGATTTTTGTGGACAACCAGGCTACAATCTCAATTGCTAATGATCCAGTGTTTCATGGCAAAACTAAGCACTTCAAGATAAAGCTTTTTCTTCTAAGAGAAGTTCAAAGGGAAGGAGAAGTGAAGTTACTGTACTGCAAAACAGAGAATCAAAGTGCTGACATTCTGACCAAGGCACTTCCAAAAGCCAAATTTGAATACTTGAGACAAAAGCTTGGAGTTTGCAGTTCTAAAGTCAAGGAGGAGTGTTAAGATGTGACTGTTGAAACTGTCTAACAAACTATAGTAGATAAGATTTTTATGCTATTTTTTAGGAAAAATAAAAGTCATGTTGACTGATAGGATAAAGCAGTTTTGATCCTATTCTCTAGGCATGATCTGTTAGTGGTGTTATCTTTTTGTTAGCAGTTACTATATTTTCCATGTTTTTAAATACGTTGCTTCATATCAGAATAAAACAAGTCTTTGCAGTCTCAATTTCTTTCTTTATGCTCCCTTTCATTCTTTAATATTTCTGTCTGCTGTTATTAACAAAAAAACAATAGTATTATAGAGATTTATGTTCATATCTATTTGTGTTTGCAGGTATGCTGATTTGGAGATCACAGATTAACAAATTACACCTTCAACTTTGATCAGATGCTTAATGATAAGGTGCATTCACTGTATTAATCAAATTTTGAGTTTATGATTGTGATGTTACAATAAAGAAGTTAGTACAGACCATTATCTATGGGACCTGTCCTGCTTTTATTTTTCCCCTTAACAAATATCCTCTGAAGTGTATGGTAACTTCCAAGAGTAGTCTGTGGTTGATAACCATGGATGGAAAATATCACCGTTCTTGATTTTGATAAAATACAATAACATGGTAATAAACTTTTGATTTGTGAGAATCGCTTCCCATTGGTGTTCTCTTTAGTTCTCATGAGTTGCAGTTGACTCTCTAAAGCAAAACCATCACTTCAAGGAGCCAGATCCTTTTTTTTATTATGTTTCAACTGCATCGCTAACTGTTTGCTCCTTCTTATTAACAATTGCTGCAAAAACAGCTAAAATACGCCTATGAAAGTCATGTTGGCTATTGTTGAACTAATGAACTCTTAATCCCCCAACAAAACTAACTGATCTGAAGTTATTTTTGTCTTACCTTCCTGAGCTTGTTGTGAAACAGGGGAATACTGCTGTTTATCTGTTGTATGCACATGCTAGGATCTGTTCCATTATCAGGAAATCTGGTAAAGACATAGGAGAAGTAAAGAGAGTAAGTTTAGCTTCTTTTCTCACAGGATGATGACTACTGGTTTATTAAATGTCTATTATTAAAAATGTATTTGATTTAATTATTTTTGTGTCATATGCTAAACTTACTATAAAAGATACAAGATTTTAAGCCTAGGTTTATAATGTACCATGGTTGGCTTGGTGCTAGTGATTTCAGCACTAATCTTTTATAAATGTGTGATATGCATGACTCAATGTTCTAGTCAAATAATTTTTTTTTATTTACTATTTATCTTATCAATGTATTTAATTTTGTTGCAAACTATATACTTTATTTATATAAGTCACACTATATATATCAATTAGAAAAAATTATCTCACATGAGAGTGTTTTTAGAAAGAATTATTCAACAAAAGTATTTTTAACTATTTTTCTTTAACCAGTGTTTGTAGGGATTTTCTCAATTTTTTATTTTTAATATATTATTTTTCATTTTTATTTCTAATCTCCTTTTTAAATAAGTCATCAATAGTTAAAAATAATTCTATATCACAATATGAAATATTTATCATAAATCTAAAAGATAATTTATTTTATAATATTTTTATCTCAGACTTTCATAATAACATAATTTTAAATAAAAATATTTGTATTATAATTTTAATCATATAAAATAAATTATTATTTTGTGTAAATACACATGCTAAAATACTACTTAAAATTAATTTCTTTATTTATATTCTCTAATTTTATTATTTTTTTAAAAAATATTTTTTTCTTAAAAAGACACCAAAAACAGAAAGAGAAGAAAAATAATAATTAGGAATTCGGGTTGGGAACCTGAATTCTTAACTTTGTTTTGATTTTTTTTTTTTTGAAAAAATTATGGTATAAATTTGGGTCCCAATCTGAATTTACATTGTGAATAACAAAATTATATTTTTGTGTTAATAATAGTAGCATATGTATGTTTACCTATATATTTTTTATTTCTTCGTGTATGTTTGTGTGAAAAATTGGAAACTGGTAGACTCTTGCTATGTGAAGCAACGGTGACTGTAATGAGACACTGCTTTTATATCCTTGGAATCGAACCTGTATACAGGCTATGACCTATATAAGAGCTTCATGTGCAAATTCTTCATCAGATTTTTTTTTTGGGATATACAAGTATATGAAACTTCACAATGAAAATTGTTCGGGCAAATTCGATCACCTCTTCTCCTTTTCCATTTTATTAATTGTATTTGAGTTGTAACTTATAAGAAGGAAAATAAATAATTTGTAGCAATATTTTTAGACAAGGTCCCATGAAATTTTTTAGATGAGTTATATTTCGTTTAACTTGTGCTCCAAGAGAAATATAAAGAAAATGGACGTTATGGAGTCCACTGTACATTTGTACTAAAGAAAAAGCCAATTGTATCAGTACTTGTGCACTCTTGATCTCAAAAGTTACATGATTATTTTTGTTGTTTGGAATTATGTTTTGAGGTGTGATTTTTTTTCTGCATGTTTTTGTTTCTTACTATTTTTTCCTTTTCTTTAATATTTTTTAGAATGTAGGTTTGAACCTAATTAAACCTCATATCTTAACTAAAAAGCATAAGGATTATTCCTTATTTATTTACTTTATCTTAGTCTTATCTTTAGTCAACATAAAAGTTAAGTTTTTCCTAACAGATTAAATTGTTGGAAAATAATATTTTCAAGTGAATCCACTATATAGATGCAGGGTGGAGTAAGGAAATTTTGGTTTGGGTAGCAGAATACAATGATAATGATTTGTAGGGAATGGATGAAATAACAAAACATATTCAACATAACAATTAATTATAGTCTCGGCACTAGCTATGAATCAATTTTACAAATTGCTTATATCATTTTCAAGAAACTCAAACAAGTGATGGCAACATAAATTTCTCATTTTTTATAACTCAAATCAAGTTACTTCATTTTACTCAATGGCTACGGTTGGATTTACAATGGTCAAATGAATTCACATAGTACTAAGTAGAAGATTAATTACCCTATGCATAAAATAGTTTACATATAAAATGGGAAGAAATTAAAAGTTTGGGATGACCATGCCTCTCTTTTAGATTAATAAGGTAGCCCCACCCATGTAAATGGAATATTGAAAAGGACAATGAATAGATCAATCGTGTCTTGTAAACATTAATAAACCTTTTACACTATCTACATAAATTATTTACTTCTTTTTTTATATAATAATTACTTAAAAAATATACGTATCATAAATTTTGAGTGATAAAGTATAATAATTTTTATTGGTTTGCAAATCTAGGTGCAATGCCATTTTCTATATGTTTTGAAGTGTGTTTGTCTAAAATAACAAAGTGTGTTTGTCATAAATATTAATTTATGACATTAGTTTTACTTTGTTAAATTGAAATGATTCATTTGTCACATTTTTCTTTAATGAAATAAATATGTTAATTTAAATAAGACCATATATTAAATAAAAAATAACACAATTATATTTAACAATTTTTTTTTACCAAAATTAACAAAAATTTTAAGAACAAAATATACACTAATTAAAAAAAAAATAGTATATGAGCTTTTTACTCACACTCACATGTTACTTACATGTCTCATTCACTATATATGTTAGCAAATATATAATAATTTTTTTTATTTATTTCTTATTCACCTTTTCAGATTTATTTGTTAAAATTGTTGATCATTTTGGATAGTGATGCATTTAAACGTTCATTATGAAATAATAGATAAATATGTTAAAAAATAATTAATTATTCTGTTTATAACTTAAATTTCAAGTGCTCATTATATTTATAATAACATTATATATTTAGGAATAAAAATATGTCACATCACTCAACAGGAACCTTTGACCTATCCTACATTAAGTTTAAACTAGATTAGGTCGAATCTTTTTGTAAAATCTATTTAATTAAATATCCTAGGTCATTCAAATTTTTTTTAGACATAAAGTCTGGCCTTGTTAATATTATTATTATATTAAATTTTCTATAACACATTGAAATCTTATACTTATTTATCTTTTTAAATGTTAATCATGTTTTTCTTCATAAATAGTGAAGTTAAAGCTTATAATTAAGTTTATTGAAAAATAAATTTTTTCTTATTTAAATATCTTATAGAAAAATATATTTTTAAATAGGTTTTCATGAATGTTATATTAGAATTTAAAAATATACTTATATCATATAAATAAGTTTGATTTAGAGAGAAAGAGAGATAGAGAGACCCACTCAAAAATTAGAAGGTTCATGTTACCCTCCAACACCTCTTTTATTAGACCTAATAAACCTTTTTTATTTTATTTAAAACATGAACTAAAGACAACTATGTAATTCTTTTTTTTTTAAAAAAAAAAATGCAACTAACACACGATAGTTTTCTCTTTCATGTATAGACGTGTCTCCCTTTTCGCACATGGTAGCTCCTTTTTGTCAATAGCATATGGAGAACATCAAATAGCATTATGAGAAAATCATTGCTAACTACAAAATTGAAATTGGCTTGTTTCGAAATTGGATGAAAAAATGGAGTAAAGGTAGCAAAGCAAAATGTTCGAGTAGGGTCAGCCAACAGAAGCCCCATCTGCTCTCTTTCTCTCCTCTTGCCGGAGATGCTTCCTTCATTGCTTAATTCTTCAGAAGTTCGTCGTTGACAGTAAGTGAATGCAAGAGATACTGCTCTTTCCCATCAATACATCCACATACGTGCCAAGAATAACAAACTGCAACAACACTGCTCTCTGCATCATGGCACGCTGCGGTGTCTCCTCCCTCTACCATCGAGAAGTACCACTGAACAACAACATATATAGGAGCATTGGGAATGTGCCGCATAACACCAATGAGGGAACAATGTCAGACTTCATATTCGAAACAAACGTGGTTTATTTTATTTTTTGAAAAATAGAGAGAATTACATAATTGTCCTTTATGTTTGTTAAATAAAAGAACAGGAAATTACACTCCCAGCTTCTATGTTTTTCTCACTTTACATCTGATGTCTCTTCCTTTTTTTATATTACTTTTATCCTCATCTGTTAACTCATTAATTAGCATCAATTAAAATATATGAGGAAATGAAATTATCCTAACATCTTTGTTACATTTGCACCCTTGAGTTTTTCTCAAATTGTACCTGATATTCTTCTCTTTTTTTATATTACTTTTGACCTCCTTTAATTAACGTTATTTACTAACATCAATTGAAATATGTGAACATATAAAGTTGTCCTAAAATCTTTGTTAAATACTCAATAACAAATTAACAATTGACCTTGTGAATGGATCTTTCTTAAGACAATAATTGTTTTTCCTTTAACATTTGACTCTTATTTCATTGTTACTAACGCTTGAAGAAGATGTGACTCTTGATTAAAACATTATATCAAACACCTAGTCATAAAAAATAAATATTTTAAAGAAAGGAGTTAAAAACACAAATGCAAGAGCAAAATACCAAAATTTTAAGCAAATGATCATATTTAATCAACTGTTGGTAACACGTTCAACAAAAACGCAACAACTAAACGACCTAACACATATCAAAAAACTTAAACAAGAAGAAGGAGGAGGAGGGTGTTAACACATGCATACCAACAAGGTGGGTTCATGTCCAACAAAAAGTTGGGTTCACATCCAATTAAAGAAAAAAGAAAACGAAGGAAGAATGTTAAAATATTTTCAAGTTGAAAATGATGTCATGTCTTTTATGAAGTTAAAAGGAAGAAGATGAGGGTATTTTAGACAACTATCAATTTTTCTTCTACTTTCCTTGTACCGTCTTTTTTTTTAAAATAAGTAGTATTAATAGAAAATTTCTCATGTTATGATCAAATGACATTTAGAATTCTAGCCCTTTTATTCATATAGGAAATCTTTATTGAAAAAATTCAAGTTAGTAATTACATAATTGAGAATATGTTTTTTAAAGGGAAAAGTAATTCAACTATGAAACAAAATTATGCACTAGCAATATAAAATAACTTTATACTAACATCCAATTACAAACAATACAAAATTAATGATCACCATATAACTTGAATAAGGGATTAATCAAACTTTGAGTGAAAACTATTACTATTGACAAGAGAATGGAATTGATCAATTTTGGATATTCATATTAAATAAAGATTAGAGAGATAAAATTGAATGCTAACTAGTATCTTTACACTTGAGAATTCTGATTTTGCCATGTTTCTTATCACCGAAGGACTTTTTGTTAAGTCTGGATGGTTCATTATCACAATTGGATGATCCATCCTTATCCATGATTTTGATGATTACAAATATATAAATTATTGATGGACTAATTACCTATTCTTAAGTGAATATAACCTACTACGTATGAGCACACATATTATTTCTTATCCTATAGTTCCTATTAGTGCGTGTCCAATCACAAATGAAAACTATTTTATTAAAGAATAATATTCAGCATCCAACATGTTGTAATAAACTAGCGTTCACTTATTGTGAAAACCAATGTCCATACACTTTGTTTTTATTCTCATCCAATTGACTTAATCACTTACACAATCTATTTTATATAAAGTATAAGTGACGTCCAACGTTGTTATGAAATCAGTGTTAGCTACAAAGGAAAGTGTACGACCTTAAATTTCACAAATTTATTTTCGTCTCTCTTATTTTGAATTGCTAACATTTGAATTTAAGGAAGAATATAATAGAAGGTAATATAAGGGTTCATAAGAATATTCCTTAGAGGTCATTATCTCTTAAGAGAGAAGCACATACAACTGTCTATACTTTTATTCTTTCTCTCTAAACAAGAGAGCGACACGCAGCACTACCTCCAGCTATGAGACAACGATCAAATCAGAGACAAGCGTTAATCTCGTAATGAATATTTTTATGAAGTCTATAAAAAAAACAAGGCTCTACTATCAAATGCAAGAAAGAAGAAAGCGAAACTATGATGGGAAAAGTAAGAGCATTCAGAAGTGAGATTTTATCAAGTCATTGGACGATACACAATAGTGCTTAATTAGTTCATCCTTTGCATAGAAAAGTTATTCATTTGTATTCAAGCTTAATAGTTTATCCACTCTGTTGAGTGATTTGAATCTGTGTATTCAATAAAATATTATTTGTTTGTAAAAGTCAAGAGTGCCTTAGTGATAAATAGTACTTGGGTGTCTTATGTGAAATTGCTTGACAATGTTTGAAGTGTGTTGAGTGTTTTGGTCATTAGCTATACCATAAATCCTAGATGCATTGTCATGAAATATTGAGATTGGCCATCACTATAATTTGTGCGATGCGAGTGGGACATCATGGCAAGCAAAAATCGAGGTCAAGAGTAGTTGCCTTCGATCTCCTTTTGGTTATATGCATGTCTTAGGAGAACTTAGTTTATTTTCTTATGTGTAAAGATGTATAGTTCTTTTCAACTTCTTGGTTATTGTTTGGATACGGACATAAGTATAGGATGTTTCAGTGAATGCCTTTCCAGTGTGCCTTTGCACTTGTAAGTGAGAGGAATGTGATTTTTCCCCATGAGTACTGCTTGCTACATGAATAAAGATGAAGTTAGTCAATCAGTAGATATAAAGAGATATAGAGGTATGATTGGATCTCTTCTTTATTTATTAGCAAGTAGACAAGATATTATGTTTAATGTTTGCATGTGTGGTAGATATTAAGCCAATCCCAAAGTATCCCACTTAAGTGTCGTCAAAGGGATAATCAGATATTTACTAGGCACTACAAATTTAGGTTTATGGTATCCTAAGAATTCTTCTTATAACTTAGTAGGATACTCTGATTCTGACTTTGCTGGATACAAAACCGATAGAAAAAGCACTAGTGAGACTTGCCATTTTATTGGGTTAGCATTAGTATCTTGGCATAGCAAAAAGAAAAATAATGTTGTCTTATGAACTGCAGAAGCGGAATATATTTCTGCTGGAAGTTGTTGTGCACAAATCCTTTAGATGAGACAACAACTCTCTGATTATGGTTTAATGCTTAATCATATTCGTATCCGTTGTGACAATACGAGTGCAATCAACCTATCTAAAAATCCTATTCTGCACTCTAGAACAAAACAAATTGAAATAATGTATCACTTTCTTAGAGATCATGTTCAAAAGGGTGATTGCGTACTAGAATTCATTGAAACAAAGAATCAATTGGCCGATATCTTTACCAAACCTCTGCCCAAAGAATGTTTCTTTACCATTAGAAGAGAATTAGGAATCATTGACCAATCTGACTTAGATTCCTAGTCCATTCAATTATCTATGATCTTTTCCTCCTTGCATATTTAGTAATTTCAGAGTCTGTAATCGATTACATTGAAGCTGTAATCGATTACCAGGGAACAAAAAGTGTTGTAATCGATTACCAAAGCCTGTAATCAATTACCAAAGGCAATTAGGCAGTTATTCAGCATGATTGTAATCGATTACAGAGGGTTGTAATTGATTACCAAAGAAGTGCAATGGCTCATCTTCCTCCACCACCACTGCAGGCCACCGCTGCCACAGTGCTTTCAGTGACTCTTCGGCACCACCAAACCCATCTCTTTCCTCACCACACTTTCTCAATCTGTTTTCCACCAATGACCAACGTTAGAGGTATTACTCCTCCTTTTCCAATCATGTCATCCTTGACACTAAATTCCTTGATTTCGAATTCTTTGAGGAAGAAAACTTTGATTGTTATCAAGTCAAAATTCTGAATTAGTGGATTTTATGACTTTGAAATTGCCTTATTATTCAGAATTAGTTCAGGTCTTTTATAACAACTTGGAAATTCGTGATGGAGTCATATTTTCTGAAGTACACAAAATACCCATTTTTGTTGATCAATTTTTGTTTTATTCTTTAACCAAACTAAGTAGTCAAGGTGTACCTTTTGAAGGATCCTTAGTTGATAATTGGAAACCCATTTATTCTAGTCATGATGCCCAAAAAATGGTTTGTGTTGAAAATGCTAATATGACTAGTCGTTTACTTGCTGGTTCATTTACCTTTGAATGTCGTATCATGTATTATATTCTATGCCGTGTGTTGCTTCCTCATTCTACTAACCTAGCTCAAGCCTCTAAGGAAGATTTGATTTTATTATAGGCACTACAAACTTGCTGTCAAATTGACTAGGCCCATCTTGTTCGCTACCGTATGCATAAGGCATTACCTCCCACATTCTTATCTGGTTACTCTAATTCTGCAGCACTTCAACGTCCCTCTTGCTAATGAACCTTTTGTCAAGGTTAAATGTTTATTTTCCATTGGAGCCACAACAGTTGCCTCTTTTGGGTATAGGAAAGATATTGATGGCCAATGGGTTCGTAAACAGGATCTTTCGGCTAATGCTCCCGATGAACGCACTCCATCTCCACTACCAAGGGATCCCTCCTCTACATTACTGAATGATGTCCTCACTGAGCTTTGGGATCTTCGTGCTTTTGTCGAAGAAAGATTTGATTCCATGGATTCTCACATCACTCGTCTTTAAGATGACATGGGATTTATCCGCCGTTGCTTTGATCCTCCGACCGATTCTTAGATTTCCCTTCATTATCATAATTATTAGAACTTAAAGACTTGTTTCTCTTAAACTAGGTCATTCAATATGTTAGAATTTCTGACTTATTACATTTGGTTGTTGGTACTTTAGTACTCTGTACTTTCAAACATTACTAGTATGTTGCATTTACATTACTATTATTCTACCTGATTAGTACTCTAGACGGTATGGTATGCTCTGCTTTATTAATGTATTATAATTATCAATTGCTGTATGTTTTTCTTCTCTCTTCTCTCTGCTCCTAATTTGTTTTTGATGTTGCCAAAGGGGGAGAGATAGATAAGATAGTAAGGGGAATTATCTATTTTTTGAAAAAAAAATTATATATAAAATCTTCTACTTTTTCATATAAGCAATCATTGAAAAATCAAGGGGGAGTGAACGACACAAATGGATATTGAAATTCTGATACTGAGGACAGATGTCGTACAGGATGTCACGACATCGCGCTTCAGAACATGCAGATTGTATATGACAGTATGAACAGATTAAACAAGTAAATAACACAAGAGAATTGTTAACCCAGTTCGGTGCAACGTCACCTACATCTGGGGGCTACCAAGCCAGGGAGGAAATCCACTAAAATAGTATTAGTTCGAAGATCTAACAGCCACTGTATACAACCTTCTCACCTAACCACTACCCATGCAACTTCTACCTAAGAGCCACTCTTAGATATGAGAACCCCTCTCACTCCCTCTCAATCACTCACCCGTGTTTACAAACAAATCAAAGACACACCAGAGATTGCTCTCTGAACAATAGAGATCAACTCTACACACTCAGGTCCAACACTTGATGTTAGGGTAACATCAAGGTGGCTCACAAAACACTCAAGTCACAAAACTCACAAAATAACTCTTCAATCTCTGACTTGATTAAAAACCCGTGCAGCCTTCATGTTTATATAGCAGTGTACGTATCTGGGCTGCAACAACTTGCGCTGGATAGGCTCTATCATTCTCCTGAAAAATCTGCACTTAAAGATCTAAAAGATAAAGTTTTATCTTTTAGTTTTTATCTTCAATCTCTAATCCCTGAACGAAACTATTCAAGTTTGTAATTCAATCTTTAATTATCTTTTAATTCGTTCCTAAAGATAGAGCTCCTAATCTGTTGCTGACTGCACATTAATCTGTTAAAGATATAACAGATTTATGTGTCCAGTATTTTCGGGCAGGATGTCCTGGACATTGTATCCGACATCGTGGATCCTGCAGCTTCAATTCTTCATTTGACATTTTATCTTGCCTTGTGCATTGTGCAGCCCAATCTGATTCCTTGACATAATGTTAGACATCATGTGCAGCAACTCCAGCTTTCCTTCATTGTCTAAGTGCTTATGTTTTAACAAAATTTTAGCCAATCTTTTAAAACTAAGTAAAGCTAAGCACTAACAATCTCCCCCTTTGGCAAATTTTGTCTAAAACATACTTAGACACTTCCTGAGCAGGTACGAGCAGTCATGCAAGTGGGATCAGCAACTTTCATTATCAGAGTAATCAAGCACAGCAGTATCTGTAGTGGTGACAGCAAAATTCTGCAAGTTGCAAATCTACAAGTCTTTTCCAGGATGTCAAGACATCTCACGTGACATCAGCTTTCTGCTCCCCTTGTCTCCATGCTCTTACTGCTGTGAGTTCACTGCAGCATCTTCTATCAGCTACTAGTTTCAGTAGCTTACATCCATCATCATCAGCAGCAGCAGTATAAATACTACTCCCCCTCAAAATCATATAAATACTACTCCCCCTCAAAATCATAAATCATGCATAATATCCTACTACTCCCCCTTTTTAGACAGAATTTGGCAAGAGTAGAATGCATGAAATTAATGTGCAAATATTACAGACCAATAACAATCAATTGTTCAAAGGGACATGCCCCAATAGCTAGTAAGAGTAAAAAGCAAAAAAAAATAAAGGTCTGATGGTCATGGGGTGGCATCAGAATCATCATCATCTGATTCTGTATCCTCTGCTGCATCTTCTTCTTCCTCAGCTGCTTCTCCATCATCAACGCCATTGTCTGAGAGTCTTTTGATCAGGCGTTCCAGCTCCATTTTCTTCTCTGTGTTGTCTTTGATGGTTGCCTCCAGCACCTTGCATGTGTCCTTGAGTTCAGCAATCAAATCATCCTTGGACACAGCACCTGAAGCAGCAGCTTTCCCTGATGTCGAGACAATGTCTGGGACATGTGTCCCCTCAAACAGTTTGTAATGCAGGGATAGAGGAGATTCTCTCTTCTTCACAGAGTCAATGTTGTTTAAAATATTGGGATGTTGACTCAACATAATGCCACACAATACAGTTGGGAAGGCAATGGGTAATTTGACAGCAAAAGATTCTGAATGCTTAATAGTTTGATCAAAAATATAGTTTCCAAAATTAAATTTGGACTTGGTTCCAACAGCATACAGAAATTTACCCAAACCTGTGGCAACAGTGGAAGTATGATTGGTGGGTACCCAGTTGGCAGTGCCAATCCTATGCAGGATTGCATACTTCACACTTAGCTTCCCTGCAGAAAGCTTCCCTTTCTTTGGCCAATGCTGGACTTGCTTGGCAGTGATTTCCTTGGCAATTTGATGCTCAGAAACAGCAATATCCACCACTCCTTCAGTTGGTCTGCCCAGGTACTTGTTGATTACAGCAGGGGAGAATCTAATACATTTTCCTCTGACAAACACTTTCTGATACTCATCACTCTTTCTGTTTGTTATGTCAGAGGGAATGTTGACAATGAATTCCCTGACTAGACTTTCATAACAATCTCCCAACTTGGTGACAGTTTTCAGCAGTCCAGCAGCCTTGATGAGGTCCATGATCTCCTTGCAATCCAAGGCATCCCTTCCCAGTTTTCTTTCTAAAGCAAGTCTGCGTTGATATACAAATTTCCACCTTTCAACATTGCCAATGGAGTGGAATGAAATGTTGTCCAATGGGGCATCAGGGACATTTCCAGGCACCTTTTTCCCTGATTTCTTGGCTCTCTTGATGTCGGGAACATCTAGTTCGACATCATCATCAGAATCAGATGAGGAAATTTCTTTCCTCTTCTTGGAAGGGATTGCAACTTTGCTCCATCTGGATGTGGTAGGAGTGATTGGTGTGCTCTTCTTCTGTGCAGTAGTTTTGATTCGTCCAGACCTAGTAATGGGGGTTTTTCCCTTTCTGCTTTGTAATCTTTCTGCAATGCCAGGTGCCAACTTTTTGGCAATGGGTTCCTCATCAGCTTCTACTTCTTCTAGGTCAATGAAGTCACCTGGAGCAGGTTCTGGTGCCCTTGGTGCAGGGGTCTCCTCTGTGGCTTGACCCTCTTCCTCTGTTGATTTCTCTTCACTGGATGAAGAGAGGACTTCAGCATTTGGGGTGGAAGATGTTGGGACATCTTTATCAGCATCAGGGACAGAAGCATTTTTCAAAATGCTATTCACAAAACTGCGGATCTTCTTATCCATCTCAGTGTCTTCTTCCCTAGGGCTTGTTGCAAAGCTAGGGTTTTCAGAAATCTTCACTCCCTGTTGTCTTTTAGGGACCAGTTTCTCAGGAACAGGGCCTGGACCAGGAATCATTTGTATGGATTGGATATTGAGTGCAGGTTGTTCCTGGTTTGATGGAGTTTTGGAGGATGATGGAGATGATGGTACAGAAGGTGAAACAGGGGATGAGGTTTCTTTTGGTGAGGTAGCCATGGAGAAGCAGAGCTTTGGGAGTGGTTTCGTGAATATCTGAGAAGTGTTGGGGAATGCTGATGAAAACGAGATTGCCACGAAAATGTAAGTTTGAATGAGGAATGTAGGAGAACGTGTGAAACGGAGGTTGAATTTGTTTTGGCCCAGTAGTGAACGTGCTATTAATGTTGAGTGAGAAGTTTGAGCACGTTCAGATAGAAGTAACTGCTATAACTCCTCTAGCAGACAAATGCCCAGCTTGCCCCTCAGTTTTTCAAACTGATTTGCATCCAATGCCTTTGTGAAAATATCTGCTACTTGTTCCTCAGTGGCAACATGCTCCAGTGTGATAACTTTATCATCAACAAGTTCTCTAATATAGTGATGTCTAATGTCAATGTGCTTGGTTCTGCTGTGTTGAACAGGATTTTTAGAAATATTAATAGCACTCATGTTGTCACAGTACAATGTCATGACATCTTGTTCGACATTGTACTCCTTCAGCATCTGCTTCATCCAAACTAGTTGTGAACAGCTGCTTCCTGCTGCAATATACTCTGCTTCTGCAGTAGATAGGGACACACAATTCTGCTTCTTGCTGAACCATGAAATAAGATTGTTTCCCAAATAGAAACATCCACCAGAAGTGCTTTTTCTGTCATCTGCACTTCCAGCCCAATCAGCATCACAATATCCAACCAGCATTGAATCTGAACAATGACAGTACATAATCCCATAGTCACTGGTGCCATTTACATATTTCAGAATTCTCTTTACTTGATTCAAGTGACTTATCTTGGGATTGGCTTGATATCTTGCACAAACACCTACTGCAAAGGTGATGTCAGGTCTGCTTGCTGTTAAATATAGTAAGCTCCCAATCATGCTTCTGTACAGACTTTGATCAACACTGGTGCCAGCTTCATCCTTTGACAGCTTCAAGTGAGTAGGTGCAGGTGTTCTTTTATGGCTGGCATTTTCCATCCCAAACTTCTTGACAATGTTCTTTGCATACTTGCTTTGTGAGAGGAATATGGAGTCTTCCATCTGCTTCACTTGGAGTCCCAGAAAATAAGTCAGCTCTCCAACAAGACTCATCTCAAATTCAGATTGCATCTGTTGGACAAAATGTCGAAGCATCTCATTCGACATCCCTCCAAACACAATGTCATCAACATATATCTGTGCTATCATCAAGTTTTCAGCATCTTGTTTGACAAAGAGAGTCTTGTCAATTCCTCCCTTCCTATACCCTTGCTGAGTAAGGAACTCTGTTAGCCTTTCATACCAAGCTCTTGGAGCTTGCTTCAATCCATAGAGAGCCTTCTTGAGCCTGTATACATGATCTGGATGAGTTGGATCTACAAATCCCTTTGGCTGCTCCACATAGACTTCTTCATTCAGGTATCCATTCAGAAATGCGCTCTTCACATCCATCTGGTACAGCTTGAATTTGAGGATGCAAGCTACACCAAGTAACAATCTGATGGACTCAAGTCTAGCAACAGGGGCGAAAGTTTCATCAAAGTCTACACCTTCAATCTGAGTGTAGCCTTGAGCAACAAGTCTGGCCTTGTTTCTGGTTATAACACCTTCTTCATTGGTTTTGTTCTTGAAGATCCACTTGGTGCCAATCACATTAGTTCCCTCGGGTCTAGGAACTAGCTCCCAAACTTCATTCCTTTTGAATTGCTCCAATTCTTCTTGCATAGCATTGATCCAGAACTCATCAGTCAGTGCCTCTTTCACATTCTTTGGCTCAGTTTTGGAGACAAAGCATGAATTGGAGACAATCTCAATCTCCCTTGATCTTGTAGTGACTCCTCTGTTTGGATCTCCTATAATCAGCTCCTTGGGGTGCATCTTCTGGATTCTAATGTAGGGACTCTTGTCAGGTTGATTGATGTTTGGTTCATCTGTAGCAGAATCAGAGTTTTCTGCATTTTCTGCATTTTCTGCACTTTTAGCTGTATCTGCTACATTGTCTCCCGATGTTCTGACATCGTCTTCGACATCCTTCTTTCTTGCTGGAGTTAGATCATCAACAACCACATTGATGGATTCCATCACAGTTCTTGTTCTGGAATTGAATACTCTATATGCTCTGCTGTTTGTAGAGTATCCCAAGAATATTCCTGCATCACTCTTGGGATCCATCTTTCTCCTTTGCTCTCTATCTGCCAAAATGTAACATGGACTTCCAAAGATGTGGAAGTGCTTGACAGTTGGCTTCCTCCCTTTCCAGATTTCATACAGTGTGGTTGGAGTCCCTCTTCTAAGTGTGACTCTGTTGTGGATATAGCATGCTGTGTTCATGGCTTCAGCCCAGAGATTATAGGGAAGTTCTTTGGCATGAAGCATGACCCTAGCAGCTTCTTGCAAAGTCCTGTTTTTCCTTTCAACTATGCCATTTTGTTGTGGTGTGATGGCTGCAGAGAACTCATGAGTGATGCCTTCAGATGTGCAGAATTCAGTAAACTTGCTGTTTTCAAACTCTCTGCCATGGTCACTCCTAATTCTCTTGATGACACAGTCTTTTTCTCTTTGAAGTCTTAGACTCAAACTCTTTGAATACTTCAAAGGTGTCTGATTTCTCTCTGATAAAGTTGACCCAGGTAAATCTGGAGAAATCATCCACAACAACATAGGCATACCTCTTTCCTCCAAGGCTTTCAACTTGCATAGGCCCCATCAAGTCCATGTGAAGTAGTTCCAGCACCCTGGAAGTGGTCTGATGTTGAAGCTTCTGGTGGGACATCTTGACTTGCTTTCCAATTTGACATTCACCACAGATTCTGCCTTCTTCTATTTTCAGATTGGGAATGCCTCTAACAGCACCTTTGTCAATGATTTTCTTCATGCCTCTTAAGTGTAGATGTCCAAATCTTTGATGCCATATTTTGACTTCATCTTCTTTGGAGGATAGACATGTGGAGGAGTAACTGGTTTCTTGAGGTGTCCATAGGTAACAGTTGTCCTTTGATCTGCTGCCCTTCATTAGAACTTCACTCTTCTCATTTGTCACCAAGCATTCTGACTTTGTGAAGTTTACATTGAATCCTTCATCACACAACTGACTGATGCTGATCAAGTTTGCAGTCAGTCCCTTCACCAGCAGTACTTTGTTCAGACTAGGAAGTCCATCATGGACTAGCTTTCCCATTCCAGTGATCTTTCCTTTAGAGCCATCTCCAAATGTCACATAGCTAGTGGAGCAAGGTTCAATGTTCACCAGGAATTCTTTAACTCCTGTCATGTGTCTGGAACAGCCGCTATCTAGGTACCAATCTTCCTTAGCTGATGCTCTAAGTGAAGTATGAACAACAAGACTAACAATCTTGTGTTTTGGAACCCACATCATCTTCCTTCCGCTGCTGCTACTTTGAGTTCCATGATGTGGATGGCCATGTAGATGATAGCAAAAGGGCTTTATGTGACCATACTTGCCACAGTAGTGACACCTCCACTTCTTTCTTTTGCTCTTTTTCTGCTGCGTTCCATGATGTCGAGACTGATGTTGTGACATCGTGGCTCCAGTGCTGTTTTTGGCAGGAACAAATTCTGTCATGGTTGTTCTGCCAGCAGATTTATGATTAAATCCAAGTCCTCTCTGGTTTCCAACATTCTTCCCAAGCTGTAGCACCTCATCAAGCATATCTGAGCCTTTATTCAGCATCTTTATTGATTTTGTCATGTTTTCCAGTTTAGAGTTCAGAAAACCAATTTCTCCTTTAAGCTCAGAGATCTCCTCTTCATGTGCCTCCTTCTCAGCCTCCAGATTTGCAATGATCTTCTTCAGTTGAGCTTCTTGCTGAAGAATCTTCTCACTTTTGATGCATAGTTCTCTATAGGATATAGCAAGCTCATCAAAAGTGATTTCAATATCAATATCACTTGAATCTTCATCAGATTCAAATCTCCCAGTGAGTGCATTCACATCTCTGTCAGAATCACTTTCTTGTTCACTCTCTGTATCATCAGACCAACATACAGAAAGTCCTTTCCTCTGCTTCTTGAGATGGGTGGGACATTCAGCTTTGATGTGTCCATAGCCTTCACACCCATGGCATTGAATTCCTTTGCTGTGACTGGGCTTTTCATCTGACTTCTTCTGGTATTCACTACCTTTCCTGATGTCGAAAGGGATGTTCCGGACATGTGGTTTCTGCCTCCTGTCCATTCTTTTCAGCACTTTGTTGAACTGTTTTCCAAGGAGCACAACTGCGTTAGTCAGACCTTCATCAGTATCCAGGTCATACTCATCTTCTTCTCCTTCATCATTGGACACGAACGCCAGGTTCTGCTATCCAGTGATTTGAGGAAGGCCACCATCCTTGCTTTCCAGTATTCATAGTTGGTTCCATCCAGAATTGGTGGTCTGTTCACTGGTCCTCCTTCTTTTTCCATGTTCATCAGAATTTATCTCCCTAGATCTCACTCAGTGATTTAGAGTGCCCGCTCTGATACCAATTGAAATTCTGATACTGAGGATAGATGTCGTACAGGATGTCACGACATCGCGCTTCAGAACATGCAGATTGTATATGACAGTATGAACAGATTAAACAAGTAAATAACACAAGAGAATTGTTAACCCAGTTCGGTGAAACGTCACCTACATCTGGGGGCTACCAAGCCAGGGAGGAAATCCACTAAAATAGTATTAGTTCGAAGATCTAACAGCCACTGTATACAACCTTCTCACCTAACCACTACCCATGCAACTTCTACCTAAGAGCCACTCTTAGATATGAGAACCCCTCTCACTCCCTCTCAATCACTCACCCGTGTTTACAAACAAATCAAAGACACACCAGAGATTGCTCTCTGAACAATAGAGATCAACTCTACACACTCAGGTCCAACACTTGATGTTAGGGTAACATCAAGGTGGCTCACAAAACACTCAAGTCACAAAACTCACAAAATAACTCTTCAATCTCTGACTTGATTAAAAACCCGTGCAGCCTTCATGTTTATATAGCAGTGTATGTATCTGGGCTGCAACAACTTGCGCTGGATAGGCTCTATCATTCTCCTGAAAAATCTGCACTTAAAGATCTAAAAGATAAAGTTTTATCTTTTAGTTTTTATCTTCAATCTCTAATCCCTGAACGAAACTATTCAAGTTTGTAATTCAATCTTTAATTATCTTTTAATTCGTTCCTAAAGATAGAGCTCCTAATCTGTTGCTGACTGCACATTAATCTGTTAAAGATATAACAGATTTATGTGTCCAGTATTTTCGGGCAGGATGTCCTGGACATTGTATCCGACATCGTGGATCCTGCAGCTTCAATTCTTCATTTGACATTTTATCTTGCCTTGTGCATTGTGCAGCCCAATCTGATTCCTTGACATAATGTTAGACATCATGTGCAGCAACTCCAGCTTTCCTTCATTGTCTAAGTGCTTATGTTTTAACAAAATTTTAGCCAATCTTTTAAAACTAAGTAAAGCTAAGCACTAACAGATATTCTTTTTCTCCTTACCTACAGATGGTTGTCATCATCAAAAAGGGGAAGAATATGAATCATGCAGGTTTTAATGATACCAAAAGTATTTACTTGATGAAAGCACACATTGTTTCAAGTCAACAAACAAGACCAAGAAAAATCACAGATAAGGACTTAGTCAAATTGTTAAAAGAATCTCATTTTTATTTGAAATAGTTTGACCTCAAAGTCTTTTATCAAAATTTCTTTATCAAGATTAATCAGTTCAAAATAAAGATCTTTTTGAAATGGTAATCGATTACCAGGTCCTGTAATCAATTACCAGAGAAACTATGAAGATGGCTTTTTGAAATTTTGAATTTATTTGAATTTTAAACTGTGTAATCGATTACCAAGATTCTGTGATCGATTACCAGCAAAGAGATTTCAGAGAAACTTTGAAAAGTCATGAATTTTCATAAATATAACTGTGTAATCAATTACCAGATTCTTGTAATCGATTACCAATGAAAAAATTTTAGAAAAACTTTTTTGAAAAGACACATCTCTTCAAACTATTTTTGAAAAGGCACAATGGGCCTATATATATGTGTGTCTGACTTCAAAAAGTGTAGGAGAGTATTATAAAACTTAATTGTCAAAATTCTCTCAAAAAAAAACTATTGGCCAAACACTTGCCAATCTATTGAGAATTCTTTTAGGATCTTCAATTTGTATCTTCTACTCTAAAGGAGATAAATCAATTTATTCATCTCTTTTAAAACTCAATTGTCATCAAGAGACTGTTTGTCTCTTGGCGTATAAGGATCTTGAACACAAGGGTGAGGGATCCCAAGGCATATTCAAAGACTATAAAGGATTTACAGAGATAGTGAAAAATCTCAAGTGGGTTACTTGAGGATTGGACATAGGCACGGGAAGTGGCCGAACCAGGATAAACCGAGTTTGCAATTCTCTCTTCCCTTATCTCATTTATTTTATTGCAATTGATTTTTCCTTGCACGTTTAAAGAACATTGATTAATTTAATTATTGCTTCTTCTTTTGCATTCTGAGTCTATCATATCTCATTTAAAAGGGGATTAAAAAATTGTTAGTCGAAAACTTTAAAACTTAATCCCCCCCCCCCCCCCCCCCCCATTAAGTTATTGAGGCCACTTGTTCAACATAAAGTCACCTTAGAATTATTCATTTTTGGAACTATTTATTTAATTGTTATATGATTGCTAAGATAAACTGCAAACTCTGATGACTAATGCATGCTCTGAAATTGTGATGATTTTTCTGTTGATATATTTTTTGAAATGCCTGCATATTATTGTTGAATGATAACCAACAAAGTGTGAACTTCGACAATTATATCCATTGTGTGCAAATTTATATTATGTTATATATTTGTATATTGTCATTTTATCTATACACATTTTGGTTTGGGTCCGAGGGTGTCCAACCCTCGGCAAATTGTTGTTATATTTGTTTGGATGGCTATAATTATAGTCGTTATGCAATCCAATTATTTGTATGAGACAAGTGGTTCTACCGCTTAAGGGGTCATGAGTGGTTACTTGAGAGTAGTACGTAGGCCTAAGCCTCATCTCTCTTTCTTGTTTGTTTGTATGTACAAGTTTGTTGATGTACATGGTACAAGGTTTTGCGCACGCAATGCAATGGAAAAAGTCAAGAGGACTGGATAAAGAGTAAGGAACCAGTGGTTCTATCTCCTACTATGAAAAGGTGAGGTTATGTTGAGGAAGTGGATGATGGATAGAGATACACTAGGGCATAGTGGGAAAAGAGGTTCGAAAAACCTAGGGAAATTAGCGAGAGGTGACTACCGACATTTGGTGCTCTCATTTGACACGAATAACTCACAGGTCTCACTTTGCTACTCCTAACGGGCTCTAAGACTATGCTTTATGAGTTAGGAGTTTCGGGATTGGCGTGCGATGTACCTGTATGTGGCAATCCCTCTTGATTGTCATCCACATAATTTTGTAAGACCATCAAGACCTGGGAGGATTGGTGGCAGTGATTTGGCCATATTGTGAAATAAGTGTGATAGTTATGCACTTAGGATACGAGAGTGTTGTTTGTTCAGATAACCACACGTTGTGGTTACGTATTTTAGTTTTGTTTGTTACTGCCTATTGTTTGTGGTGTTTGAGGAGTGGAAGACCCACCCTTGCAACCACCAATTTCAAGGGGAGGTCAAGGAGCATCCACAGAGGATGTTTACATGGATTAGTAGATACCGCTATAGTTATACGATGGAGGAAGAGGCACGCCTCCATGCATACTTTTGTTATATCTGGTGCCACTTTTTGTTGTTAGACAAGCCCTAGATGCCACCGATCACCATAGAGACACACGCTATATATCACATCCTTTTCGAGCATACCCCTTAATGCGACATCAATCATGTTATTTCCTACTATGCTTACTTTGGATTCGAGCGGTTGGGCAACCCATTGTGATTCTAGCAGCAATTCTTCAGCTTGATGCTAATGGGTGGGCCACTAGATCTACCTTCTGTCAAGATACAACCATCAAAGTCTACGAGGATGTGGGAGATTATAGCAACGATGAGGATCTCACGCCATCCAAGATCACTTTCTACCTGGGTGTCTGTGGTGAAGAGATATCTAAGGGAGAGGTTGTTTTGTTTGACGAGGAATAGAATTCCTCAGAAGATGAAAGCAACCCTTTTGAGGATATGACTTCACCCTAGGTAGCTTGTGAAATGGATTTTCAGTATCCTTTATCAACGGATCATGGGGAATGTCAATATCAGTTTCTCCATTTTCAATGCAGTCCTTTTTGCCTTCTCTTATTTGAAGAATCCAATCAGAAAAATCTTTGATAGCATTACCATCATCCTTTGATGCTGCAGCAAATAAACTCATGTTTGTAGACAAATTTAAAACCTTGTAACTTTTCCAAAGTGTTGAGGAATTAATTGCAGCTAAAACAATGTCATGTCTACATCCTTTTCTAATTACAGGCAGTATTTTCCTGAAATCTCCTCCCAAGACAACCATTTTTCCTCCAAATGGCTTGTATAAATTTGTTTAGCATTCTTCCTTCATAATATCTCTATAAGTGCAATCAAATACTTCAAAACAAAATTTATTCAGCATTGGAGCCTTATCCCAAATTATTAATTTAGCATGTAAAAGCAGTTTTTCTTTAAGGCTTTCTTTATTAATGTTGCAAGTTGAATCTTCATTTGTAATCAACGGAAGCTAAATGTAGAATGAGCAATTTTTCCTCCTGGTAAAAGAAGTCATGCTATTCCACTTGAAGCCACGTTTCAAACAACTAATCTTTGTGATCTTAAATCAACATATAAGGTATTCCACACAAATTTCTTTCTAGTTCCCCCATATCTATATAAGAAAAAAACACCTGATTTAGAGTGAACAACGTTCATTTTCTTATTATAAACATTTTTATTTTATGTTGTTAACTTACTCATTAGAGATAACTCTCCCAATAAACGAACCCCTTCTATTTAGTTGAATCAGTTCCAAGCTTTGTTATTTACCGCCAGGTTAATAAGATGAATAAAGTGCTCCGGGCAAAACACAAACAAGTAAGGGGAGATTAGGTTGCCTTGATGAACCCCCTCCTAAGAATGAACTCATCGAGAACTTCGCCATTCAATAGCATATGCATCTTAGCAAAAGAAATACAACACCAAATCATATGCACAAAATTCTTAGGGCAACCAATGTCAGTGAGGGTTTCCTGCAAAAGCTCCCACTTAAGGTGGTCATAAGACTTTTCAAGACAAACTTTTATGGCCATCCAACCCTTTTGACCTCTCTTGTTTATCATTGAATGAAAGATTTTTTGTGTTATGATGATGTTGTCACCACTTTGCCAATTTGTAATGAAACTCACTTGGCATGGGTCCACAAGCTTCTCCATCAAACCACACAATATGATTGCCAAAATCTTTGTAACCGACTTGTAGAAGACGTTGCAAAGACCAATGGGGTGAAAGTCCTTCAATCTGTTAGCCCTTTCAATATTAGGGATGAGAAAAACGAAAGTTTCATTGATCTTCGCAATAGATTCATGACTACGAAAAAAGCCCTGCATCAAATTCACCAAATCCTGACCCACCAGATGCCATTGGGATTGGAAGAACATAGCCTAAAGGCCATCTGGCCCGGGAGCCTTATAACCCCCCATACTTCTAAAAGTAGAGAGAATCTCTTGCCTTGAGATATCTCGACCCAACAAAGCAACCTCATCCAGCTCCAAAGGAGGAAAAGAATTAGCCAAACAAAAGGGTGAGAAGGGAGTTACATCAACAAAGATATTAGAGAAGTAACCTATGACATATTGCTCAATCCCCTCTTATTGGCCTAACCATACACCCTCATCATTAAGAATCATACGAACCTGATGCACCTTCGTCTTCTGATAGAAGTAATACCATGAAAGTAATGGGTATTATGGTCACCAATTGAGAACCATCTAGAATGAGACTTCTAGTACCACATGATCTCCTCTTCAACAAGGATATTTTGACACACAACCCACTCCCTCTAACAGATCCTTGTTGAAGAGGAGATCATGTGGTACTAGAAGTCTCATTCTAGATGGTTCTCAATTGGTGACCATAATACCCATTACTTTCATGGTATTACTTCTATCAGAAGATGAAGGTGCATAAGGTTCGTATGATTCTTAATGATGAGGGTGTATGGTTAGGCCAATAAGAGGGGATTGAGCAGTATGTCATAGGTTACTTCTCTAATATCTTTGTTGATGTAACTCCCTTCTCACCCTTTTGTTTGGCTAATTCTTTTCCTCCTTTGGAGCTGGATGAGGTTGCTTTGTTGGGTCGAGATATCTCAAGGCAAGAGATTCTCTCTACTTTTAGAAGTATGGGGGGTTATAAGGCTCCCGGGCTAGATGGCCTTTAGGCTATGTTCTTCCAATCCCAATGGCATCTGGTGGGTCAGGATTTGGTGAATTTGATGCAGGGCTTTTTTCGTAGTCATGAATCTATTGCGAAGATCAATGAAACTTTCATTTTTCTCATCCCTAATATTGAAAGGGCTAACAGATTGAAGGTCTTTCACCCCATTGGTCTTTGCAACGTCTTCTACAAGTCGGTAACAAAGATTTTGGCAATCATATTGTGTGGTTTGATGGAGAAGCTTGTGGACCCATGCCAAGTGAGTTTCATTACAAATTGGCAAAGTGGTGACAACATCATCATAACACAAAAAATCTTTCATTCAATGATAAACAAGAGAGGTCAAAAGGGTTGGATGGCCATAAAAGTTTGTCTTGAAAAGTCTTATGACCACCTTAAGTGGGAGCTTTTGCAGGAAACCCTCACTGACATTGGTTGCCCTAAGAATTTTGTGCATATGATTTGGTGTTGTATTTCTTTTGCTAAGATGCATATGCTATTGAATGGCGAAGTTCTCGATGAGTTCATTCCTAGGAGGGGGTTCATCAAGGCAACCTAATCTCCCCTTACTTGTTTGTGTTCTGCCCGGAGCGCTTTATTCATCTTATTAACCTGGCGGTAAATAACAAAGCTTGGAACTGATTCAACTAAATAGAAGGGGTTCGTTTATTGGGCACCTAGCCTTTGTAGAAGATATTATTGTCTTTGTTGAAGCCTCGCCTCACCAGATTGATGATATTGAGCTGACTCACAATCTGTTTTGTGAGAGTTTTGGGGCTAAAGTTAGTGCTGAGAAGTCCCATATCTTCTTCTCTAGAAATGTTAGTTGGCAAACTAAGCAAGATATTGAGATTATAATAACTTTTCAACAAACTTATCCAAATAAAAATTAATTCACTAAGAATCTACTTGAATTTCTCAAAGAAATTAAAGAGTGAATCTTAATAATTTTAATTTTTCTTATTCATATAAATGATTATCTTTTCTGATGTTTCAAAAAACTTCAAACCTATTATTTGCTCCTTCCTTCTCCTTTCAATTTTTTTGGTCTAACTAGAGGTATCTAAGGATTCTTATTTGACATCCAAATAATCATCTCCCACTTATCGTCCCATTTTAGAGTGCAATGTACCTCTAGTTGTGACTTCATACTCAAGCTAAGGTTCAAATCCTAAATCTTACTTAGATCCAAGTGTTGAACCACTTGTTCCAACAACTTTTGGTTTCTCCTTTCAATCTTTTAAACTATCTTTCCCAACTCTCAAATCGGTCTTATAACTCTTGGTGTAGTTTCAATATTGTTCAAGACAATGGTAAATCTAGAATTTTGCTAGAGTGGGGACAAAAAACAATTTATATATAATATTTACACAAAAAATGTTATAATTGTATAAAAAATACTTATTTTCATGATAAAAAACTTAAATATATTTTTTATTCCTAATAAATATTCAATTTTTATGTTTGTTCCCTAATAAATTTTTTATTTATGTTGAGTTCCTATAATAAAACAACAATTTTGTTTTTGGTCCTTGACACTTTCTTTTAGTCAGTAGTAAATTAGCAAATTTTATGTTTGCTCTCTAATAAATTTTTTCATTTGTAATTAATCGGGACTAAAACAAAATTCACTAATTTTACGTTTGTTTCATCAATCATTATAGATCCAGGTATTCATAAAACTTTTCCCGATAATTTAACATAATATGTTCTTGGTGATTATTGGTATTTTATAAGGATCCCCTAAAATTCCAACAAGTGGTATCAGAGCCACCATTACAGTTAGATTATTGGGGTTTAAAGTTATTTAATTCTAATTATACTTGGATTGCTTTGGTTATATGAACCCAATTTTTTTTTTTGAACAACACATATTAATTGTCGGTAAATTCAGATATTGTCATATTGGATATTTGATTTAAATTCAAGTGTATTTTGTTTTTTTGGCATCGTTATTTGGTTTTGTGAACGGTTTCTCTTCATGACTATTGTTCATAATATATATAAGGAAGTTTTTTGTGCATGCAATTTTTGTTTTTATTTTTTTTGGTTAAAAATAAAAAAAGGTGAAAGGTTATATGAGGAAGTACATAATGAACATGTCTAACTTGCATCAAAATTGAAAGCAAAGCTAGAGCTTGGTGAAGACTTGCTCGTGCATTTAGTCTTGATGTCGCTTCCTACACACTTTGTGCAATTCAAAGTGAGCTATAACACTAAGTAGGACAAATGGTCCATTAATGAGCTTATATCTCATTGTGTGCAAAAGGAAGAAAGGTGACCGAACGACATATCTGAAAGTGCTCATTTTAGCTTGACTTTTCAGAATAAGAAAAAAAAAGAAAGAAAACTAAGGATGTTCTTAGCAAAAGAAACAAAAGAACGATGAAGAATTTACCTACTACTTCTACAAAAAGTATGGACACAGGAAAGAAGAGTGCCCAAGTTACGCTGTATGGTGTCTAAAGAAAGGTAAATCTCTTGCTTTTATTTGTTTTGAAGTTAAGTTAGCAATAGCATATCCTTTCCATTTACTTTCATATCTAGTTATTTTTTTAATTAAATTGATTGACACGATATATTGTCAAAGTAATCACTATTGTGAAAATTGATTTGATTAAAATTACATAGATTTTTGTATAAAATTATTTATGTGAAATGTGTTCAGCCCAAAGGAAGATGCAATTTGGCCAAATAATATTTTATATCTGTGATGATAAATATGTGACAATTATAAGACATTTTCATGTGAATAATAGTCGGTCCAAAGAAAGACTATTATTTGATAGAATTTATTATCAATATTTGATCACTGCGTTGAGAGTATCAATTATAAATTAATTTCTCTAGGAATTAATGTTGGGCTAAGTATTTTGTGATGGGTCTATTCTGCTAAATATTTGCATGTTTTATTATATATATATAACTAAATTATATGTGAAAGTTGTGTAATTTTAAGACCTCTCATTTATTATACTAAATTGTCTTGTATTTTTTTGTTAAATTGATTGAAACAACATGTTATCAAAGTAACATTTGTTGTGTAAGTTGATTTGATTGAATTTACATTAATGTTGCATGGAATTATTCATGCAAATTGTGCTCGGCCCAAAGAAAGACACAATTTGGCAAAATAATTACATGTTTGCCATGGTAAACATGTGGTGATTATAAATAATGTGATTTTTCATGTGAATAATGAAATGTTCAAAGATAATCATTATTTGATCGGAATAATCATCATATAAGTTTTTCATGTGAACATTGGAGTATCCAAAGACAACCTTTGTTTGACAGGACTTATCACCAATGTTTGATCAAAAGTGTTGAGAGTACCACTTGCAATTAGTTTTTTTCAATCCAAAGATTGATGATTAATAGTGCGCTAGGTATCTTGTTTGGGTCTTGAAATTTACCATAAAGATTAGTTGTGCATTGTATGTTTATTGATATCTTCTTTAATTGTTGTTGTTGTTGTTGTTATTACTACTACGGTTTAATTTACTCATTATTTGAATCCCAAAGTTGCATATATAAAATTTAGAGTTTGAAGGGAGTTAGTTGAGAGTTGAGGATATTGCATAAATTTTTATTTTTTATTTTTAGAAAATAAACAAGAAGCTACATATTTTCATATCGAAAGTCTAGATGTTTAGAGCTCATTGGGTATTCTAACTTCGATTTTTTTGGAATGTCTTAATAGCAATCACTCCACATAAGGATCCATATTTTGTTGGTGGAGTTAATATTTTGCTACGTGACATCATACTAGAATTTATGATTGCTAAATTATTGTAATTGGCTTGCCTGTTGTCGCCAACATTAAGTAGTCATTGGGTGTTTATTGGAACAATATCTTAGCGGTCTTATTAAGGATTCAACCAAGTAAAATTTTGTTGACATAAAGTATTTGATTGTTAGATAAAGAATTCAAAAAATACAAATTTGTAAAGAATATATAGGGACTCATTCCATGCTAGATGATCCACTTACTAAAGGTATGACATTTAAAGTTTTTCATGACACTGCTCATATGGGTGTAATTCCTGATAGCACCTTAATTTAGTGGGAGTCTTACTTATGTTCTATATCTTATGGTTTACAAACATTTTGTTGTTTGGATTTTCTGTAGAAATAAAGTTGAAGTTTATCATTTTATTATTAGTTTGTTTTGTTTGCAATATTTATGTTGTGCTTGGATAGATCTTTATAAAGAATAAAGTTTAAACAAGTTGAAAATAGGCATGAATAAGATCACATTGCATGTAATTTCCATGCTGCTTATCCATATTGACCTATGTCATTGAGTGTACTGATGTGGTGGTCATTGGGGTCTAGTTACATTTGTTGTAGTGACGAAAGCCGCAGTGGTTTCATTATTGATACATGAGATGGACCAGGTTGTTAAGGTGGATGTCTAAAGGTAAATAACATACATATGCACGCTTATGGATTTTTGATATAATTGTTACAATATGTAGCCCAAGTGGGAGATTTTTGGAATTTTTTATTCCAATAATTAATGTGGGCTAATATTATAAGATAATTATATTAATTATTTATCATTAGTGGGTTTTATTCTATGTGATCAAATTAAGTGAGCCGGTTAGACAACTAAATCAGAGATATGAACTTAAATGAGCAGATGTCAGTGTTGACTCATTAGGGAATAATGGGAATCCTATTAAGTTAACACACTATAAGAAGGCTATGGTTCCCAATATACCGAACCGTCTCATATAGTTTCTCTTCTTCCCATCTGAAGAGTTATGAAGGTCCTATTAAGGAATAAAGAGGTTACGATTGAGGAAGAATTATGAAGCCACCGGTTACGTTGTTAGTTAGTTACTCGTTTTGTAACAGATCCTAAGAAGAGTACATAGATCAGAAATCACCTACGAATTCAGATTTCGTTGCGTTTGTTTAATCAATCATTATGGATCCAAGTATTCATAAAACTCTTCCAGATAATCTAACGTAATATATTCTTGGTGGTTATTGCAATTTTATAAAGATCCCCTAAAATTCCAACACCAACAACTATATATTGACATAAATAATTATCTTGTATGATTGTTCATTGCAAAGTAGTGTCAATACTACTCATAGGATCCTAAACTTAAAACTCTCATGAATGAATATCCTAAACTTACTGCTACATTAGAGCCCATGCAAAGCACGAACATATTGATCTATTGTAAACTATCACAAATTACAATTATTATATGATACAATTTAAGGAAAAATTGATTTTACATTTTATTTTTATAAATTTAGAATTTAGAATTACACTACTTCTTACAAAAACCTTCAAAGAGATACACATTCAAATCAGGTTATAACAATTGTATATTTTTTTCCAAATAACTTTACATGTGTGATTTGCACAAATCATTTTGTACTTTAATCAATTTGTAATGCCGCATTTAGTGTTTCCATGTTTAGCATTTGCCTATTCTCCTGTATATGTCTTTCGATTAGAATAATTTTGTATTTGAATACAAAGTATGCATTACTCACAACATTTTGTCAACACATTAATTCTTTCACAAAATATTTACAAAGTACAAGTAGTAGAAGATGACTAATAATTATTGATATAATTAGTTGTAAACTTTAACATAAGTGGTTGGTCACAAAAGATGAGTAATAATTTATAACATAAAAGATGACTAATAATTTAGAAGTACTCTAAAAGTGCACATCAAAATATAAGCACTCCTAATTTAGTTAAACAAAGTTTGTTAACATATGCATCTCTTGATTTCCTATTCCAGAGACTGCAAAAATCTCATTTCCTTGCTTGAATTGATCATGTTTGCACAATTCCTCCTTCCCCATTGGTTGCTTGATATTCTCTAACAATCATTGTGAATAGCTCTTGTAGTTTTTTTTATTCAATTACTTGTTTATTTCAGCAAGTCTTGGATCCTGTTTGAAGAACCTAACATGAAATTTGCATTCACCCACATATGCAAACATGATCGCTCTTTCATCGTACACTTTAACATATGCGTCTCTTGATTTTCCATTCCAAAGATTGCAAAAATCTCATTTCCTTGCTTGAATTGAGCATGTATTCCTCCTTCCCCATTGGTTGCTTGATATTCTCTAACAATCATTGCAAATAGCTCCTGTAGTTTTTTATTCAATTGCTCATTTATTTTAGCAAGTTTTGGATCCTGTTTGAAGAGCGTAACATGAAATTTGCATTCACCCACATATGCAAACATGATCGTCCTTTCATCATACACTTCATTTAGTTTTCTAAATTCAGGCCATCCTTTCTGTATGAGAATTAAATCTTTGTCATATTCTTTAACTTAGACTTTTGAAACCCTCCCTTGCTTATCAACCAACTCTCAGTCTATAGAAACTTCACTCTTAAATGTTTTCGAAAACTTAGGACAAATGAAGAGAGTGTCTTGTTTCATTGACATTGGAATGTAAAATAAAAACTCATTATATAAAAAATCTCATTTACATAGCAATGGATTTTGTATCGGTCTTTGGACAATCAACATAATCTTTCAAGAATAAAAATAGGAAGTACAAGGAAAAATCAAGAGAGTGTTCCATTCATGAGAAACATTTCAATAGCTAAATTATAACCATGGAGTAATGTAGAGTACTTTGTTTTAGAATTAGGCTACTCATATAAAAATTAATGATGTTCTATTTGTTTTAGCTATGAGTAGGCTAATCCTGAAACAAAGTACTCTACTTTACTGTCTGGTTATAATTTAGCTATTGAAATGTTTCTCATGAATGTGAACACTCTCTCGATTTGTCCTTATACTTCCTATTTTTATTTTTGAAAGACTGTGTTGATTGTCCAAAAACCGATACAAATTTCATTGCTATGTAAATGAGATTTTTTATATAGAAAATTATTATTTTACTTTCCAATGTCAATGAGACATGACACTCTCTTCATTTGTCCCAAGTTTTGGAAAACATTTAAGAGTGATGTGTCTATAGGCTGAGGTTGGTTGATAAGCAAGCGAGGATATCAAAAGTCCAAGTTAAAGAATATGACAGATTCAATTCTCATCCAAAAAAGGTGGCCTGAATTTAGAATACTAAATGAAGTGTATGATGAAAGGACGATCATGTTTGCATATGTGGGTGAATGCAAATTTCATGTTAGGTTCTTCAAACAGGATTCAGAACTTGCTGAAATAAATGAGCAATTGAATAAAAAATTACAGGGGCTATTTGCAATGATTGTTAGAGAATATCAACCAACCAATGGGGAAGGAGGAATACATGCTCAATTCAAGCAAGGAAATGAGATTTTTGCAATCTTTGAAATGGAAAATCAAGAGATGCATATGTTAACAAACTTTCTTTAATTAAATTTGGAGTGCTTATATTTTGATGTGCACTTTTAGAGTACTTCTAAATTATTAGTCATCTTTTGTGTTATAAATTATAGCTCATCTTTTGTGAACAACCACTCATGTTAAAGTTTGCAACTAATTATTTCAATAATTGAGTCATCCTCTACTGCTTGCACTTTGTTAATATTTTATGAAAGAATTGATGTGTTGACAAAATGTTGTGAGTAATGCATATTTTTTATTCAAACACAAAACTATGTATATACAGGAGAATAGCCCAATGTTAAACATGGAAACACTAAATGCGCTGTTGCAAATTGATTAGAATACAAAATGATTTGTGCAAATCACACATGTAAAGTTATTTGAAAAAAAAACATATAATAGTTATAACCTACTTTGAATGTGTAGATCTCTCTTTGAATATTTTTGTAAGAGGCAGTATAATTCTAAATTCATAATAATAAAATGTAAAATCAATTTTTCCTTAAATTGTATCATATAATAATTACAGTTTGTGATAGTCCTATAAAAGATCAGTATGCTTGTGTATTATAGTGACATTAAGGAATAATTATTACTGATATTATATATAGTTATTATATTAAAAAATTATAATAATATTTTATTAATATGAGTTCAACCACAGTTGAATTATTAAACCTTGAACTAATATGTTTATTGGTTTAGTGATCGGTCTCATTTTAAAAATCTTAGTTTAAATTATTTTAAGATAATTATTTTAAAATTACTTTAAATGATAAATTATGATTGAATAAGTATATAAAATTTTTATCCTACTAATATATAATATTTTTCTCTTCAAATAATTATCTTAAAATAAATCAAACAATAAATTATAATTAAATAATAATATAAAATAATTTTATTGACATCCTCTAAACTCTTAGTAAAAAACATTGTATATGAAACAATTTCTGATTGTATTAATTTTCTACTGTCTTATCGTGGAGACAAATACTTCTAAGCTGTGATAAAAAAAATATAAAGAATTGATATGGAAGGATATCTGAGTATTAGCCAATGAAGTGACCCGTGCGTGGATCCCCACCCTATCTGTGCCTTATCCTATGTATGCGAATTAAATGAAGCAAGCATTCATAAAGCATAACTGAAGAAAACTAAGGAAGGAAGGAAGGAAGGAAGAGTGAGCGTGAAAGATGCCTTCGGCGAGGCTTTCAGGGTCACCAAGGCTCGACGTTGCTATTGACATGGGCAATCCATTTCTCAATCTCACTGTTGATGGTTTCCTTAAGATCGGAGCTGTAAGTTTTTTTTTTTTCTCTTTCTTAATTAATTGCCCTTTTTATTTGTTTTTTCATTTCCAATTTCAGGTCGCAGCCACGCGATCAGCTGCTGAAGATACTTATCATATTATCCGAAACGGTAAGTAAGCATTTCACAAATTCTCCACCCCATTTAATCTTCATGCTATTTTCCTTTTTTTCCGGAGCCTAAAGAGGTAAAATTTGATTCTTATAACGTTTTTTATTTTCACTTTCCTTGTTTAAACTCGGGTTATACACCAACGTGCATATAAAATAGGTTATATTGTAGTACCGTATTTTACTTTGCTTCTGTGGTGGCATCGGTTCAATGTTCCTGGTTGTTTTGATTTGAATTATTATTATCTGTGAAGGCCTTTGTTGTAATTCAACATGTCTGTTCCAGGGAATATCTCAAGTCATGATTTCGAGAAAACGGTAAGTTCGCGATTTAACGTTGTAATTCGTGGTATTGATGTTTTTAGGTGTAGACATCTACTCCAATTTCACTGTGTAGATTAGTATATTGTTGTCATTTTTTAACATGACGAGCCATTAGATTCTCTTGTCCATAACCACGACCGTGTAAGATACATGATAAATTGGGCATCAGCCTAAGGTCTAAAAAATTTTTTTTTAGCCCCTAAATTTTTTTTATTATTAACTATTAACAAATTTTAACTAATCAAAATAAAATAATTTAGAATCTCTCACTTTTCTAAAAATTAGTCAATCAATATCATCTTTTTAAAAATTAATCAATATCACAATTAATGTCGATTAAAATATTTTATTTATCAAAAAAAGTAAATTTCTATTAACTTTCCTTTAATATCACAACTGATCAAAATAAAATAATTTAAAATCTCTCTCTTCCCTAAAAATTAGTCAATCAATATCATCTTTTTAAAAATTAACCAATATCACAATTAATGTCATTTAAAGTATTTTATTTATCCCAAAAAAGTAAATCCTTATTTTATTTATAAGACCCCTTTTTATATTATCCCAAAAAAGTAAAATCTGACAATGTCAGGTGCTAGAGGCACTCTGTATTTGCGCTCTTAGTTCGATCTGTTACGTTCTGTTATTTTCTGATTGATAAAAAAAAAGTCGGTTGACGTACGATTATAACTATGCATGAAAATTCTTGTTTAAATACATAAAAATTACACATGTAGTCATCCAGTTGATAAGAATTTCTCTATCATACCTATATAAATAACAAATATCTTTTTTGTTCATTCAAGTGCTTTTCATATTAATTAACAAGATAAATGAATGTCCACATCATATTGTCTCACTGAGGATTTAATAGGAACAAATATTGATAACTATATGGTTAGATAATTATTCAAACTTAAGGACATATAAGAAACTTCTTGGGCTGTTTATACTATATTATTTGGTCTATATCCTTTTCGAAACAGAGAATTGAGTTGGAATTTGGCAATATATATATATATATGTGTGTGTGTATGTAATAGAGTTGGATAATCATATGTATTTTCTTAAGAAAATAAAAAATTAATTATATTTTTATTTCTTAAAAATAATGATTTTTTAGGGCCCCTAAGGGGTCTTATTTAACCAATATCACAATATGCAGATTTTGCAGCTAAAAAAGCTAGAAGATTAATATAAAAATTGATATTTTATATAATATACTAAGTCTCTTTAAAATTCTTGTAAAAAAAAGATCCCTTTAACATTTTCGCCTTAGGCCCCAAAATGTCTGTACACGGTCTTGTCCATAACATTTCAATATTATAGTGATGGGAGGATTTTTCTTAGCGAAAAATGATAATGATTGGGGTGAGCCCCCAAAGGGCACCTTGGAATCCTATTCAGTAGACATTTCGTGGTGTATGCTATTCTTCATTCCTTTCTCACGAGGTATGGTTTGTGTTGTTGCAGTTGAAGAAGATGTGTAAAGAAGGTGTATATTGGGGTAAGACTTTGTGTTACATGATGTGCTACATTTATTTAGAAAATGTTGTAGCTCCCATTTAATGTAATTTTCTTATGCTTATAGGAACTTTAGCTGGTGTTTATCTTGGAATGGAATATGGGGTAGAGAGGATCCGTGGCACCAGAGATTGGGTAATCCTCTCCATAGGGTGGTTGTTCTTACCGTTTGCCCAACTATCAGCATTTTCTACAGTACAATAGTCTAATTTCACAATTTAAATAGACATTAAGATCTTAGATCCCCTGATATAAATTATACTTACTTTTTGTTTTCTGGACTTGCCTTCAACATGCTGATGTGTAAGCTGATAACAAAATTCAAGTTGTTGTTAAAAAGCATCATGTTTGGCTTTCAGCTGAGTCTAATAGTGAACTGGATATTGTATTAGAATTAAGAAAAAAAAAAACATTTCAATAATGCTTGAGTGGCTAGAAATTTAAATTGCAGAGGTTGTGTTTGGATAAATTTCTTAATAAGTTAAAGTTAGTTTATGCATAAGTTAAAATTTGTTTATGCATAAGTTGTTTATAAAAGTTTTCTCATTTAGCTTTTTAGCTTCTGCAAAAGCTGATTCCAACTTATGCATAAGTTACCTTTAACTTTTAGGAAAAAATTAATTTATTTTACCTTTTTATTTTCTTCTCCTTGCAGTGTTTATTGAGAAGTTTATTCAACTGGACTCAAGATTTGGGAACAATAATTTGACATAAGATTTGGAAAAAAAATGAATTTGTGAAAATTGGAAGTCAAACGTGTTGTAACTTTTGGATTTGTAGATGTACACTGTGCTTTTTGTTGTTCAATTGTAATTTTATTTTTAACTTGAATTCTTACTCAACCCCCTTTTTATTTCTGTTTTCTTGCAGAAGAATGCCATGATTGGGGGTGCAGTAACTGCGACTCTGTTATCTGTTGCCACCACCAACAACAAAGACAAAATTGTACCTGATGCCATTACTGGGGCAGCAATTGCTACTGCTGCAGAGTTCATAAATTACCTTACCTGAATGAATGAAAGTGGATGTCTTGCTGGTTTTCTTGCATGTTTTGGAAAGGGATTGCAACTCAGTCTCTTTTGTCATATACTTTGTAACGGTTCCATCTTGATATTGGTGCAGTTACTTCTAAGATATGCTATTTATTTAACTTTCTATAAAACCTATGTTTTGATAAATTATATTGGCCAATGGTTTTTCCGCATGTTAGTAGCTTTGCCTTGCAATTTAGTCAAGCTAGACTTGTGCAATTTTATTACACGATGGAAAAGAAGCTGGCTTCGAGGGCCAGTACCTCGAGAGAAAGAAGGGAAAACTCAAGGAAATTTTCATTAATATCCTGCCTTATTACACTGCTGCTATATTTATATTGATAATTGAAATAACAGAATTTGTAATTTTGCTCTAACATATCCTAACAGAATTGAAAATGCACAAGCAAATGGCAGATAAGGCTATAGTGGTGCAGTAGTGGTGGGCCCTACAGGATGCGCTAGCTCAGCTCGAGTTAGTTAACAATATCCTTCTTCTGGGTTTTGCTTTTGGTGGAGCTTGCGTAGTGTTATTGCCTCCATAATATTCCCTAGCCCATCAAAAACATCTTGTCCTCAAGGTGTTAGCTGTAGGAAGATTGAACCTAGATCCCAAATTAGAATGGGTGTAGGAATGAGTGAATGTATATTAGTGGCACAGAGGCAGAACTAGTTAGTGGCATTGCCGTGTAGGATGACACTGCCGTAGGGGATCGTATTGCAGTGGTCGTGACGGTAATGTTGGTGGACAGTGTGAAACACCTCCAACAAAATCACTTGTGCCGCAACTTGTGTCATCGACAAAGGGGGCACCTCCTTTCCTTTTCTGGCCATGAGGAGCAGATTTGACAAAGTCGGCATGGTTGTTGTGCGTCGTCGCGCCATCGGTGTTGTTGGTGTTGCAGAAGCCTTAGGTGACCTTCTCGAATCATCTGCTGGCGGTGACTTCATGGTGTTCACTGGTTGCAGAGATGTGTTGTCAACATGGAATGCGGTGGCGGTGAAATCGAAGCTAAGATGGGAGAGGTTGGTGTCTATGTTCTGTGGTTCCATTATTATGGTCTCCATAGGTGGGGGTGATTTGGGAGGGGATGGAGTAGGTGTGAAAGCAGATAGGCGGTCAAGGATGACATCGAGCTTGGCGTTCATCTCCAAAGTCTTGGTGGTCATGGTGGATAGGTTTTGGGTGAGGTGGTACACAGTCTCTTCAAGGCGGTCCATGGTGGTTTGGTGGCTGGAATGAGTGGGCATGGTTGATGGCACGGGTAGAGGTAGTTGCTGATGGATGGCTGTGTGGAGAGGATGTTGTGGGAAGAGATGGTTTGCGCTTGCATGACAACCATGGAAGGCAGCCATTGGAGCTCAATGAAAGCACCAAATTGTTACACGATGAAAAAGAAGCTGACTTTGAGGGTCAATACCTCTAGAGACAAGAAGGGAAAACTCAAGGAAATTTCCATTCATATCTGGCCTTATTACACTGCTGCTATATTAATATTGATAATTGAAATAACAGAATTTGTAATTTTGTTCTAACATATCCTATCAGAATTGAAAATGCACAAGCAAATGGCAAACAAGGCTATAGGATGCGCTAGCTGAGCTCGAGTTAGTTAACAATATCCTTCTTCTGGGTCTTGCTTTTGGTGGAACTTGTGTAGTGTTACTGCCTATATAACAAATTTTGTCAAAGCATGTTCAGTTCGATTTAGCCTTTGGATTTTTGGAATAATGAAGGTTCTGGATGAACAGGTTTTCAAATTTAATCCTTTTCTGCTGACAGGTTAATCAAAGTTCATGTTTACTTATTTCAATTACAGTTATAGATCATGAAATGAAGTGGACATCTGTAAGGAGAAGCTCTCCAGTCTCCAGTGTTGAACGCATCGCACATCAACCTATCACATTGTGGTTCCTTTGAAACATACAGAACTAATTAAAGCAAGATTTTTAAGTTTAAAAAATAAAATTTTCCGCGCGTATTACAATTTAAAAAACTATCCTTTTAAGATCACCAGTCAAAAATTCCATTCAGGTAAGGGAATTTAACTGTACTCAGCCTCTACAAAATATGATATGATTTATAACATGCATTAAAACATATAACACATTGTACTCACCTCAGTCTAAACTAAGTTTCATAAAAACTCTTGCATAATAAAGTCGTGGAAGAAGGAAAATTGAGAGATTTTTTGAAAAACATGAAGTTTAAAACTGAAAAGAACACACATAAATAGGTGGTTAGAGAGAAAAACTTGTAACTTTTTGAAGATTGAATTGGCTTTTCTTAACCGCACTAACATGCATTAGTCCTTGAGCATTAGAGATCTCTCTAAGAAGGGCTATCAACCTAGTAGAATTTTAATGGCGTAAAGAGGAATCGAACATGTATCTATGGAGAAATAAAAGTTAATTCTGAATCCTTAATTACTTTTACCAACTCTGACACTTTTCTTAGATTATGTCACGTGTTTGAGACAAGTCACCTAACCATCTGTACTTCAAACAATGTGCATTAGATAAAGCATTTTGCTGTTCCATAAGGCATTAGCAAAGGCATTTGTTAATTTCACTCATATTTAAGCCTGCACTACGCATGTAATGGAACAGAATGCTACAAAGTTTTTAAGCATTCAACTAATGTTTGGTTCGAAAAGAACAGTGAAAACAATTTTATTTTTATCTTTTTTAACTTCACCATAAACATGAACAAAATGATGGGTAAAGATGGATAAAAGAGATTTATTTTTCTTTTGTCCAAGACCACTCATATCTAGACTTCATATTGAACATTCAATTAAACTAAGTTAAATAAGATTAGTATGTAACAAAACACTCCCTTTTAACTCAGTTGCATTTCTAAAGATTTATACTCAAGACTTCTAGTTAATTTAAATTTAGAATAATACTGTATCAGTTGATCTAGACATTCGGTGACAAAGAAAATTGCCTTTTCTTTTAAATCAAAATATAATTGTTAATTCTTGAGAAAGGCTAAACGATTTAACTATGTAACATACTTTTTTACCATTCACTTCGCCTTTACCATATAAAAAAAATAAATAAATAGTTTATAGTTTTTCACATGGACATCTAACGGAAGAAATGAGAAATTTCCCGTAACTTTATTCAAGCAGCCTGGCTGATTACATCCTTTGAACATGACCCTTCTTTACGGGTACTTCATGTTGCTGTCATAGGAACAATATTTTTCTTGATATGATTGGAATGTTAAAAAAATCCTCAACAATCAGTCACGGAGGAACTCATGGTTTGAGCTCGACAAGCAAGTTCTTAATGCTCTATCTCTATTCACTCTCATCAGTCTATACTAGCATCCAAAGGGGTTCCTCCATCTTGTACATCTTTGTAGGTAGAAACAAATGGACATCTCAAGAATGGCACTTGCAACTCGTGAATGGGTCCTTATATAGCGGTTGTTGTGTTACTCTGTCAATTGGTTTGCCGTTGCCTTAACATTCATGAGTTGACTGCAACCCTTATGATTTTGCCATGATCCTTATGAATTGACCCCTCTTGGTTGACCCTGATCCTCATGAGTTGACCACAATTGTTGTCGGATCTTGACGTTGTTTTGGAGTGTTGTTATCACTTTATTGTGGTTGTGTTGATTACCACGACCGTAGTCAATGTACCATGGTCGTGATCAAGTGTAAAATCTTTAAATCTTCATAAGTTTATGTAATTTTCAACTCTTTCACTCAATTGAGCGACTGTGCTTCTACAATAGAAAACTAGTGTTCAAGCGTGAGTTTTGTCAAGAACATGCATGCAAAAAGACACAAAAATTCATATAAAATATCACTGAGAAAGTGGTTTATTGTAACACTTCAAATTTTAAACTAAAAATATTGCTTGAAAATTCTCTAATTTAATTTATTTTAGAAATAACATTACTTTTTTTTTTCTACCGATACTTATAAATAATAAAAACATCTTATACTATTTTTTTTCAAAAATAAAACATGATAGTTGAAAAATGTTAAATAGTTGCATCAAATTAAAATAAATCCAAATGTTGAGTAATTCAGTTTCCGTACCGTCGCAACCTACCATCATGACGGGACGACCGAAGAAAATAAAAGGGATTTGTTTTCTAAGAAGAAAATGAGAAGGAGTCACCATTAACGTTTATTTAAGGGAAATGTTAGAAAAACCAAAAAGAAGGTATGCGAATTTTAAAAAGAAAGGGTTTGAGAGTTGTTTACGCATATGGAAGGTGCTAGCACCCCACGTGCCCATCACAAAGAACGACAACCTTTAATCGAGTGTGCAATAAAAATAACGTGACTTCAAAATTATTTATTTTCCCAAGAGCGGTGAATTTTTTTTGTGTTTTTCTTGTTATTTTTTTTCTCGAATCGACAAGGGTGTTGCCCTTGCTCCTATGTATCCCTAGGTACAATGAGGAAATAAGACCTACGTAGTTTTTTATGCAAAAATGTTTGTGTGTTAAATTGGTTTGTTTTTTTATTTGGTTTTGTTTATTGGTCAGATATCTTTCATATCCACCTATTTTGAATATGATGAATATCTTCGAGCTCACGAGGTGAGTCCAAGACCCAATGTCGTGTGCTATGAAAAACAAAAGGCTCTAGGAGAATTACCAAGCAAGTCCGAGACTTAGCGTGACAACTTAAAGTAAAAGAAAGTAAAAATAACGGAATCGCAGGAATAATGGAAATATGAAAATAATGGAAAATATGAAAATAACATAATTTAGTGCGTCGGAAATCGTAAATTACGAAAACAAAAATAACGAAATTTAGTGCGTCAAAAATATGTAAATTATGGAAACAAAAATAAATTAATTTAAGAAAAAAACATAGGATTGGATTTCATCTCTCATACCTTTAGTATCCTAATAAGGTTAACATATATAAGTCATTTTCTAACATTACTGATGCACGCATAGTTATCCCAAGTCGATTCCTCGCACTTGGAACCTAAGAATATTTATTAAATATAGATACCTCGCATATGGGGTAAATATCCTAGCATTACAATTATATTCTCGTACTTTTTTGCAATCAAAACGTTATGCTCTATTTCTAGCAATGTAACCTAAAGAGTAAAATCATTCGATTCAGATTCTAAGATTACCTTTCAGTCTCACTTAAAATCCAATTTCATGACACTAGTGATAAACTAAAATCAAGCATTACGAGTATAATGAAATTACCAATAATGAGTAGAAGAGATTAATAGATACATAATATCAAAAGGGCCACATAAGGGTACAAAGGTTATACACAATCCTTAAGAAAAACTAATTGATCAATGCACAGAGCACGAGACTAACAAGAGAAAATGACGAAGGAAGTAATCCACGGTCACAATTTTGTAGCGCCTCAGCTCCACTTTTCCTCTTCTCCTTCTTCTTCTACATCTTTCTCTCTGGTTTTAGGCTCCTCCCCCTTTTTCCTCTTCCCTTGCATGACTATTTATAGAAAACAACCATTGAGTGCAGGGAAGGGAAATTCGCCCAAGCTAGCTGCTTGCTTAGGGCTGTGTTGGATTTCCCCTATAGTTACTTTTTGGTCCAATTTTTCCTTTATACAAATATGTTCAAGGGAAATCCGATTCGCTGGAAAGCGCACCGGATTGTCATGTTGGATCAAGTGGCCTCAGAATAATTAAGAAGAGGGGTTGAATTAATTATTCCTAAACCCTTACTAATTAAAAATTTACTCTTCTAAGGCTTTTACTATGTTGTTAAGAGAATGAGGAGTAGAAGAGAAACTTAACCAAAAGTAAAAGCGGAAATTAAATGCACAGTGAAAATTAAAAGAATAGGGAAGAAGGAGACAAACACACAAGAGTTTTTATACTGGTTCGGCAACAACCCGTGCCTACATCCAGTCCCCAAGCGACTTGCGGTCCTTGAGATTTCTTTCAACCTTGTAAAAATTCTTTTACAAGCAAAGATCCACAAGGGATGTACCCTCCCTTGTTCTCTTTGAACCTAGTGGATGTACCATCCACTAGAACTGATCCACAAGAGATGTACCCTCTCTTGTTCTCAGTCAACAACCCAAGTAGATGTACCCTCTACTTGTACCACAAAGGATGTACCCTCCAATGTGTTAAGACAAAGATCTCAGGCTGTTAAACCTTTGATACTTTGTGAATGGGGATACAAAAGAATTCTCAGGCGGTTAGTCCTTTGAACACTTTTGTATTAGGGAAAAGGAAGAATCAAAAGAATTCTCAGACTGTGTCGTTTTGAATTCTTTGACAAGAGAAAAGGGAGACACAAAAGAATTCAGGCGGTTAGTCCTTGGCGAATTCTTTTTGGCAAAGGGAGAAGAGATGAAAAGAATGAATAACACAAGTTTTCAAGGTTTAGAAAACCAGAAAACTTTGGAAAGCTTTTGGTACAAAGAAGAAGAAGAAGTTTCAAAAAGATTCAAGGCTTGTAAAGGATTGTATGAATAAGTGTTCAAGATGCTTGAAATGAAAAATAAAGCCTTGCTTTTATAGACTCTTCATGTCTGGTCAAGACAACCATTAGAAGAGTTATGACTTTTAGAAAAACTTAAAAACCAATTTGAAAAAGTCAAAAACTATTTGAAGAGTTACATCTTTTGATTTTATTCAGAAACAATCACTGGTAATCGATTACCAAATCAGTGTAATCGATTACACAAAGCTTTTATGTGAAAGGATGTGACTCTTCACATTTGAATTTGAATTTCAACGTTCAAAGGCACTGGTAATCGATTACCAAAACATTGTAATCGATTACAACCTTTTGAAATTAATTGAAACGTTGTAAATTCAGTTTGAAAACTTTTTCAAATCCATTTTGCTACTGGTAATCGATTACAACAATCTGGTAATCGATTACCAGAGAGTAAAAACTCTTTGGTAAACATGTTTTGAGAAAAACCATGTGCTACTCAATTTTTGAGAAAACCTTTTCATACTTATCTTGATTAAGCCTTCTCTTGATTCTTGAATCTTGAGTCTTGAATCTTGATCTCCTGAATCTTGATTCTTGATTCTTGAATTCAACTTTCCTCTTGAATCTTGAATTCTTCTTGATTCTTATCTTGAACTCTTGAATTGTTCTTGATTCACTTGAGTTGTTCTTTGATTGATCTTTGAGCTTTTTGTCTTCACCTTTGTCATCATCTTTTTTTATCATCATTGTTATCATCAAAACACCTTTGAATCACCTTTAATTCACCATGAAGCTTTCCTTCTACACGTCAAGTATTTAAAATTAAAACGGATGAATCTGGGTATCGAACTCAGGGAACTAGCATTAGACAGGGTTAAATTCAGAAATAAGGCATTGCTAAAAGAAACATTGATAATTGATGGTTTAGAACAAAATTAAACTAAGTCTAGGCTAAAAACAGTAAAAATGCAAGTAAGTAAGATTGACAACAGTAGGTAAAAGTGTTGGGTCTTTCTAACAAACAAGCTAATGCATATGAGGATATTTCTCTAATCAATCATGTTTTTGTGTTCTATGTTGTAGCCTAAAGTACTAAACCTCGATCCCTCATTAGGTTAGCTTAACTCAAGCTTCGTCCTCAGATTTCTCTTGTTGGACTAGGCTTAACTTAAGCAGCCCTTGTAGGTTTAGACTAATTTAAACTAAGCTTCATCCGCAGATCCCTCATTTAAGACTAGGCTCAACTTAAACAACTTACGTAAGTTTAGACTAATTTAACCTAAGCTTTATTCGTAGATCCCTCATTTAAGACTAGGCTTAGATTAAAAAACATTATCATCACAACATATTAAGAAAACTAAAACTTAATCCGCAGATCCCTCGTTTAAGACTAAGTTTCAATCCTGCTTCTATCAAGTTCTAAGGCAACAGTACATTTCCCAATGCTAAAGTCACCTAACTAAACATACAAATGGGTGATCAGACCAAGAGCATGCAGAAATTAAGCATTGAAAGAAGCATTGAACACATAAAACACAATCAATTAGATATTAAAGTAATTACATTAGCTGTTCCTTAGAAATTCCCAACAAGAGTGTTTAGCCAACCATACAGAAAACCCTAACACAATTGAGGTTAAGAGTAGAGAATAATTGTTCCTTACACAAGAAGGGGGATCCCTCTTCCTCTTCTTAGTATCTCACAATTACTCTGCAACTCACTAACCTCTCTCTAATTACAAAACCTAGGTCTCTCTGCAAAAACTGCTCCTCTTGCTGCCTCCAGAGCTCTTTTCTCGAAATAGGCACTATGGTGTGCTCTGGAATTCTCTAAAACTGTATTTGTACCTCTTGTACCCTAATTCTACACAAGACAGACTTTAAATAGGCTCTGAATCCGTGATTTTGTGCTTAGCGCCACCCTTGTGCTTAGCGCAAGTAAGTGGATTTGAGCTTAGCGCCAATCATTCACTGAGCCTGGATGAAGACAACCGTTGCGTTTAGCGCACTGATCTTGCGCTTAGCGCGCGGCCTTAATATTGGTGCTATGCCAAATTCTCTGTTGCGCTAAGCGCGCTAAAGTTGCGCTTAGTGTGGGATGCGCGCTTAGCCCAAAAATGGTGAGCTTAGCCCAACTGCCACTTTTACCACTTCATTACTGAGCCTCTTTTAACTTGAAATTTACACTGATTTTATCATTAATTCCAATGGAAAGTATTCTAGAGACAACTTTAACAATAAAATAAGATTTATTTACAAATTACTACAAAATAACCATAAATTGGGAAACCATACAAGTTTTGGAAAATGTTTTCTATACAAAAGTTAGTCGTATAAGACGACTAACAGGCTGAAGTTATCTACTCGCCCAGGCAAGCTATAGCTCGTCCAGGGGAGTGGCTTGCTTAGGGTTGAAGTTACATCTTAGCCCAATTGAGCTGGATGCTAGCCTTGGCGAATTTAGGGTCAGAAATCTTGATGAAAAGACCATTTTGTCCTTCTTTGTGGCTTTGTTTATGGATCTAACAAACAACCACCAAAACCTGAGTGACCCCGCGGCCTTGCACTGTAACTAATGCCAAAAGCCGCAATTCGATTAGCAATGATAAAAGCATTATACCCGGATGAAATTAGGGTCTGACAGTTGCCCATCTTTACTTATCTTTTATTTAAAATAAAAGATAAGTTAAGATAATGACACTAATTTCATTCGAGTGATCTTGTGATTGAATGCCGCATGACAAAGAAAACAAAATAGTGAAATCGATAAAACAAAAGGACATTGAAGTCTTACGACACAAAACATAAGACCTTGAAGTCCTATATAAAAAAAAACATAAAATGGAGGACATTGAAGTCCTATAGGGCATAAAAGCAGAGGACACTGACATTGAATTCTTGTAAAGCATAAAAACAAAAGACATGAAGTCTCGTAAAGCATTAAAACAAAAGACATGAAGTCTCGTAAAGCATAAAAACAAAAGATATGGAGTCTCGTAAAGCATAAAACAGAAGACATGAAGTCTTGTAAAGCATAAAAGCAAAAGACATGAAGTCTTGTAAAACATAAAAACAGAAGACACGAAGTCTAATTTCAACATTTGGGAAGAGGTACTCCTCCCAACCTAGAATCTTGCTCGTCCTCAAGCAAAGTACAAATAACAATAGTATAAGTATAAAATAAATATTCTTCAAAAATGTGAACATGCTTTGTAAAGAATCAATCCCCAAACTAATCAGAAACATTTTTCAAAAATGCAACAATGAGAAATGAATGCACAATGATGGAATTCTCAGAACCAAAAAATGAGGTTAAGATCATTTCACATTTTGTTTCTAAAAAACATCAGAGGAAACATTGGATTCATTCAAACAGAGAAAAACCTCTCAAAGGTGTATAAATCTCAAACAGGCATGTGTTTCATCTTAATTCCAATCACAGATATGTCATAAATCAATTTCGCAAGTCATTTCCCATCAAATCAAAGATATTATGCATAATCAGCATGGATCAATAGGTCTTTTTAAGGTTGGGCCTGGTTTTGAAGGAAATCTTGGTTTTTTCTGGATATTCAACATGCCTTGAGAATAGGAGAGTAGACATAAAAAATCCATCTAGTAACTTAAATGAATGATCACTTCCTATCATTTTCGTTTCAACCAAGTTATCACTTCTTTCTATTCAGATATCTACAACAACTATGCACATGATTCAGACATTTACAACAACTATTCACATGATTCAGACAAGTTATGCACATTTTTTTCTTTTATGATTACTATTTAATTTCCTTTAATACCTATAAAAACAAATTCACTGCTAGAATTTATGTATTTAACATCACACAGTTAACATCGGTTTTCCATAAAACCGATCTTACCAAAAATGCGGTGCTCTTTTTGTAAATAACCTGAGTTTATTAACATCGATTTTTTAAAAACCGATGTTAACTAGCTCATGTTAACATCGGTTTTACCCAAAACCAATGTTAACATTAATTAGTTAACATCGATTTTTTAGAAAATCGATGTTAAGTTTAGGACGTTAACATCGGTTTTTTAAAAAAGCGATGTTGTGTTGTTACTTAAATTAAACCCAAAACCTTTTTCCCCTCGTGCGCTTAGTCTCATAAAGCCTTTCTCTCTTCACACCCTTCCTCGTCAGTGGTTACCTATTGGTTGTGATCTTTTACCACCGTGAGACCGTCATCGTCAATGGTTCTTAGAGCCTTTGTGTCTTGCTCATAGCCGTGAGTTCAAGGAGTTTGGCAAGCTTTGCTACCGCCGCCAGTTCAAAGAGTTGGGCTTCACCATTGCAAGTGGTTGGCTGTGTGTTGTGCTTGCTTGCTTCTGTTGGTTGCAACCTTTCATTTCATTTTCTCTTCCGTTTTCGTTGTGTTGTGCTTGCTTGCTTCTGTTGGTTGCTTCGTTGTGTTGTTGCTTGCTTCTATTGGTTGCAACCTTTCATTTCATTTTTGTTGTGTTGTGCTTGCTTGCTTCTGTTGGTTTCATGTGTTTTGCCATCTCACTGTCGTTTATACATACATGTTTATCTCCTATTTACTTTTTTAGGTTCTCTGCTTTTCAGTTTTTTTTGCTCTAATATGGATTTAACTTGATGGAATTGTCTTTGATTTTGAATCTGAAATGTGATTGGTTTGGTTTTTTCGTTAGAGCTTACATATGGATGTTTGTGTTTGGTTTTTTCATTTTTTTTGACAAAAATGCCTGAGAAAGACGAATTTTGCTTACTGAGCTTGAGCGAGTGAAACAAAAAAATGTTGATTGATTTTTCAGTGGATGATGATGCTTTTATTAGTTACAGATAATAGGCATTTATTGTATGGTAGATTCTGTTTCATAAGTTCAGAAGTAGTATATCATATATGTGGTTCATAAAGCAGATTGATGACTAATGATGAATTGAGTAAAACTTGTTATCTGTACCTTTTTCTGTAAAAAGTAAAATGTTTTGTCAAAGATAGGAAATAGGGATAGGATTAAACTTGGCTAAAATAATGGAAAATAATTGAGATCCTTTCTCTGTGAGAAGATCATGTAGGCATCCTAATGTAGAATATGATTATTATTCTAACTGTAGTTTGGGACTCAATGGTGAAACTAGCGAAATTCATTTGGCTAACTTTCCTTGCTCAACATTTATTTCTATTGTTAGTTAGTTACCCTGATATAAAATTACTCTAGTTTCTACTAATTATAGTGCGTAAAGCTATCTACAATTACTCAATAAAATCGTTTGACAAGATTGTAAACATTATAGTACCTCCCATAGTTTTACATATATTATTGAGTATACTATCCTCCCGCAAACACCAATTTTGTTAGTTTTGCCTTTCCTTTGAACTAATTCCATCTGCATAGGAAGATTTTAACTGTCCTTATGATCTGTCCACAAATTGTTCGTGTTGTTTGACTAAAATTACTAATCTACATGTCATATTTCTAACATACTTATTGTGTATTAACTACCTTCAATGTATGTGATAGGCACTTTTTGTTTTGCTGTTTGGATAGTGATAACGATATTCATTGTATAAGACTGTTAGGGAGCATTATCATAGGTATGAATATGTTTGATACTTTTGATAGATTTTTTATTCTTATGAGTTATTTTTTAACTTGTTTTACTTGATTAATGACTATTGCTTGTATATAAGTTATGTTCATCATGAGTGAACCTTAGATTCTCGTTTGAGATTGAATATAATGATTTTTGCGGATAGTTTGCATTAATCATTGTATAGAATCTTGAATTGTCCATTTGGACAGTTTGGGAAGAGTCATATTTTTATGGCAGATTCATGCATTAAGGTTAAAATTATTTTGTTGAATTTGATGAAATTTCGGTACAATGCATTTCTAGTTGTTCTCTGAGTGCATACTTGATTGTCAGGGAATTAATCTCACCGCTTTCATGTCGTGTACTTGGAGATCAATGCGAAATGCTGCTGAAATTTTGTCAAATTTAACAAAATAGACTTAACCTTGATGTATGAATCTACCATAAAAAAATGTCTTCTTGAATGGGATAGGGTCACACCTTTAATGAAAAAGTGAAATTTTCACGCATCAAATAACTTTGTGAGTATCATAGAGTTATTATTTAGATGGATCGAAGTTGGATGAATGAAAGTCGCATGAGCCCTACGTATGAGGAAGGCGTGGAACAGTTCTTGCAATTTGCTTCCGAAAGAAGTCGACCGGATGGGGAAGGAAAATTCTTTTGTCCTTGTGTAACTTGTTTGAACGAGAGACAGTAAATACTCGACGACATACGAAAGCATCTATTGTGTGATGGGATTGAGAAGAATTATACATCGTGGATATGACATGGTGAATTGACAGACATGTAGAGTCGGTCCCAATCTGAACCATTTGATGTAGAAATGGGAGATTGCTTAGAGGATATGACTCATGATCTTGGAAAAAAGTCTTTTTAGAATACACATGCCCCTATGTATGAAACATTGCAAACTGATTCAAAGAAGCCTTTGTATCCGGGGTGCAACAATTCCTTGACGCTGTTGTCAACGGTGTTATGTTTGGTTAATGTGAAGGTTAGATATGGGTGGAGTGACAAAAGCTTTAGTTCACTGCTTCAAGTAGTGCACGATATGCTTCCAGAGGAAAACATGTTGCCAAAAAGTTACTATCAGGCTAAGAAGATATTGTGTTCGATGGGTATGAAGTATTAGAAGATTCATGCTTGCCCTGATGATTGCATACTGTACAAACATGAGTTTGAAGAAATGCACAAATGCCCTAGGTGTGGGGTATCACGGTACAAAGTGAAGGATGATTGATGCAATCCTACCCCGCAAGGGCATTGGGTAGAAGACTCCAAGTAGATTGGGCTAGAGATCCAAGGGAAGGCCCTAGGGTTCTCATGAGCCTTAGGGTAGATTTCAAGCCCATAGGCTAAGTATGAGCCCGCTTATCTTTGTAAATATTAGAATAGGTTTTTCCTTCGTCTGGGCCTTGTATTTTGGCCATTCTAGTAGTATAGGGTTTTAGCCTTGTATTTCGGGGCATTTTGAGTAGTCTTTTTAATAAGGACTTTTTTTTGTATTTTCATGTTTTTTGTCATGGGGGTGAGCTTAGCTATTATAAGGGGTGTGTAGCTAAGCTCTAGCTTCTCATCTCAAGGAGGTGAGCTTAGCTATTAGAGAGGTATGTGTAGCTAAGCTCTAGCTTCTTTAGGAATCTTCTTAAGGAAGCTTCTCAAGGAGGTGAGCTTAGATATGAGAGGGGTGTGTGTAGCTAAGCTCTAGCTTCTCAAGGAAGTTTTCTCAAAGAAGCTTCTCAAGGAAGTTTTCTCAAGAAAGCTTCTCAAGGAAGCTACCTAGTGTATAAATAGAAACATGTGTAACACTTGTTGTAACTTTCATGAATGAGGGTCTTGTGAGACACAACTCAAAGTTCAACTTCTCTCCCTTTTTCTTCCTTCAATTTCGTGCTCCCCCCTCTCTCTTTCTCTCCCTCTTTCTTTTCCTCCATTGAAGCATCCTCTCCAAGCTTCTTATCCAAGGCTCATCTTGGTGGTGAAGCTCCTTCTTCCATGGCTTATTCCCTAGTGGATGGCGCCGCCTCTTACCTCTTCTCCTTTGTCTTCCGCTGCATCTCCATTGTGGAAAATCACCATTAAAGGACCTCATTGAAGCTCAAAGATCCAGCCTCCATAGAAGCTCCACAAGCAAGCTTCCATCAAGTGGTAATCAGAGCACAAGAGCTTCAAGTAGGTGCTCCTTAAACCTCCATTAATTTTTTTTCTTTACCTTCTCTTCCATTGTTGTTTCTTCATTTTTCTCCATGTATCTCCTCACATTTCTTGTTCTAAATGTTGTTAACATGATTCTTTAGAGTTTCCACCGATTAAACTTGCTATAGAAGCTAGATTTGATTTTCTATGGTTCAAATTTATTGTTCTTGTTCTTGAACCATGAATTGTGTTGAGTTTAGGTTCCTTTGAGTTTTGTCTTGTTATTTTTTTTGGCTGAAACCTAAACCATAAATTTCTTACAAAAATATTAAAGTAGAAGAAAACCTCAAAAATCTAGAGTGACTTGTTCACCTATTGTAGTTTTGTCATAGAAGTCATGTCTAGTCATGAAACTTGTCACATAAGATTTCTTATGTTGTGCTGAATTTTATTTTCTTGTTTCTTTGTCTAACTCATTTGTTCATGAGTGTATGAAATTCTTTTAGCCTATTATTTGATTTGAGTCAAATCTTTCATGTTAATTAGTCCTTAACATGTTCATGCAAAATTCTTAGAGAGTCTTTGATTGTGAACCATTTCTTGAACTTTTAGGTTTCCTTATGATTGTGTCTATTGTGAATTTGAGTTTTGGTGATGGAATTGCTGGCTGAAATGTTGATCCTAAGTGAATATTGAACTCCTAAAACAGTGGTAAACAATCCTAGTGAGTTCAACATACATAGGAAGTTTGAAAGTAAGCCCAAGGCAATCAATATACCATGCTTAAAGAAACAAATCGCTGGTGCTGGCAGCTTGGACATACAAACTTGTAAAAATTACTGAGAATTGGTTACTTCGAATTTTGAGCTGAAATTTTTACTGAAATTTCTAGACATCTGGAAAAAAGTTATAAAAAAGGAAACAAGTGATTTGGATAAAAGGAAAAAAAACGAAAAATCACACAAGTTGGCAGGAAAATCAGTATCCAGAAAAAAAAAGGTGAAAGGGAAGTGTGCTTGTTGTTTTGGCTCAAAATTTATTCTATAATTGGAAATTTCAATTGAAAATTAGTGTGAAGACAAGTGCCAAAGCTAGAGGTTTGTTGAGTCTTTTTTTTCAGTTTTTTTACTCTACTCTAGAGCCATTCTAAGTTTCTCTTTGAGTCCTAGCTTGCTTCTATGTCCTTTTCATTGCTTTAATTGTTGAATAATTCTTGAAAAATTGTCTTGTTAAAAATCCATTGGTTTAGCTTTCATTTCATTTTTTTGGGTCTTTGGTTATTGCTTGTCTCATTGTTTCCTTGTTTGTGGGTTGCCATATAGGGAATTGGAAGGAGGATTGGTGCCATCCCTTGAAGAATTTGAGTCCAGAAGCAAGGGGTCAACCACCTTAAGAGCTATTGGACTAAGAAGCACTCCAAATTGAGTGAATCCCCAAAGAGAGAACAACCACCAAAATTGAGGACCGTTTTGTAATTTTGTAATTTGCAATTTACTTACCTTCATTGCTTTCAAGTTTTGTAACAAAAAGGCCTTTCATTGGAAGTGTGTTGGGAGCCTCCAATAGGTTACCAAAATTCCATTTGTGTGTGATAATTTTAGGCAATTTTTCCTTAGGATAGTGAGTGTTTTGTTGGGAACCTTCAATGTGGTCATCCAAACACTCTTAGGATTCGCCTAGTTTACATTTCTTGCTTACTTTCATAGCTTATTTCCTTTACCTTCCATTGTCAAACCACCTAGATAGCTTTCCTTTTACCAATTAGTTTTTTACCTTATCTTTCACACCTCTTTTAGTGTTTATTTTGGCTAGTTTCAACCATAGTTTCTTTTACCTTTTGTTTTCAAACCTCCAACAAGAAAGAACAACAACTTAGGAACCAACATGAGTCATCATTCATCTAGTGTTAATGGCAAAGGTACTAGTCATAAAGACCCTTTATCTAGAATCTTAGATGAGTTGAGTTCCCTCAAGTTATGGAAAGAAAAACAAGAGAGAAAAGAAAAAGGAAAAAAAAAGAATGGAAGAAATAAGTCAAGATGAAAGAAAGAAAATAAGAGAGGAAGAAAGAAGAAAAATAATGAAAGAAATGAAAAGAGAAAAGCATGCCTCCTATAGTAGTCATAACTCTTGCAAGAGCCTAAGTGAAGAACTTCGCGACTATTATGAAGGAAGGCATAGGTCACATCATAGACCTCACTCCCATAGGAGAGAAAAGGAAAGAAAGCCTCAAGAGGCTAACATTAACCTCCCATACTTCTATGTGAAGGACAATGTAGAGGCTAACTTAGATTGTGAAATAAGGGTAGAGCAACAACTTAAAGAGAAGTCTACTTCAAAATCTTATGGCTCTCACTCTTATCCAAAGAAAGACCAAGGTCAAGGAATCTTAGGGGTGATACCTTCTAAGCCCAAAGATGATAAAGGGAAGATAATAGAAAAGCAAGCCCCTAAGGCTAGTATGCAAGAGAAGACTAGCTCTATAAAGTGCTTTAAGTGTCTTGGAAGAGGACACATTACTTCTCAATGCCCCACCACGAAAACCATGATTATGAGGGGCCAAGACATTTATAGTAGCCAAGATGAGGCTACTACTTCACCTTCCTCTAATGAAAATGAAGAAGCAATAGGGGAAGAATCTAGGGAAGAAATCTATCCCCAAGAAGAAGGACAACCTTTAATGGTTAAGGAGGAGTGTAAGGAGGTAAGTGTCTCCTCCAAGAGGTTAGCTAAGAAGGAAATTCATTTTGAAATAAAGACAAATATTAAAGAAACTTCCCCTCTTAGACAACCTCCACATCTTCTCCTTTGTAAAAAGACACTTGTTAGCACTGCCACACCTCTTGGGCTTGAGTTTATTCCTCAAGTAAAGAAGTTGTTGGATAAGGGTTTGGTTCGCAAGAGCTTAAATCCTTGTCCTTTGTTGGTGCCCAAAATAGGTATTATTAGGCACCAAGTCCCTAAAATAGGTGGTATGATGAATTTTTTGAGTGGTGCAACCCTCTTTTGTAAAATCACTCGTACACCTAACATCTTCATGGTGTGTGTACATAGGGACCCATTAGGTAGGTTTGTTCTTATTTTTAGTTTCAATACGAACTTAGGTACTCATATGGGACACCTTAGGTTTGTCATACTTTTTGGTAGGAATAATCAATATGAAAATACAGAAAAAGGTATGTTTTATTGCGTTACTTTTCTTATTTTTTCAAATAGTGATCAAGGGGTTCCCATGAACCCTAAGAGAATAAAGGTCATTCCTGAGTGGCCCACTCCACCAAGTATAAGAAAAATTTGGGGCTTCCATGACTTAACAAACTTTTACAAAAGGTTTGTCCCATATTTTTCTATACTTGTAGCACCACTCATTGAGTTGGTGAGAAACCATGTTCCTTCATGGGAAGATGCCTAGGAAATAGGTTTTCAGACCTTACCTTACTTCAACATACCAAACACCACTAATACATATGTTTTTGTTCTTTTTACAGGTGTTGAGGGAATAAGCCCAGAGTATGAAGAACCTCGGGATTTGAGGTCAAATCCTTTCCAAGGTGGAGGGAATGATGCAATCCTACCTCGCAAGGGCATTGGGTAGAAGACTCCAAGTAGATTGGGCTAGAGATCCAAGGGAAGGCCCTAGGGTTCTCATGAGCCTTAGGATAGATTTCAAGCCCATGGGCTAAGTATAAGCCCGCTTATCTTTGTAAATATTAGAATAGGTTTTTCCTTTGTCTAGGCCTTGTATTTTGGCCATTCTAGTAGTATAGGGTTTTAGCCTTGTATTTCGGGGCATTTTGAGTAGTCTTTGTAATAAGGACTTTTTTTTGTATTTTCATGTTTTTTGTCATGGGGGTGAGCTTAGCTATTATAGGAGGTGTGTAGCTAAGCTCTAGCTTCTCATCTCAAGGAGGTGAGCTTAGCTATTAGAGAGGTATGTGTAGCTAAGCTCTAGCTTCTTTAGGAATCTTCTTAAGGAAGTTTCTCAAGGAGGTGAGCTTAGTTATGAGAAGGGTGTGTATAGCTAAGCTCTAGCTTCTCAAGGAAGTTTTCTCAAAGAAGCTTCTCAAGGAAGTTTTCTCAAGAAAGCTTCTCAAGGAAGCTACCTAGTCTATAAATAGAAACATGTGTAACACTTGTTGTAACTTTGATGAATGAGAGTCGTGTGAGACACAACTCAAAGTTCAACTTCTCTCCCTTTTTCTTCCTTCAATTCCGTGCTCCCCCCTCTCTCTTTCTCTCCCTCTTTCTTTTCCTCCATTGAAGCATCCTCTCCAAGCTTCTTATCCAAGGCTCATCTTGGTGGTGAAGCTCCTTCTTCCATGGCTTATTCCCTAGTGGATGGCGCCGCCTCTTACCTCTTCTCCTTTGTCTTCCGCTGCATCTCCATGGTGGAAAATCACCATTAAAGGACCTCATTGAAGCTCAAAGATCCAGCCTCCATAGAAGCTCCACAAGCAAGTTTCCATCAATGATGATGAGTGCAGTAGTGAAGAGAACTGAAAGAAGGGTCCCCCAGCGAAGGTGTTGTGGTATCTTCCAATCATTCCAATGTTGTCCTTCAGCTAGATGCAGTCGATCACAGAAAAAGTGACTCAGCAACTAATGTTGTCCTTCAGCTAGATGCAGTCCCAGTTTCAATCCTAGATGCAATCACAGGGACTCACACTCCCTCCTGAGCTTGAGGTTGGTCATTCAGCTGCTCGTGTCAGCACAAAGGAAAGTTGTGTTGATAACTCAGGGAACGACCCAGACACAGGTGACTCAGAGAAATGCGGGTTGTACGTCGAAGAAAATCCTCCCCACCTGGTTTCCTTAGGAAGACTTTATGAGGGGTCGACAATCGTTCACAACATCCCTTTGCGCCATGATCAAGTCAAGGTTGGTGTTGAGGAAGTTATAGATGCAGGTGATCCCATTCATGTACCCACTGAAGAGGTTCAGTGCACTTAACACCTTCGTTGCTTGGCCAACACATCTTGTCAAGCATTTATCAGAACATGTATTTCTCTGTCATTAAATGTTTTTTTTTTCAATTAAAGTATTCACTCACTGTAATTAAATTATGTTAATTAATTGTGTTGGATAAACAGGGAGCTATGGGATTGGTGAAACCTGCAGATAGGCTGAATCATGATGTCGATGATCCCCTATATCTAATTACATTGACCATCCAACAACTTTTTCTTAACTCGTTGCAGGTTATGAGGGATCTTACCGTGTTTGGGGTGTTTAATGACAACTTCCCCTTGTACATAAAGCATGAAGATCTGTCTGAAATAGCACACAGTGGTCAATATCTCAACATCTCAGTTATACAATTGTGGATTCTATAAGTTAGTTTACATTATTGTTTATTTCCTAACTTATTTTTAAAAAAAAATCATACATAATTTACTTTATTTTAACAATAATAGGCATATGATTGAGACAAGTATGCGAGCGGGAGATGCTGATGTGTATGGATTCCTCGAGCCACAATCCATACAGAGATCTGGGCAATCACAATTTGAATCAAAAAGTTATATTAAGAAGTGGATGCAGAATTCAAAGAGGGATGTGTACCTAGGAGCCTACTTGAATGGGTAAGTTAAACCGAACAAATGAATTTAAATAATGTATAATAGTATAATAACTTATATTGTTCTCCACTGCAGTGCATATTGACAAATGGTCATCATTTTGCCTAAGGAAAATGTTGTCATCTGGTTTTGTTCGTTACATAATAGGCCAGACAACTACCTCAAAGGAATTATTAACAGGTCAGTTCTATTTTTCAATACATTTGCATTAGCACTAGTTGGGAACATTGATATTTCAATTGTACAATACGCATCCATGTTTGTATTAAAAAGTACTTTGAAAGGATTTAACGATACTCCACAAAGTAAATCAAAGGTTGCTGCTAGGTGGATAGTTGTTAAAGTAAGTCATTTACACAATGTTTCTAGTTATATTTTAATACTGTGTGGACTAATTTGTACTTAACATTGAATATCTAAATTTCATAATGTATTTACTGTAATAGACAAAAAGGAAGCACTGAGTTTGAGTATTACGTCATGCACTGGATGTCAACTATAATCTTAGGAAGTTTCAAGAATAATTAAGCAACGGTAATTATTTAATTCAAACGTATTTCATTTTTTTATAATTGGTATTATATATTATTAACTTATGTTTTATTATATCATGCAGTATTTCAATGATGCTAGACCATTGGAACCAAAGAGATTGAAGGCGCTTCACATCCAGTGGGCAACTTATTATTTGAAAGTTAAAAATGAAACAATTAGTGTTTAAGCAATTTTGGAATTGTAGTTTAGTTAATTTATATTTTTTACAATTTGTGTTATATGCACTTTAAACATTCTTTTGATTAATAGTAAATAATCAATTTTTTTATGAAATTTCTGCTAAAAACTATTTGAAAACAGAATGAAAATTATCTGTTGTGATTCTGCTTTTAAATTTGCAGGTTAAGTTGGGGTTATTAAAAAAACAAACAGTACATTAAAAAAAATCCAAGAAACATAAAAACCGATGTTGTATATTTTTGAAAAAACCGATGTTAAGCTTCATTGACAATATCGGTTTCTATAAAACTGATGTTGTTGTTGTTGAACATACAACACCGTTTTTTTTTACCAAAAATCGATGTTGATTATCAGAAAACAACATCAGTTTTTACTAAAAACCGATGTAGTTTGCTAACTACCAACATTGATTTTTACCAAAACCGATGTTAAGATATACATACAACATCGATTTTTACTAAAAAACGATGTTGTATGAATAAGTTAACATCAGTTTTGGTAAAAACCGATGTTGATATCAACCTATATGACTTTTTTTTTATAATTCTTACTATATAACATCGGTTATTTAAAAAACCGATGTTGTCATTTTTATGTTAACACCAGTTTTGGAAAACCTATGTTAACGATATTACTTTCAACGTCGATACTTTCTAACCGATATTGAAAGTCCTTAATAACTGATGTTAAAACCCTATTTTCTAGTAGTGAGTATTCACATCACATTAGCCTCCAAATGATAGAAATCCCCATCAAAAACACCCTTGCTCTCCTAACCTACGGTAAGGTAGGAAACTTTTATCCTAGGTTAGTGTTCCAATAAGATATCAAGTGTTTGGCTCAAAGGGCTTGCAAATGATAAAGTAATATACATTGGGATAGTTGCTTGGCCAGTGGCTTAAAATGTAAAGAAAGAAAGAATGCCTAGATCATATCCATGAATCATATGTTATGACAATTAGAAATTCATGCAAAACCACGTGTAAATTAGTCAAAACAAACTCACGTAAGTTTTTTTTTCAAAAAATTCAAAACAATAAATAAGGTAATAAAGTAGTAAAATATAATACAAAGCGATAAATAAACATAAAGACAAGTTCATGAGTTTTTGAAGATCATGGTTGAGGAGCTCAATCTCCTCCAATGAAATAATCAACCAAATCTGCCATGTCTTCATCATCCTCGGCTCTTCCTCCATCTCCTTGGGTATCTCCTTGGGTCTTGCCTCCTCCTGAAAAATAGGCCTATCTCCAGGCCATGCATCAGTGACTCTAAACTGCTCGGGAGTAGGCCAAGGATAAGGGCTAGGGTCCTGGCGATACTGGGGCAGTGTGTAATGGTAGAAGTTGTCATTCAACTGCATTTGTCCCTTATGATTTGCCGCTTGCTGGTCAGCCAAATGACGCATGTATGTGTGCATCTAGAGCTCCATCCTCTACAAGTGGGTTGAGATGGACTCCAAGGATGGTGGTCGATGTGAAGGTGGTGGTGGTGCATCTATTGCTAGCTGATGTTGTTGATCTTGCTCTGGCTGCTATACCTGCCTTAGCATGCAATATTTTTCAATAAATGACCTATTAATCGGAGGTCGGATGTGTTTTGTTGGTGTGACTGGTACTCTATAGAGCTGGTAGAGACCTGTAATTAAGGCAGGAAATCTTAGTGCCTTGTTGGACTTTTCTGGGTCCACTGGGTGCCTAGGAGGTTCAGTACCAACAAACTGATGGATAACATCTGAAATGAGTTGGGCCACATGAACACTGATCTGCTCCATAATGTTGTAGACCAACTGACATTTAGGTAGGGTAAGATCAGAGTTGTGGTCACTTGGAAGGATATTACTAAGAAGGAAAGTCATCTAGATTTGAGTCAAAGTCGTCATATTGGTGCACATGATTCGCAACTGCCTCCCTACCATGATTCGTACAAAATCACGTCCTGGGAAGCAAAGCAACTGACCTATAGCCTTTTCATCAAAACCTATAGTCTGACTTCTCCTTGCAATATATTCACATTGTTGCCCCTCCTCTAGGATCAATAGATTCCTTAAAAATTGGTTGATGGCATATGTGTCATAAGGAATCCATTGGCCCCGCACTATAGAGCACTTATCCATAACACCTTCCTCAGTAGGCCAAGCATTTGCATAAAATTCCATGACAATTTCAGGGTCATATTTACGCATGGGCTCTGCAAGCTGTGTCCAGTGCCTCCTAGCAATCTCTGCTTGGAATTCAATATGTTCACCTTCAGGTAATTGGACAATTCTTTCCTTAAGGAAAGACCAATCTTTGATCACTTCAAAGCTGCACTGGTGTTCCTCACCACAAAAGCGGTGTCCATCAAATTCAATTTCTACAGGTGGAGTTATGCTAGATCCTTCTCCTGCAGTGGTCTTCCTAGCTCTCTTAGAGGTGAGTTTCTTTGGAGTCATCTACAACAAAGACAAACTCAACTATAATTTTTAGCAACAATATATTTTTCAAAGAATAGCTAGCCATTGTGAATTGGTCAAATTTTTTTTAGCAACCAAGAAGTCACACTTTTGGCATTTAATTTAACAACCTAAGTTGATCATACACCTAAAATGATGGTTGAACATGTGTAAAGATTATGATTCATTCAGATTTCAAAATAACATATAAACTGGCCATTGTGACATTTCATTAAATAGTTGGTGTGTGCATGTTTAAGCATGTATAAATGAAGGATAAAGAGCAAGCATGATATGCAAACATGTAAAAAGTGAAGAATAGGCCTATAATCATTCAGAACAACCACAGATTAAGGCACTTCAATCAAACATTCATGCACAAAATCATCTTTTTCATTGAAAAGAAAACAACAAAAAATCAAACCATGCAAGGGAAATAACAAAAAATAGATAGAGATGTGATACTAACATGAATGAGATGAAGCAGTGCGTGCAAAATGAAGAATTTGGTGAAAAAAAGGTAGCTTGGGCGAGGGTTTCGTGCAAAAGGGGAGAAGAGGAAGTGTGAAATGAAAGTGGGGTGAAATCTAATTTCACCCCCTTTTATTTTTCACTACAAACGTATACTTGCCCAAGCGAGCTACCCACTCGCCCCGGTGAGTTAATTAATATTTGTTTGTTTGTTTTTTTAGTTATAATCTTCTAATAAAATTTATAATTAAGTATAATACTAAGAATTCAAAAATAGTTCAAACAAATTAAAATTAAAAAAATAAAAATTTAAACAACAGAAATATGTAATTAGGAAGTATAAGACATAAAGATTTTAGAAAATTAAAAGCAAAGTTCAGAAATACTAGGTTGCCTTCCATGAGCGCTTCTTTAACGTCTTTATAGTTGGATGCCATTGTTGTGGCTAAGGCTTCACTATCTCATCATCCATAATTCTTTTCTTCTTCATAAGCAAATACTTCATGAATTTAGCATATATTGGCATCTGCTCTAATGCCTCAGAAGAAGGAATGTCAATATGCAGTTTTTTTTTTAAAAAACAATATCTATAAAACGCTTGTACTGCCTTTCCTTCTTCTTCCCTCTTTTTCTTATTATCATTTTCTTTTATAACCCAAACTTTGCCTAGGCTGCCCTTTCAATTTTTCAACCTATCGAGTGAGCATTTCCTATCTGTCCCTAGGTTCGCTCGAGGCTCGCGTATGGCGTCTATCAAAACCCAAATGATTCTCAATTTTTGCAAAACTTTGGAAGATGATAAGATGAGGTCACATGCATGTTCATATTTAACATTCATTTAGAAAAACAATCAATCAAGTGTTTTGTTCAATTTTACTAAACGCTTATAGCACCTCCACCAAACATGCTAAATGTGTGATTTCTAATTGGGCAGACTTGGAAGTTGGCTCTGGAGTGTAGGTCATGTGAGCGAGAAAAGCGAGAGCATACATTCACATTACAACAAAAAATTAAAATAAAAGTGTAAAAGATACACATGAGAGGAAGAGATACATTGCATTAATTCATCCATATTATTAATTTTGCGATTGTTGTTCACAATAATAGCATAAACATGAAAACCCTAATGAGTCCTTTGGGATGCCCCAACAATAACCCTTCAAATTTCCCCAAGCATCATGCATAGTATAATTTGACAACATCAAAATTCATAGGTGAAGGTAGTTCTTCACTGATGTAAGCTCCATTGGAGCTTGTAGGCCTAGGATCTTCTTCATCAATGGATTACTTTGCTTCTTGGAAGATGAATGGCAGCGGAATGGAGAAGGAAGAGAGAGAGGAGACGCCACTTCAAGGAGAAGATGAGTCTAGAAGAAGCTCACCACCATAGGAGGCCATGGATAAGAGCTTGGAGGAAGAAGGAGATGAATGAAGGGAGAGGAAGAGAAGAGCATAAATTTTGTGCTCTAAAAGAGCTCTGAAATCTGAAGTTTAATTTTCAAATGTTTAAAGTTGAAAAAATGCACACACATGACCTCTATTTATAGCCTAAGTGTCACATAAAATTGGAGGGAAATTTGAATTTCAATTCAAATTTTACTTGAATTTGAAATTGAATTTGTGGAGCCAAACTTTGGAGCCAAAATTTCACAAATTATGATTAGTAAATTTTAGTTATGGTTCAGCCCACTAATCCAAGATCAATTCCAAGATTCTCCACTAAGTGTGCTTAGGTGTCATGAGGCATGTAAAGCATGAAGGACATGCACAAAGTGTGACTATATGATGTGGCAATGGGGTGTAGTAAGCAATTGCCCATCTCCCTCTCTAAAATTTAATTGGATTGGGCTTCTACCAATTCAATTAAATTTATTTCCAACCACACACATCAAATATTCACTTAATGCATGTGAAATTACAAAACTACCCCTATACAAAAACTAGTCTAGGTGCCCTAAAATACAAGGGCTGAAAAATCCTATATTTCTAGGGTACCCTACCTACATTATGGAGCCCTAAATACAAGGACCAAATATAATGACATCCTAGTCTAATATGTACAAAGATAATTGAACCCAACCTTGACCGATGGGCTCAGAAATCTACCCTGAGGTTCATGAGAACCCTAGGGCCTTCTTTAGCAGCTCTAGCTCAATCTTCTTGGAGCCTCTTGCTCATGGCTCTAGTGATTGGTCCCTTCCTAGGGAGGATTTCATCATCCCCTTCCCCTTGAAGAGGATTTGACCTCAAATCTGTTAGCTCCTCCTCCTCAATATCAGCTCCACCTGCAAAAGGAATTAAATCAGAAATGTTAAAAGTGGTGTTGACTCCATACTCTTCTGGGAGGTCCAACCTATAAGCATTGTTATTGATCCTCTCCAAAACCTGAAAAGGTCCATCCCCTCTAGGGATAAGCTTGGATTTCCTTTTAGTAGGGAATCTATCCTTCCTAAGATGGAGCCAAACCCAATCACCCTCATTAAGAACTAGCTTGTTTCTTCCTCTATTGCTTTTAGTTGAATACACCTTTGTTTGGTTCTCTATTTGGTTCTTAACCCTCTCATGCAACTTCTTTACAAACTCTGACCTAGATTCCCCTTCTTTATGTATAAAAGAAGTGTCTAGTGGGAGGGGAATAAGGTCTAACAGTGTTAGGCGATTGAACCCATAGACAACCTCAAAAGGGGACTGCTTGGTGGTTCTATCAACCCCCCTATTGTAGGAAAATTCTACATGAGGAAGATATTCATCCCAAGACTTATGGTTGCCTTTCAGAAGAGCCCTTAAAAGGGTGGATAAAGACCTATTCACTACCTATGTTTGCCCATCAGTTTGTGGATGACAAGTGGTAGAGAAAAGAAGTTTAGTTCCTAGCTTAGCCCACAAGGTTTTCCAGAAGTGGCTAAGGAACTTAGCATTTCTATCTGACACAATGGTCCTATGCAAACAATGGAGTCTTACAACTTCCCTAAAAAAGAGTTTCGAGATGTGGGAAGCATCATCCACCTTGTGGCATGGTATAAAGTGTGTCATCTTGCTAAACCTATCCACTACCACAAAGATAGAGTCTACACCTCTTTGGGTTCTAGGAATCCCAAGGACAAAGTCCATACTAATGTCTACCCAAGGTGCAGAGGGGATGGGTGAGGGTGTGTATAGCCCATGAGGCATCACCCTAGACTTGGCTTGTAAACAAGCCACACACCTAGTGCAATGCTTATGGACATCTTTCTTCATATGGGGCCAATAAAACTTTTCTTTGAGTAAGACAAGGATCTTGTCTATCCCAAAGTGGCCCATGAGCCCACCCTCATGGCTCTCTTTCACAAGTAATTTCCTAATGGATCCTTGGGGTATGCAAAGCTTTCCCTCTTTGAACAAATACCCCTCAGCCAAATAGCATTCATCTTGGGCCTTTTTCCCACAACTCTCGTAAATGGGAGAAAAATGTTCATCTAAAGCATACAAGTCCCTAATATTATCAATTCCTAAAATTTAAGCTCCTAGGGAGCAAAACAATGTGTGTCTCCTAGAGAGGGCATCAGCTACCACATTTGTTTTTCCCTTTTTGTATTTGATAACATATGGAAATTTCTCTAGGTACTCTACCCATTTTGCATGCCTCTTGTTTAACTTGCTTTGCCCTCTAATGTACTTAAGTGATTGATGATCACTATGAATGACAAATTCCTTGGAAACAAGGTAATATTCCCAAGTTTGGAGGGCTCTTATTAAGGCATAAAGCTCTTTATCATAGGTGGGGTAGTTGAGGGTGGCACTATGAAGTTTTTCACTAAAATAAGCAATAGGGTGCCTACCTTGTAACAATATAGCTCCAACTCCCACTCCAGAGGCATCACATTCTAGCTCAAAAGTTTTAGAAAAGTCAGGAAGAGCTAGAACAGGTGCCTTAGTAAGCTTTTCTTTGAGCAAAGCAAAGGCTTGCTCTTGTTTTCCACCCTAGGTAAATGCCACATTCTTCTTCACCAGCTCATTGAGAGGTGATGCAATTGTAGAGAAATTAGGAACGAACCTTCTATAGAAGCTTGCTAACCCATGGAAGCTCCTAATATCTCCCACACTTTTTGGGGTGGGCCATTCTTGAATGGCCTTAATTTTCTCAGGGTCCACTTGGATCCCATTTCTACCAACTACAAAACCTAAGAAAACTATATTATCTACATAAAAGGTACACTTCTCTATATTTGCATAGAGTGTGTTTTTCCTAAGGATTGAAAGAACTTTCCTGAAATGTCTTAAGTGATCATCTAGGCTCCTACTGTACACTAAAATATCATCAAAATAAACAACTACAAATCTACCTATGAAATCCCTTAAGACATGATGCATAAGCCTCATAAAGGTGCTTGGTGCATTAGTGAGCCCAAAAGGCATCACTAGCCATTCATACAAACCAAACTTGGTCTTGAAAGCGCTTTTCCACTCATCACCCTTTTTCATCCTGATTTGGTGATAACCACTTTTAAGATCAATTTTTGAAAAGATATTGACACCATGCAACTCATCAAGCAAATCATCAAGTCTAGGAATGGGGTGCCTATACTTTATAGTGATGTTGTTGATGGCCCTGCAATCTGTACACATTCTCCACGTATCATCCTTTCTGGGCACCAACAACACCGGCACAGCACATGGGCTTAGCCTCTCTTGGACCCAGCCCTTCTCCAGCAATTCTTTAACCTGAGACTCTATCTCCTTAGTCTCCTAAGGGTTAGTCCTATAGGCTGGCCTATTAGGAAGGTTTGCTCCTAGGACTAAATCTATTTGGTGTTCTATTCCCCTTAAAGGAGGTAACCCAGGGGGTATCTCTTTGGGAAATATATCACCAAATTCATGTAAGAGTTCTTGGACCTTTGGGGGTAAGGTCTCAAATGTAGGAATTGTGACAATGCTAAGGGATGTTTCCCTTGATAGGAGAAGGTAGAAAGATTGTTTAAGAAGGAGTGCTCTTTTAATATCACCTTTTGTTGCAAAATGATTTTCCTTCTAAATTTGTGAGTTTAGTCGTCACACTTGGGACAAAACTTAATAGAAACTCTAATGAATGACTATCGCTATTAAAGTAAATTCTTGTGAATTTCAATTTTTCTTCTCTCAACCTCACATTCGATATAACATCCCCCCCTGTATAATTCTTCTAGAGATGTCAAACTTTAAATAACATTTGTAGGAATGACTCTTAGTTGAGAACAACTTGCTAAATTTAGCAGCCTAAGATGAGTTAGATGGCCTATTTGCTTTTGGCAGCTCTTGAATAATACTTTTTTTCTAAGCTGAGAATTTCTAAACTTGTGAGTTTAGCAATCACACTTGAGTCAAAACTTAACAAAAACTCTAAGGATTATATAAGAATATTACAATATACATGTTTTTTGTTTTGGACAAACAGACTTTGTTTTTTAACTGTTGTTTGTTTTGTGTTATGGTGGTAGGAATATTGGTAGAAAGTATCTTTTTTTTTAAGGTCTAGAATGTTGGCCACAGACTCTTTTTTGTGATGGTGACTTTGTATGGTCATGTTGCTGCAAATGTGGTAGTTATATATATATATACAATATATATAAGATCGAGAGGTTTAAACCCTCCCCCATGATACAAACAATTCATGGTTGGATCAAAAACGAGTCAAGGATTATTCCAGCTTGTGGTAAAGTAATGTAATGTGGGATATACTACACCACCAAGGATATTCCCCATTAGAAGCTAAGCTGTGGGATCACTAAGTTTTGCCTCAACACACAACCATATGATTCATGCACATTCCACATTAAAATCTAACTAACATTTCTAAAAACCAGCACAGGAAAATCTAATACAACAAAATGCACATTACCAATTATCATATTCATAGGTATAAATGCACCCATGCAGCAAACCTTTCAAACCCCTTTAGATTAAGCTAGAGAAGGAAGCTTACAACCTCAAAAATCAAACACATAGATCAAAATAAAATTTAAAAAAGTGACAGAACCACGTACTTGTTGGCAAGACCATTGACAACCACTTCATTCACTACGTAAGAGAGAACCCAGAAAATATTTTCTTGGCTTCAAACTGCAAATGATTCCAACGTTACCCAGAAAATCAAAATTAAACTTTTTAGGGAGTTATCAATGATTCCCAAGTTTTCTTACCTAATCCTTTTTTATTTATTTTCTAATTAGAAAACAAATGAAGAAACTATAGAAGAACCGAAAGTACAGTTTCAGAACAATAATTCCCAAGTTTTCTTCCCTAATCCTTTTTATTTATTTTCTTATTAGAAAACAAATGAAGAAACTATAGAAGAACAAAAAACATGGTTTCCGAACAGAAAATGAGAGCTGAGAATTGAAAAGGGTAATTAATAGCAAACCTTGACTTAGAGATCGTTATAGGAGGGAAGATTGATTGAAGATGTTTGTGGAAATAAGGCGGCAAAGGGGCTTAAACTGAGCATTGAGTTTCCTTTATATTGGTGGCCTTCACTTCTTGACATTATTATACCGAAACACTAAAATATTTGAAAAGACATAAAAAACAGACCCAGGCAAGCAAGCTTATGTGTCAACACCTTGAAAATAAAAGTAAAAAAATATCAATTAAGTGAATATATTAACCAAGGAGCCAGTGTCTTAGCATCTGAGATAACAATCAAAAGATGCCTTCTTCCTTAAAGCCTTCAAAACCTAACATTAAGTATTCATTCATCCCCAAACCCATCATCGTACAGAATAACCTCAAAAAAGGGTAAAATCTTCTCAAAACTCATATTTGAAGCATGAAGCTCACCTAAACTGGACATCTTCCTAAGACACAGGAAATCTCAACGCTCACTCCCATCATCACAACATAAAAAAGGGCCTTCAGCTAGAGCCTACATAATAATAATAATAATAATAATAATAATAATAATAATAATAATAATAATAATAATAATAACAATAATTAAACAAAACCAAAAAAATAACACAAACTAAGAGAGAGTAGAAAGAAGACTTGCACTTGTTTAAAACTTCATTTTCTTTGCCCCACTCAACAAAGCAACAATTTATTTTCTGCGCTTGTTTTAAAAAATTGAAATTTGTGGGTAAAAATGCTAAATCTCAATTACCCATGAATCTGTTTCAATTTATTTTCTGTGCTTGTTTAAAAAAATTGAAACTTTTGGGGTAATGAATCTCAAGTACCCATGAATCTGTTTCAGTTTATTTTTTGGTTAAAAATTAAAGATTCAAAGTTAGAAAGTGAAAAAGGAAAGTAAAGACCTGGAAGTAGTAGTGAAGGCACCGGGAACCACAAAGATGATGACTTTCTTGTGGCCGGTTATGTTCTACCCACACAATCCTAATGTGAACCGCAAGAGAAGAGAATAGAAGAAAAAAAGGAAGAGGCAGCCAAGCTAAAAATTGGAAATGAGAGTGTGAAGGAGTAGAAAGAGAGTGAAGAAAATGAGAATTTTAGAAAGAGTGAAAAGACAAAAATGGCCCAATTTTTTAAAAATTCCACTTTGCCAACTATAGGAGGACACGTGTTGAACAAAGGACTAAGGGCAAAAATGTATTTTCATTGGGCTACTCCTTTACATTAGATATATATTAGACACTTATTGTAGGTGAAATGCATGGACCAATGGGATTGCAAAGCCTAATCCTTATCTTCTTAATCTAAGCACTTTTAATGACCATTAATATGACTAATTGGCAGCTTGGACAACTCTTGAGGTGCTCTCCACGAGCTCAACCATGCATTATATGGCTTCATGCACTTTTCCAAAACTAACTATAAAAGGATAAAGTAGAGTTATGTCAAAAATGATAAAAATTATTTTTTTCTAAAACTGGTAAATCTTATCTTAATCTTATATATTAATGTGCTAACTTCCTAGACTAGTGTAACTTCTCTTGGGATATGTTACACTGTCGCTCAGTGTGCGGTGCAATTTCGCTATTGATGGAATTTTTTTGATTGAGGCAATTTTTTGAATTTTTGCCAACTAACTAAATAAATTATTTCCACTAAAAAAAGTAAAAATAACTCTAAACTTATACAATTAATATCATACAAAGCATAAATTAAATCACATAGTCATATAATTAAATTACATACTGCAAAATTTCCACTGTATAGTCTTTAACAGTGAAATTTTTTACACATGTAGAAAATAAATATAGAAGGAAATTTCAGGGTGTTATAACTTTTCCACCCTTATTGAAATTTTGTCCTCAAAATTAACTAACCTCAAAAAAGATTTGGGTATGATTCCATCATCTTATCTTCGGGTTCCTATGTTGCATTACCCTCATCAATTGTGCTCCATATAACCTTCACCAATGGAATCATTTTACTAGGTAGTTGCTTGATTCTCTGATCACCAATCCTCATAGGGATTGCGTCATAAGTGAGATTATCTCATACTTGTACAGGATCAAGCTCGATCACATGAGAAGGATTAAGAATATATTGTCTAAGTATAGACACATGAAAAATAGGATGCAAATTTGATAGATTTGGAGGCAAAGCAATATGATATGCAACAAGACCGACCCTTTTTAAGACTTCAAAAGGACCCATGAATTTTGGAGAAAGTTTTCTAGATTTCAGGGCTCTACCAACTCCGGTTGTAAGGGATACTTTCAGGAACACATGGTCCCTGACTTGAAACTCTAGAGGCTTCTGTTGCTAGTCATAGTAACTTTTCTGACGACTTTGAGACACTTTCATCTTCTCTTTGATCATGGTCACTTCCTCAGTGTGTCGTTGTAACACATCAGGTGCTAGCAATAGGGCTTCTCCGGTCTCGTACCCACATAAAGGCGTTATGCACTTTCTACCATACAATGCTTCAAACGCTACCATTCTGATACTAGCATGAAAGCTATTGTTGTATGTGAATTTCACTAGAGATAAACGCTCGTCCCAGCTGCCTTGTTGTTCCATCATGCATGCCCTTAAAAGTTCCTCTAAAGATTGAATGGTCAGTTTCGTCTATTCGTCGGTTTGCGGAACTAAGCTTCAACTTCATTCCCAAAGATTTTTGTACACTCTCCCAAAATTTTGAAGTAAAACGTGGATCTCTGTCGGATACAATGCTGGAAGGTACTCCATGCAACTTGACAACCTTCTTGATGTACAATTTGGCGAGCTTCTCCAACTTGTACCTTATGTTGGTGTGAACAAAATGAGATGCTAGAAACAAAATTGTGTCATAATTATGCCTTGTCCTTGGTAAGCTAGAAACAAAATCCAATGAGATGATATCCCATTTCCACTTGGGGATGTCTAATGGTTGTAATTCTCTAGGAGCTCGTTGATGTTCAACCTTCATCTTGTGACAAGTCAAACATTTTGCTACATATGTGGCCTCGTCCTTCTTCATTCCATTCCACCAAAAATTCTTCTTGAGGTCTTAATACATCTTTGTTGATCCAGGATGGAAACTTAATCTACTCTTGTGAGCCTCATCTAGAATTGCTTCCTTCAACTTGTCTACTTGAGGTACCCACACCCTTTCTTTGAACTTGATAAGTCCACTAGCATCATGTTGGAACTCCAATTCTTTGCCATCCCCTTTCTACCTTATCATGTCTTGTAAGAACTAATCTCTTTTTTGGGCCTTTTGAACTTGTACTAAAAACTCGTTAGTGATCTTCAACGCTCCCAAAAACAATAATAAGAGAACACTTGGGATTGTCTTGAAAATAGGTATAAAAAAAAGAACTTGACCCTAAACGTGACCTGTCGATAGAACCAAAGTTATCAAAAGAAGTGTGACCATAATCACGATCTGTCGATATAACCAACACTATCGAGTTCATAACCAACACTATCGAGTTCTTAACCAAGAACAAAGGAAAAGCTCTCACAATAGAGAAACTCTCAAATTTCATTAATCTTCAAATTTTGTCTTTGGAGAGTACAAGAGTTCTTTATTTATAAGCTAATCTTGAAATGCTATAATAAATTTCCACTAATATTCATTTACCAAATGCCTTGATAATTGCATGCCACTAAATGAAAATAAATGACAATAAACGTGAAAATAAATTCCCACTAGCCACTAAATGACCTGGAGCATTCTAGAAATCATTTAGTAAGACTAAGAGAAAATGAAAAGTCACCAAAAAATTCAGCCAAAAAAATCATACCAAAATTACAAAAAAATGATAAAAATTGGACTTAGCTATTATCTAATCATCCCAATATTAATAGTCCACCAAAAGTGATCAATTCAGCCCATGGATGTTTTTTGTCTCATAAATTGGGCTTCACAAAGTGATTCTTCAAGTTGGCCTCAAAGAATCTTCATCAATTTGTAGGAAAGTGACCTAATTAGGTGCAACCCTTAATTCACATTGGTCTTCTTTCTCTTTGATCTTTAATATCAGGCCTTGCAATGCTTGCTTCACTCTCTTAGTCTTGGACCTTGTCATAGGATCTTCAATCCCATGTAAAAGATCATTAGACGGGTTGGTTGCACCTCTATCATACAAGCTCTTTGGTCGTACTTTCTCTGCTAAGTTCAAGTCTCTAAACTCATCGATCAATTGCAATTCCTTCACCATCATGATAGACATATGCAATGACTTCATGCTCAAAGCATCCACCACAATGCTCGCCTTGCTAAGATGGTATGACAACTCAAAATCATAATCTTTGAAAAACTCCCTCCACCTCCTCTACCTCATGTTTAGTTCCTTCTGGTCAAGCATGTACTTCAAAATTTTGTGGTCACTGAACACCTCAAATATTGCCCTGTAAACATAATGCCTCCATATCTTTAACATGAAAACCACTGCCGCTAGCTCTAAGTCATGAGTGGGATAGTTCACTTTGTGCGGTCTCAATTATCTTGAAGCATATGCAATCACTTTCCTTTCTTGCATCAAAATGCAACCAAGTCCTTATCCTAATGTGTCGCAGTACACGTCAAACTTCTTCTCGAGGTCAGTCAAAATCAAGATTGGTGCAAACATCAACCTCTTCTTCAATTCCTAGAAAATCTTCTCGCAAGCATCATTCCACACAAATTCTTGGCCTTTTCAGGTCAGCTTGGTTAGCGTTAATGCTAATAATCGAGAAAATCCTTCAATGAGTTTTCTGTAATATCCCACGAAACCCTAGAAACTTATAATCTTTGTAGACATTGTAGGTCGTGCCCAATGTGTCACAACCTCAACCTTAGTCGGGTCTACAGTGATTCCTCTGCTCATCACCATATGCCCTAGAAATTGTACTTGCTTTAGCCAAAACTCACATTTAGCGAGTTTCGCATGAATTTGTCGTTCCTTTAAAATCTGCAACACGATCCTCAGGTGCTTCATGTGTTCTTCCAAACTCCTTGAATATATCAAAATATCGTTAATGAACACCACAACGAACTTGTCTAGGTACGGATGAAAAATCCGATTCATGTAGTCCATGAATATAGTAGGTGCATTAGTCATACTAAATGGCATAACTAAGTGTCACAACCTACCCTTTTGCAGGTGAACGAGGCGAGGCTCACGGGTGCATCTTCCAAAGGAGGAAAATGCGCGGAGTCTCCACCAACGCTTATTTGTGGAAAACGTCGGAAAAACTGAAGGAAACCGGTCATAAAGAATATTCCAAGTTCGGGAGTTGTATTTATGTTTGAGGAAGGTATTAGCACCTCTCACGTTTGTCTCAAAGGACAACAGCCTTATTTTTAGAATTGTGTGAAATTGTGTTACCCTAACTTTTATTTCCTTTTTTATTTTTGAGGTCGACAAAAGCGGGGTTCTTGCTCCTGCGTACCCTCCATTGAAGAGGAAATCAGACCTAAGTAGTTCTTTTTTAAGGGTGAATCAAGCGATTCTTTTTACTTGGAAGGTGATCATTTTAAGGCGTTGGACCTTAAAAATGATCCATTTACTTGGTAAGAAAAACTGAGATATTGAACTTTCAAATCCTTTTTAGTGATTTTTTGCGGACGAGCTTGACTTTGCGAGTTGATTTTAGCCATAGTTTCACTTTAGTTATTAGTCAATTCAATTAAGAAAGAGAAATCCCAAAGAGAAACGCTCGATTGATTTTTTGCTTTATTTTACTAAAAGATATTTTTTTATTATTATATCATTATTTTACTAAACGACACGACCGAATGGCCGGATTTCATTTTAATAGAAATTAACGGATATTACAAATCAAACGATCGGTGGAAATTTATTTTATTTTTTGATTAGGCGAGAAAATGACTTAAGTAAATGATTGAAGCACATCAAAAGGGGGTACGGAAAGTAAATGAAACGAGAATAAAAGTACACGAAACAAATGGGGACAACCACGGGTACATTGAATGAATTGAAAAGTTTGATTTCGGGTACTTACTGGTTGAAGACCAAAGAACAATGAAGAACGAACGATGAATGACGAAGAACGGTTGAAAATCTTCGCGAAATCACCCACGGAAACGTTACGGAAGCACCTCGGCTTGAATTTTCTTCACGAAAACAATTTTCCTCAGCAATTTCAAGTGAATACGAAGTGCCAAGAAGGTTGAACCCTTTCCTTCTTCACTCCTCCCTCTATTTATAGCAAAATAGGGGAGGAGCTTGCCAGGCGAGCCAGGTTGCTTCCTCCAGAAGCAACCGCCTTTTGGAGGAAGAATCTGGAAGCCCCAAGTGGGCCTGGTTGCTATTTGCACCTCCCTTTTTACTAAATACACCCCTCTTTGCTTTTTTTGGTGATTCTTTTTCCGTAACGTTATGAAACTTTACGAATTTCGTAATGATACTTGTTTTCTTTCCGTAAGGTTATGGAACCTTACGGATCATGTAATTACTCCTTTTTTAGCTTTCGAAAAGTTACGGAAACTCACGGATTGCGTAACAATATTTCCTTTTGATTTCCGGCATGTTACGGAATTTCACGGATTGCGTAACGACGCTTCCTTTTAATTTCTGGCATGCCTCGAAACTTCACATATTGTGCAACAAAGGGTGTCAAGTACCTCGAAGCGGTTAATCAAGGTTGCATGCCATCAAACAATAGTCCCCGGACGAAATTAGGGTATGGCAGTTGCCCCTCTTTACTTACCTTTTATCGGAGATAAGAGGAAAACAAAGATGAAACACTGATTTCGTCCGTCTTCACCCTTTCCGTGATTAGTCTATGACGACTCCCGTCTCTCCTTCTTCTTTCTCTGCACAACACAAAACAAACACAAACAACAAAAACACCAATAACATAATATACATATATACACATGTTTGGCGAAGGAACCGATCAGGAAAATAACAAAAGCTACATTTCCCAGTCACCGGAAGCTCCGCGCTTGATGTTGGAGGACGCATGAACAGCGCTAGGCAATCAATTCATGGGTCTCCAAACAAGATTTGAGGGTGGAGGATAGGAGAACAGCGCTAGGCAGTCAATTCGCGGGGCTCTAGACTCGATGGTGGAGGACACATGAACAATGCTAGGCAATCAATTCATGGGTCTTCGGATAAGATTTGAGGGCGAAGGATAGGCGAACAGCGCTAGGCAATCAATTCATGGGTCTCCGGATAAGATTTGAGGGCGGAGGATAGGCGGACAGCGCTAGGCAATCAATTCGCAGGGCTCCAGACTCGATGGTGGAGGACACATGAACAGCGCTAGGCAATCAATTCATGGGTCTCCGGATAAGATTTGAGGGTGGAGGATAGGCGAACAGCGCTAGGCAATCAATTCGCGGGGCTCCAGACTCGATGTTGGAGGACACATGAACAGCGCTAAGAAATCAATTCATGGGTCTCCGAAAAAGATTTGAGGGTGGAGGATAGGCGAACAGCGCTAGGCAATCAATTCGCGGGGCTCCAGACTCGATGGTGGAGGACACATGAACAGTGCTAGGCAATCAATTCATGGGTCTCCGAATAAGATTTGAGGGTGGAACCGAACGGTCCACCGGGTTCTTTCACCTAAAAAAGTGAACATGCTTTTAGCAAGGAAAAATAAATCGTTCACGAGAGCACCATATCTTCAAGAAACAATATACCCATGCCAAAAGTAATTTTCCTTGTAACCGAAAATGAAAGGCAGGATGTCAACATTTAGCTTTTAAATGAACATTCAGGGGAAACGTCGGGTCAAACTGAAACTGGGAACAAAATCACTCATAGTATATAAAAACTCACACAGGCAAGTGTTTTACCCTAATCCCAAACCATAATTGCACCATGACTTTATTTTGCACATGCTTTCCTATCGAACCAAAAGATCACACGCACAATCACGGATCAATAGGATTTTCTCGAAGGTAGTGTTTTGGAGATGAAATTGGGTGTTTCGGTCATTTCCTCTTTATTTAGGTGGGACGGGATATCGCCAGTCGAGAACGACTTTGAATGGCAATCCCAAAGGAAGAACCACTTAAAAATGGGTTTTCCTTTGCCGGCAGTCATTTACCTCGGCGAAAACTTATTTGGTCCGAAGATCTCCTGTCCTCTCTTTCTTTTATTGATCGGGAATTATTCTATTTTCCTCCGATCTTTTCCTTTTTACTTTCATCCGATCTTTGATCGGGAATCCTTCTTTTCCTTTCTTTTCATTTCTTCCTTTTCTTTATTTTCATTTCTCCTTTTCCATTTCTTTCTTTGGGAATTCGGGTCTTAGCATTCGTTATTTGCTCTCCCTTGAGGAGATTCTGCTGTCCTTTTCTTCGGGGAAAGGATGAGGATTTTTTCATAGGCCAAGGTTCAAAGTAGCCTAAGGTTGTGTCTCAACATGGTCTTTTCATCGTGGGAGCCCGATCTTGATATCTGGGGCAAAACAAATTCGTGTGTCAAGGTGTCGGTCTCGGGTTGAATTTCCATATTATTTCCACGAGGCACGCATAACAATGATGATTTGGAAACAACGTGCAAAATTAGTCATGGCCACAACTAGGTGGATACTCAAGCATCCAATTTATGGCATTTGTGATACTAAGGCTTGGGATTTACACAAGTAGACCCAATATTTCCAAATTATGTTCTTTCATCGGTTCAATGAATCCATCCATTCTTATCTCGGTTATTCAGGAAAATAAACTCTTAGCGTCAATCCCTTGTTTCCAAAAGATATGTTTGCTCTCTACGAATGATTTATGCTTCCTATGACCATAGCATGCTGACCTTCGAGGTCTTTCTTTCTTTTCCTTTTTGTTTCATTTTTTATGTTCACAAAAAACTATACATCCATTGCCATCTATGAGAAAAACTTTTCTTTGTACACCTACATCCCTATACATGACGAAACTTTTCCTGTATACACATGCATTAAAACTCTTTCTCTTTACGTCAACACGGTCTATATACAAACCCTATTCATGTTCAAAGATTTCTTTTTTTTCGTTTTTTCCAACACACACCCGTAGTTTATACAGAAATTTCTTTATATGCACTCGTCGCTCACACACACAAGAATTTCTTTATATGCACTCGTCCCTTTTTTCCAACCCTGGCATGTCTTGGTACGACCACGCAAAGACGTCTTGATATTCTTCAAGAAGGGTTATCAAGCCTTGGTAGATAGGTGTGGTCATACTGGTTCCTACTTTCACTTCTTTCTTTCCCTCTCCGGTCCCTAAGTTTATCAGTTCGGTTTCCTCTTGGTGAGGCTTCATTTCGCGTTCTTCCTGAGCGATCAACCTCTCCAACTCTGGTGAAAGGACGTCCTCTTCCTCTTCTTCGTTTATTGTTTGGCTTACTTCTCGGTCAAAATCGATTATCAAACCCTCGTTGTTAGGATCCTCAAAGAATCGACCCTCATATCTATACCAATCAAGACAAAAGAAACAAAAAACATGCAAAATGATATGAGAAAAGGTGGAACCGCAAGAACAGATGAAACAAGATCTCTTTGTTTATTTAATAAGGTAGGTTTCACAAAACAAAAGAGAAAGGAATCTATAGCCTCTAATTACATTGAATCAGTGGTATAGACCTCTGACTGGCTTATCACGCACCAGTTCCCCACTTGGGAATCGGGATGGCATGGTCGCACGAAACTTGGCGGATCTGGTGGAGACTCCTCTCCTATTGCCGCCACCTCTTCCTCGAACATTATCCCGGCACTGGTGAAACACTGGCTAACATGGTCGGGCCACGCCCTATATGCCCGGAGTCTTGATGGTGCATTCCTTCTTCCCGGCTTCCCGGGTTCATACCCCAACCCATATTTGTACGGGTTTCCCCTAATGTCGACCACATCGGCATTCCCGTGGCTGTCCTTGCCCAGACCCATTCCGGGCTCATAACCGTGCTTGAGCATCACCTGTGCCACCATTATGGCCGCATTAGAGAAAGAAGGTAGCAATGGACTCGTTTCCACAGAGGCACAACTAACCACCTCGAAGGATTGGAAAGCTGTTTCCAATGATTCTTCCGCTGCTTCTACATATGGTGCAGAGGAGGGGCAGCTCACCAACATATCCTCTTCGCCTGACACTATCACCAAGAGTCCACCAACCGCGAATTTCAATTTCTGGCGAAGCGTCGAAGGGACCACTCCTAGCGCATGAATCCAGGGTCTCCCCAAGAGGCAGCTGTAGGCGGGATTTATGTCCATCACTTGAAAAACCACATTGCAAGTGTGGGGGCCTATCTGAATGGGGATGTCGATTTCCCCCATCACTTCCCACCGACTACCGTCAAAGGCTCGTACCACCATCGAACTTGGTTTTAGATGTCACGCATTAAAAGGAAGTTTCTCCAAGGTGGTCTTTGGCATCACATTTAAACTTGAACCATTGTCGATGAGTACCTTAGCGATGACATGGTCCATACATCTGACAGACACATGTAGAGCCTTGTTGTGCCCTCTCCCCTCAACGGGAATCTCTTCTTCCACAAACGCGATATAGTTATTGGTAGTTATATGATTAACAATGCCTTCAAAACCCTCAACTGAGATGTTGTGTGCTACGTAGGCTTCGTTGAGGACCTTTACCAATAGTGCGCGATGAGGCTCGAAGTTTATGAGCAGTTCGAGCAAAGAGATCCTTGCCGGAGTTTTATTCAGTTGCTCAACTACTTTAAACTCGCTTTGTTGGATGAGACGAAGGAACTCATGAGCCTCTTCCAAAGTCGCCGCCTTTCCTGGAAGACCTTCTTTCCTTTCAGCTCCTTTTACCACTGGGGGATCCACTTCTTTTGAGGGGGTGGCCACGTCTGCGGGCTCTTGGATCATGGGTGCTTTCCCCTTGGAGGGCAATTCTGCCGAGTGAGGGGGAGCGAACACTTGGCCACTGCGGGTTACGCCACTAAGGCCGGTGATGTTGGTCACCTTGGCTGACAAGGAGTCAACTTCGGTTGCAACTCTTTCTCCAAAAGTGGGAGGGGTATACTTCCACGGAACGGCCTTATTGCTTTGATATGCAAACGGCGTTGGCTTGGGTGCTGTCGGGGGGTACATGGGCCTGGAGTCGGTCCCATTCCTAGTAAAACATATTACTAGGGTTTTGGGGGTTGGGGGAACCTTCTTTTCTTTCGACTGCATGCAAATCTGTGGTTCTTCCCTATCTCCCTTGGACACTTCGAGCTGCCCCCAGTCCATGAGCCGTTGAAGTAACTCTTCCACCGTGGGACAGGTTTCCATGTCGTGTGATTCCCCGAGATGAAACAAATATTCTTCGCTTTCATCTCCGCCACAAGAGACCATGCATGCTGCTTGCAGCGACTGGTAGATGAATCGTCTAGACGTAGCCACATCTTCTAATCTCTTTGCCCCTGACGGCCCATCCTTTTTTATGGCATTTATGCTAGCCCCTCCATGACTGGCTAGTGGATTGGTCTTAACGTTGGGGCCCTCCTCTTGGAATGATAGCCAGCCGACATTTATTAGGTGTTGCACCTTATACTTGAACGGCAGGCATGAGTCAATGTTGTGTCCGGGGGCTCCACTATGGTATGCGCGCTTGGCATTCGAGTTGTACTACTTGGGGTATGGTGGCTGGAAGACCTTCCCGGGTATGGCCACCACCAAATGATTGTCCAATAATGAGGGCCACAACTCAGAATATGCCATGAGAATTGGAGAGAACTCGTCTTTTGGGGGCGTCGTGCATTGTTATAGCTTTCGCGCCAGGATTTGTATTATTGGTCGCCCGGGGAGTGGCCGAAGCTATCTGTTGGGCAGGCGTCTTTTCTGTTGCGGGAGGCCCTTCTACTTGAGTTGGGAGGGAACTTCCGGCTCGGATCGAAAAGTTCGGATGGTTGTGCTGGTATGAGTTTTGGGCATTTTGGGGCACTTTCATCCATGTTAGGGCGGTGGTGACCGCGTGGGTATCTCCTTCCTTTTCCCGCGTGCCCACCACCGGGGCTCTTCTATTGTTGTTGGGGGCAATGTTGGAGGCATATTCAAACATGCCTTTTCTCAGTCCGGACTCGATTCTTTCTCCGATGAAGACGAGGTCTTCAAAGTTAGCTGGCATGTATCTTATCAGCTTCTCGTAGTAGAACGTAGGCAACGTATCTACCATAATCGTGATCATCTCCCTCTCAGTCATGGGCGGGACGACTTAAGCTGCTAGGTCTCTCCACCTTTGAGCATATTCTTTAAAGGGCTCATGCTCCCGCTTGGTCATGCTCTGAAGTTGGTTCCGATCAGGAGCCATATCCGTGTTGTATTGGTACTGCCTAATAAAGGCAGTTGCCAAGTCTTTCCATGACCGGATCTGAGAAGCTTCTAAATTGGTATACCACGCCACTGCTGCTCCGGCTAAGCTGTCTTTAAAGAAGTGCATCAACAGCTTTTCATCCGTAGAATATGCCCCCATTCTTCAATAATACATCCGAAGATGACCTTTTGGACACGTCGTCCCTTTGTATTTATCAAAATCTGGTACTTTAAACTTGGGAGGGATGACGATGTTAGGTACCAGACACAGATCCGCTAAATCCGAGAACGGGTAGTTGCTGAGGCCTTCTACTGCTCTCTGCCTCTCTTCAAATAAATCAATCTTTCCCTTATCTTTTGCAAAGGGAACGAACTCTTTAACGGGTGCGGGTGGAGACGGGACGTGGCGGACTATGTCTGGTTGGGGCAATTCATGGGGGGTCGGATCCTTGAGAGGAAGTAGAGGGCCTAGATGGGCATCTCCTTCATCATCTTCTTGCAGAGGATAGTCGGCATGAGGAGGGAGTTGCCCCTCAAAGGTAGGGGCTTGGCTCAAATCGTCTGGAGCGGTACGGGGGGTGAAGTCCGAAGGCAAACCATAAGGGTAGGCTTGAGGACTATACCTCCGACCCGAAAACCGTCGTGTTTCTGTCTCGGCCCAAATTTAATACGGGTTGTAGCACCGGTTCCGCTTCCCTAGCCGTATTGGAAGCGGCCGCCGTAGCATTATCCTCTATAGTTTTCTGAAGCTTTAGCATGGCCTCCGTGATAGAAGCCATTTGATTTTTTAAGGCCGATAGGTCGGCCTTCATCTGTTCTTGCACTCCCACTTCATTATCCATCTTTCTGGATCGAGTGTTATAGGGGTGCCTTTGCGCTTTTTTAGTTATGGTGAGTTCCCTAAAGAAACAAACAGTGGTGAGTATGCCACCAAAACATGAATATGCTAATGAATGCTCAGAGCACTTGGATCCACCTCAAGGCCTTTTTTAGATAACGTGATGAGTTTCAGAATTTCTCTTTTTATAAAAAAGGAACAAAGCTTTTACCTAGCCAAGATCATACAAAAGTGTTACAACAGAACCTAACGGTTTCTAATTATATGGGCCATCAAATCTATCATGTGTTGGCAGTAATTGATTAGCTCGTGAATTTCCTCTGGGGCTGAACACACTTCGGCGATGGCCTTTGCTTTGGCTAGTAGTCGCGGGAGGTCTTGACTTCAATTTAAGGTCAAGGCGAACCTATCCATCCACATGGTCGCTTCTTGATGCAATGCATCAATCACTCTCCCTCTTGCTTCCTTTTCGGCGTACGCTTGTGCGAAATCCTCTACTAGTTTTTGTTCATGGGTCAAAGACTGGTTTAACTCTTCCTTGTAATGCCCTATGATAGTTAGCATGCTTTGCTCCGTGGCTTCCAAGAGTTGAGCCAAACTCCTCTTGGATCTTGAGCAAGCAGCTAACTCTTCCTTTAAGATCATGCCATGTACTCGTGACTGGTCTCTTTCCTCTCTTTGGAGCTTGAGCTCATTGTTGCTGCCCCACAAAGCTCCTCGTAATTTATCTCGGCCATGCTCTTCCTTGTGGGCCCTCTTGGTTTCTTGTTCAAGGGCTCTTGCAGTAGCCGCGTTTTCCTCTCGTAACTCGGTACACTCTTTCTGGATGTTTGTAGTGGCTGACTTGAATTTTTCTTTGGCGAGTCTTGCCTTTCCTAGCTCTAATTTTAGAGCTTGGACTTCTTCATCCTTTTCCTGAGCTTCGAAGTTCTCCTTGTTGATAACTTTCAACTTGGAGAGCCAATCTAACCCTCGTGTATGAACTCTTAGCCATTCATGATAACCACCGATGATGCCATTACGGATGCCCCTAACTTCTTTTTCTTTCCTCAACGGACTTTTCCACGCCTTGTGGACTCTTTGTACAACCTTGAGACTTTGCACGCCGAAATCTCTCACAAGGAAAGGCGAGAGGCTCTCTTCCGTCGGTGCTCCCCTCATGGGGTACCCTAGCTGTCTTATGGCAAGTGCGGGATTATAGTTAATACAACCCCTAATCCCTATCAATGGAACGTTTGGGTAGTCCCCACATGAGAAAAGAACTCCCTCTTTTCCTTCCTTCCATCGAGGAAACCAGTTGATTGTGCTGCCTCCTATCCCAGCCAAGTATTGGTCCTAATTGACTCTCCTCTTTTCGATGCACGAGCGATAACTTTGAATCGGACACGGGTGTCTTATGTCTTGTTGGAATAGGTGCGAAACCAACCACACACAAAGAGCAGGTAAGCAGCAGACAATCAGTGTGTTGTTCTTCTTGCACCTTCGGTCAAATGTATCAAATAAGTCCACCAAGATAGCTACCACCGGGCTCTGCTTGCTATGGTGATATGCAAGGAAAGCATCAATTGCAGCTAGATCCACCAAACCGTCCACATTTGGAAAGAGGACAACCCCAAAGATCAGCAAAGCTAGTATATCTGCAAACGGGACCCACTCTTCTTGACTTGCCATATCCCTTGCCTTGCCTTCCAAGTATTTCCGCGGTAGGCCCACTACGCCGTTTTGAGTTTGCTTCATATGATCCAACTCTCTCGCTGAATCTCCGACCACAGCTACAATCTTGTTCAAGGAGGGAAGAAACCCGGAGAAAAGATACGGTTTTCTTCCCCCAAGGGGGCATCCTAATATCTCCTTAAATTCTTCAACAGTCGGTACTATTTGGAAGTCCCCAAACGTGAAGCATCTCAATGGCTGGTCATAGTATTGGGTGAGGCATACAACATCTTCCGTAAATACCTCCGCTGCGGTCAAATCTAAAATCTTTCCATACACTTTGCGGAAGGCTTACCTTTGGAGGGGTCCCATCAACCGTCCCAACTCCTTAAGGCTGGTGACATCTAGGCCCTTAATCTTAACTTGATAAAATCTTTTTCCGTTTTGATTTGTCCCCATCATTTACCTAAAAAAGGGGTGGATCAAGGCTCCGATATGAATGATGCAATGCGCATGCATGAAACGGAAAGAAAAACAAAGGGTAATTTACATATACAAGACCGAAAAAGATCCATCTTTTTAACACTACGTTCTAGGCATTGCGGTGCCCCAACGTATGTATTAAAAAGTGACGCCTTACTCGGTTGAGACAAAATATCACTAGCTGTACAGCGAAACTATAATTTATGTGCTATTTGCAGAAGAATGCATGAGAACAAATGGCACGGAGCGTGTTGGCTCCATGCCCCTATTTGGGGGCCTATAGGATAATATCTAGGGGTCTCTAATAACTACTCCCAACGATTCATATCTCACATGGCTATTTTCTAGAGGTATCATCACTCAAGATAATAATATTGCGGCGGTATGGAATACCAGCGACAACACATTATAAAGAGAGAAAGCTCAAGACGAGGTTTCACTATTATCAAGCAAGTCGGAGACTTAGCATGACCATAGATTCACCTCCACTCCTTAGATTCCCATGAACCCGGGTATAGGGCCCTTTTTTTTACTCAAACCCGTGGGTGCTTAGAATGCAGTGTAAAAATGTGGAAACGACAACATTTATTATATTTACACAGTTCAACAAAATGCACACACAAAGTTTCACAATTCCACAATTTCCTAAAATAGGCCTAACTCACAAAATTATCCCCAGTGGAGTCACCAACTGTCGCAACCTACCCTTTTGCGGGCAAGCAAGGCGAGGCTCACGGGTGCATCTTCCAAAGGAGGAAAATGCACGGAGTCGCCACCAACGTTTATTTGTGGAAAACGTCGGAAAAACCGAAGGAAACCGGTCATAAAGAATATTCCAAGTTCGGGAGTTGTATTTACGTTTGAGGAAGGTATTAGCACCTCTCACGTTTGTCTCAAAGGACAACAGCCTTATTTTTAGAATTGTGTGAAATTGTGTTACCCTAACTTTTATTTCCTTTTTTATTTTTGAGGTCGACAAAAGCGGGGCTCTTGCTCCTACGTACCCTCCATCGAAGAGGAAATCAGACCTACGTAGTTCTTTTTTAAGGGTGAATCAAGCGATTCTTTTTACTTGGAAGGTGATCATTTTAAGGCATTGGACCTTAAAAATGATCCATTTACTTGGTAAGAAAAACTGAGATATTGAACTTTCAAATCCTTTTTAGTGATTTTTTGCGGACGAGCTTGACTTTGCGAGTTGATTTTAGCCTTAGTTTCACTTTAGTTATTAGTCAATTCAATTAAGAAAGATATTTTGCTTTATTTTACTAAAAGATATTTTTTATTATTATATTATTATTTTACCTCTTTTTGGTTTCCAACGTGGTTACGGCACGACCGAACGGTCGGATTTCATTTTAACATAAATTAACGGATATTAAAAATCAAACGATCGGTGGAAATTTATTTTATTTTTTGATTAGGCGAGAAAATGACTTAAGTAAATGACTGAAGCACGTCAAAAGGGGGTACGGAAAGTAAATGTAACGACAATAAAAGTACACGAAACAAATGGGGACCACCACGGGTACATAGAATGAATAGAAAAGTTCGATTTCGGGTACTTACCGGTTGAAGACCGAAGAACAATGAAGAACGAACAATGAATGGCGAAGAACGGTTAAAAATCTTCGCGAAATCACCCACGGAAACGTTACGGAAGCACCTCGGCTTGAATTTTCTTCACAGAAACAATTTTTCTCAGCAATTTCAAGTGAATACAAAGTGCCAAGAAGGCTGAACCCTTTCCTTCTTCACTTCTCCCTCTATTTATAGCAAAATAGGGGAGGAGCTTGCCACCCATCTCGCTTAGGCGAGCCAGGTTGCTTCCTTTAGAAGCAACCGCCTTCTGGAGGAAGAATCTGGAAGGCCCAAGTGGGCCTGGTTACTATTTGCACCCCCCTTTGCTTTTTTTGGTGATTCTTTTTTCGTAACGTTACGAAACTTTACGAATTTCGTAATGATACTTGTTTTCTTTCCGTAAGGTTACAGAACCTTACGGATAATGTAATTACTCCTTTTTTAGCTTTCGAAAAGTTACGGAAACTCACGGATTGCGTAACAATACTTCCTTTTGATTTCCGGCGCGTTACGGAATTTCACGGATTGCGTAACGACGCTTCCTTTTGATTTCCGGCACGCCTCGGAACTTCACATATTGTGCAACAAAGGGTGTCAAGTACCTCGAAGCGGTTAATCAAGGTTGCATGCCATCAAACAATAATCCCCAGACAAAATTAGGGTATGACACTAAGTACTCATAGTGTCCATAACATGTTCTAAAAGTGGTCTTCAGAATATCTTCCTTTTTGACCTGAATCTGATGGTACCTCAACTGCAAATCTATCTTTGAAAATACTGAGGCACCTCTTAGTTGATCCGTGAGGTCATCAATCCTCGGTAACGGATACTTGTTCTTGATCGTCACTTTGTTGAGTTGTCGGTAGTCCACACACATCCTCAGGCAACCGTCTTTCTTCTTTAATAAGAGCACTAGTGATGAGAATCATGAAACTGGCCAAATACAGGCTAAAGGCCCAAGTGGAGAAGGACAAAGCCCCCGAGTGGAGAAGGATGAAGGCCCAGAGGCAGAGACACTATCAAGACTATTAATTTTTGTTGAAGGCCCAAACTAATTTGAAGGCCCAAGTTTAATAAGTTTTTAGTTATAATATATTAATCTTGTTATGGTTTTGAATATTTCAAATATAATTTTAGTAAATGTTACACAATTGTTTAATTTCCATTAAATAAAGACAATCATATCAAAGATAAAATTGTGACATTAATTAGAAACAAAAAAAATATAATTCAAGTAAAATTTGTCACATTGTTTGACATTATTTATGCTTATTTCACACTTAGAATAATCATGTAACACCCCTAGTTATTGTTATGATTTCTCTTAATTTATTTACAAAATTTTGAAATAAATGAATTAATTTAAAATGAATTGTCCAACATCATTTTTCAAAATAATGAATAACTTTTTGTCATTACTTTAAAAATGTTATTACCAAAGATGTTTTAAAAATATAAGCCATATTAAGATAATACTCGTTATACGTAAATAAAGTATCCATCAACATCATATCTTTCAATAACAACAATTTAATTTATAAAATACTTGATTTTCATTAAACCAATCCAAACAATAAAAGCTCATTTGTACAATCTTAGTTATGCCTTGTTAAGCAACTATATTATACAATTATAACACATGTTTATATTCCTAAAATTATATACTTATTGTTAGACTAAATTTTTTAACCTATGATGTTACAAATTACAAAACAAAACACGGGTCATTAACAAAATGCGGAAAAACAAAAATCAAAATGTACCTTCAGCCATTGCCATGAAAGAGTTGTCTCGTTTTGGTTCTTCCAAGCTCTCACTCTCTCTCTATAGATGGTGTATCAGATAAAATCAGAAAAGGTGAGCTCAGGGACCAAATACATGTGCTATATATAGGCATTCTACCATCAAGAATGCATTTAGTAGTCATTATCACTCATTAGTGGTCATTACCACCCACTAGTAGCCATTCAATATTTGGCTTCTCAATTCCAAAACTGATGGAACATTTCATTTTCCAAAATGTACAGACCAAATTATTACATTCTCCCACTTGGTCCAAATGTTTTGACTCAATGATTAAAATATGTCAATGCTCAATCTTCTTAAGAAATGAATATACAAATCATAGTGATAGTTCCTCTTATAACAAGTAATATCATCCATGTATTACAAAATGCTTAATTTCCCAAACAGTATACTCAAAGTGGTAATAAAACTTAATGAATAAACCCAATGTTTATTCTTGGTCCAAAACATAATTTTTCTCAAATAAATCAATGTGCGCCTGAATATGAGAAAATATCACGATATAAAAGTTTCAACTCTAACCTGTATGTATACAATCATAAAGTGGAATCAAGTCTCATTCTTTCTACATGATCCTTGAATTTAAATGGTGGCATGCCCTTAGTTAAAGGATCAACGATCATCAACTCGGTGCTTATATGCTCAATGACCACTTTCTTGTCTTTTAATCTTTCTCTTATGGCTAAGTACTTAATGTTGACATGCTTACTTCGACTTCCACTTTTATTATTCTTAGCCATAAAGACAGCAGCTGAGTTATCGTAGAAAATTCTCAAAGGTCTCGAAATAGTATCAATTATCTTCAGCCTTGAAATGAAACTCTTAAGCCATACACCATGTGCTGTAGCCTCAAAACAACAAACAAACTCAACTTCTATGGTAGAAGTAGTAGTCAAAGTCTACTTAACACTCTTCCACAAAATAGCTCCACCAGCCATCATAAAAATGTAACCAGATGTTGATTTGTGAGAATCAACACAGCCAGCAAAGTCTGAGTCTGAATAACCAATCACATTTAGATTGTTTGTATGTCTATACATAAGCATGTAATCTTTTGTCCCTTAAAGGTACCTCATCACTTTTTTTAGCAGCTCTCTAGTGATCAATACCTGGATTACTCTGATATCTTCCTAACATTCCAACTGCAAAAGCAATGTTAGGCCATGTGCACACTTGAGCCTACATGAGGCTTCCAACAACTAAAGCATAAGGAATGTTTTTCATTTGTTCCCTCTCAAAGTCATTCTTTAGGCATTGGTTCAAATTAAACCTATCACCCTTTACAATGGGAGCAACACTTGGTGAACAATCTTTCATCTGAAATCTCTTTGAAATTTTGTTAATATAGGTTTCTTGTGATAGACCTAAAATACCTCAAGGTCTATCTCTATGAATCTTAATGTCGATGACATAAGATACATCACCCATATCCTTCATGTCAAAATTCTTAGAGAGAAATTGTTTCACCTCATCTAGCAAACTTCAATCATTGGCTGCAAGTAAAATATCATATACATATAAAACAAGACAACATATTTTACTCCCACTGACTTTGTGGTATATGCATTGATCCATGGGGTTTTCGTCAAAACCAAATGAAGAAATTGTCCATGAAACTTAAGGTACCACTGACGGGAGGCTTGTTTTAAACCATATATAGATTTATTAAGCTTGTAAACCAAATGCTTACCACTACTAAAGGAGAAGCCTTCAGGTTGTTTCATATAAACCTCATCCTCTAAATCACTATTAAGAAAGGCTATTTTCACATTCATTTGTTGTAACTCAAGGTCAAAATGAGCAACTAATGCCAAGATAATACGAAGAGAATCTTTCTTAGATACAGGAGAAAAAGTCTCTATGTAGTCGATTTCTTCTTTTTGAGTAAATCCCTTAGCAATGAGTCTTGCCTTATATCTCTCAATGTTGCCTAATGAATCCGTTTTGATCTTAAAGACATTTACAGCCAATGGCCTTTGCCCCATTAGGAAACTCTACAAGGCTCCAAACTCCATTACTCTGCATGTAATTCATCTCATCCTTCTTGGCATCATACCATAAATTTGACTCTTTACAACTATGGATTGATCAAACGTTTCATGATCATTTTCAGCTCCAATATTATAGTCAAATTTTTGCAAATATACAATATAATAACTAAGAATAGCTAATTTTCTTACTCTAGTAGACCTCCTTAGTGTTGAATCAACATTTTCTTGGGGGCCATGTTGCTTAGTTGGTTGTTCATCATTTTCAGGAATTTGATGATCAACTTGATATATTGGATTATTAGCAATGTTGGACCAGCGGCCTCAATAACTTAAGAGGGATAGGCTTAGAATGTAGAATAAGCAACAATCAATTTAATAATGTTCTTTAAACATGCAAGACAAAATTGATTGCAACAAAATAAATGAGATAAGGGAAGAGAGAATGCAAACACAGTTTTATACTGGTTCGGCAAAGTTCGTGCCTACGTCCAGTATTCAAGCAACCCACTTGAGATTTTCCTTTCTCTTTGTAAATTCCTTTACAACTTTTGAACCACACAAGGATAACCCATCCCTTGTGTTCAGGAATTCTTACAACTTAAGAGACCCTTGGTCCCTTAAACAATCCCTTTGATTAAGAAGAAAGAAGAGGAATTCTCTCTTGAAGAGAAGAATGTTACAATTGAAGTCAATGGATGAACTCTTAATGGATTTGCAAGCGTTTGTCCAAAAGTTTCTTTTGAGAGAGCATTTGGCAATGAAGCTCTCTTGGAATCTCTCTCATTGCTTTTGAAGTCATACACACACATATATATAGGCCCTTCGTGCCTTTTCAAAATGGTTTGAAGAGATGTGTCTTTTCAAAAAGCTTTTCTGAAGTTTTCTCACTGATAATCGATTACAGGTTTCTGGTAATCAATTACACAGTTATATTTTGAAGGGTTATGACTTTTGAATTTGAATTTCCAAAGTTTCGTTGCTGGTAATCGATTACAAACATATGGTAATCGATTACATGTTCAAAATTCAAATTCAAAACCCTTTTCAACAGCAATTTCTCAAACTTCCCTTATGGTAATCGATTGCACTTCCTGGTAATCGATTACCAGAGCCTTGCATGACTTTGAAACCCTTTGTTTTGAGGCAAGGCTTGGTCTTGAAGAAATCTTGAATCAAGGCTTTGTTTGTTGAAGTAATCTTGTATTAATCTTGAAGCAAATGTAGCAGCCTTGTTTGATTCTTCTTTGGCATCATCAAATCATGTATACATACATTCATATTCTCCCCCTTTTTGATGATGACAATCAAGTGATTTCTTTTTTACATCATCAAGACATGCATGATTCACATTCTCCCCCTTTGTCAAGCAAATTCTTTTTGACATCATCAAAACCTGCATGATTTACATTCTCCCCCTTTTGATGATGACAACCACCTGTAGGTTAGGAGCAATAACAAAAAAATATCTATTTGCATATAGTTTACTCCCCCTTGGTTTTGCAATGTTTGTTTATATGAGACAGTTGAAGATTTCATATATAAAAAGTTGTCTCAGAAATAATAGATAATTTTCCTTACTATTTTATCTTTTATCTTTCTCTCCCCCTTTGTCAACATCAAAAACAAATCATGAATAAAGAGGAGAAAAATGTTATCACTTGTTGCAATGTATGAGAGTCAAGCGATACCAAAAGGCATTAAAACAAATTATTTTGCACCCACAAAAATACATATCTACTATAAAACAATTAAAATATATAATAATAATAAATCATCAAAAGTAATCAACATAACCTTCAAACACAAACAAATACAATCAATCATCAAATATTTCAAATCAAATTAATTAAATCAACAATCAACTAACAATGCATAATAATTTCTATTTTCAAATTTTAAATTTCAAATTTCAAATTCCAACTTCCAACTTCAATTTCCAATAACTTCCCCTTCCAACTTCCATTTTCAACTTTCAACTTCCAATAACTTTCATTTCCAACTTCCAACTTCTAACTTCCACTTCCAACTTCAACTTCCAATAACTTCCACTTCCAACTTCCAATAACTTCTACTTCCAACTTCCAAATTTTAATTTCAAATTTCAAATTTCATTTTTCAAATTTAACTTTTCAAATTTCAATTTTCAAATTCAAATTTAAAATTTCAAAATTCAATTTCAAAATTTCCTTTTCTAAATTTGAAATAGTTTTCTTAAAATATGAAACTAATTTGAAAAGTTTAATAGATTCTTTAAAGACAATCAAAAACTTAATCAGGAACAACCATCAAAGAATCATCAAATACAATCAAACACACAATCAAAAGCAATCATCAAAACACAATCAAAAACAATTATCAAAGACAATCAACATAACTATCAATCATAATCATCAATAACAATCAAAAACTCAATAAAAAAACAATCATAAACAAAAATCATCAAAAGTAATCAATCAAAGACAAGTGACCTGTTGGTATCATTTGATATCACTTGTTGGGCTTGTTGATCAAGTGGCCTTTGTTTATTGTCTCCATAAATCACATATTCACTTTTCTTGGGATTCATTTTTCTTGGGGAGAAATGTGACCTTTGTTTGTTGTCTTCATAAATCACATATTCACTATTTTGGGGAGAAATATGAATAATCTTTGATGCATCTCCTACCATGTGTTTGGAGAAATTGCTATTAATGTATCAACTTTGCTCTTTTTCGTTTTCATAGTCTTTCAACATGAGACCCAGACTTATGATTTTATTCTCTAAATCACTTGAAGAATTTATGACATTATCTTTCCAAGTGATGTATCATTACTTTTCTTTCTTCTCTTTGAAATTCCTCTTGTCAGATTTTTCCATTCTTATATTAAAAATAGGACGACAATCGAATCTCATCTGCCCAAGTTGATCGCATTCAGCATTTTGGGGCTAAAGAAGAATCTTCTTCTTTCTTCTTTCATCATCATTCCATTCTTCTCTAGTTTTTTTTTTTATATAGTTGCATTTCTCTCTACCATTGTAGGAATAAAGGAATCAAAATCAATGGCTTCTCATATCTTTAAATCTATGGCTTCTATAAAGATCTGCATTCGAGTTTCCCCATAATGATAACCCTCACCATTGAACATAAGAGGCCTATTAATAGAATTTTCCTCAGGAAATGGAAAGTTAGATGAGGCCATATCTATTCTTGAAGTTTTTAAACTTTATACAAGAATCCCGCTTTGATACCACTTGTTGGACCAGCGGCCTCAATAACTTAAGAGGGACAGGCTTAGAATGCAGAATAAGCAGCACTCAATTTAATAATGTTCTTTAAACATGCAAGACAAAATTGATTGCAACAAAAAAATGAGATAAGGGAAGAGAGAATACAAACACAGTTTTATACTGGTTCGGCAAAGTCTGTGCCTACGTCCAGTACTCAAGCAACCCACTTAAGATTTTCCTTTCTTTTGTAAATTCCTTTACAACTTCTGAACCACACAGGGACAACCCATCCCCTGTGTTCAGGAATTCTTACAACTTAAGAGACCCTCGATCCCTTAAACAATTTCTTTGATTAAGAAGAAAGAAGAGGAATTCTCTCTTGAAGAGAAGGATATTATGTAACATCCCATTTTTCGTAAGCCAATTTAAAAAGAATTTTTATTTTTTTAAAATAAATAGAGTTTTAGAAAAATGATCAGGTTTTTATAAATAAATAAATAATGAGAAATAATGATTTGAAGGAAAAAAAAGGACATTTGATTTATTCATTTGATAGAAAATAAAATAGAGTTTATTTTTTTTATAAAATAATAAAAATAAATAACTAGAGTAAATAATAGGTCATGAATACCCCTAGCTATAAATCGCAACATGCTAGGTCAGTTTTCAGACTGACTCCTCAGCCTCATCTGCCTCTCAATTTCGTTTTTTCTCTCTTCTTTTCCCAAAACCCTTTCTTTTTCCCGCAGCCCATCAAACATGTCTCAGAAAAATGACGATCTCGGACTCATTCACCTTTGGATCGTCATGAACTTTGAGCACTAAGTTTGCAACCCAATTCCGAGCATTCTCACCGTTGGGAATTTTGATATCATGTTGGAGCTGAGAGAAATACCTTTCGCATTGTAGCCTTTTTCTTTCCCGCAGAAACCCAGAGCTGTCTTGATAAAACTTCGATCCTGGTTTCGTTAACTGTTGGATTGTAGTGAAATTTTGATATGTTGTTCGAAATTCAATTTCGCACGCTTTCACCATTGGGATTTGTGAGACAATGTTCGAGGAGGGAGAAAAAGGAATCGTATGAAGATAATACAAATGGAGGCTTCAATCCCTTCTCCGTCTCTCTGACGTTAGGGAACTCTATCAGAGCAGTCGAAGGAAAAAACTAGAGGAATCTCAAGGAACCGCTGGAGATGCTACTATCGCTGGCTAAAGACACGTGAGCCCGCTTAGAGGTAAGGGATGAGTTATTCACAATTGGGGATTAGTAAGAACATGTGTAGGGATCCTTAGAGATATCAATTGGAATGAGTTTTTGGGTATTTTTGCAAATTTTCATTTTATCCTTATAATTATTACAGTGAATTATATTTGCTTGATGAATCAGTTGATGTCCCAATGAGAAACGGCTGAGATTGATGTGTTCTTGTGTTGAGTGTGAACCCCTTAGAAAAATTAAGCTTTTTTTATTAACGTAAATTATATTTTAAATAATATTATTCAATGACTTATTTTATATAAATTATTATCTTGTTCTAATTTTTCTACGACGATGATCAACATGTTATGTGTATAAAATTATTGTAATACCAGAATAATAAATTAAAGAAAATTGTAAGGTTAATGCCTAGTGGTAATTTCTTTTGATGTAATATTAAATTGTTATAGAAATCCTTTGATTAAAATCAATGTAGTTACATATATATGTTTTGTATCATGCAAATATTATTATTGTGTAATGTGTATATGAGTTATAAGGTGTAATAAGTTATTATAATGGTATTATAATATTATTGTGAAGATTGAGTACTACAAAGTTGAATGTGTCAATTTGCGAGATACATGTAAAAATGAGATGGTTGATGTGATATTATGAGATGTTAAATTGTGGGCATGATATTTGATTGTGAATAAGTGTGTGTGTGTGTGTTTGACACTTGATGTGACAATAATTATATTGTGAGTTATGAATTATACAATAATCCGACCAGTGTTATCTTGAGAAAAGCGTTGATGCGCAGTGTTTAAGAGAAAGTGTAGGTTTCCTATTCAGGAACCAATGTTAAAATGTAGCGCAATGTGTTAAACGTGTTTGCAACACGAGTGTGAGGTCGTGGGTATTGTATAATTCATGAGCAGTGCTTATAAATGAAATATGTGATGAATTGTGGAATAATATGTTGGCTTGAGATTATAATATTGTTATTGAGATTGAGTAGAAGTGTAAAGTAGAACAGGTGTTGAATTGTGAGATACCTGAAAACATGTGATGGTGGATTGTAACATTATGAGATGTGAAATTGTGAATGAGTTTTGGTTGTGAATAAGTGTGTGATTAACTGTTGATGTGACATTATTTGTGTTGTAAGTTGTGAATTGTACAATAACCCGACCAGTGTTATCTTGAGAAAAGTTTAAATGTGCAGCGTTAAAGATAAAGTGTAGGTTTCCTATTTAGGAACCAGTGTTAAATTGTAGCGCAATATGTTGTACGTGTTTAAACACGAGTGTGAGGTCGTGGGTATTGTATAATTCACGAGCAGTGTCTGTGTGCTAAAATGATTTTAGGGGTTGGACCTGAATCAGGAGGGAGAGACCCTAATGGACTCTTCAGAGTGTAGGCCTTGGGGGTCACCGGGTTTGAGTGCTCCTTTAAGCCTATGCTGATCCCATATGGTTGGAGCATTCTCGTAAAACATCGTGACCCTGACTGGTCTCCCTATGATCTTACTTAGTGAGAGTGACCTGACAAACCCATTGTGTGGTGTGTCTTGTTATGTACTCCTAAGTGCCCCAGGGTAGTTTTTCACTGACATGGTACCACATTGCATATAGGCTTGAGTCTTAGCATAACTATTTCATGCGCTTGCTAATTGTTTATTATGAAATTGATGTGCTATTATGTCTTGATCAGAGCATGTGATTCTTGTGTAATGTGATTGATGATTGAAAAGTGTGACTGATGGATGAAAAGTGAACTTTGAAAGACAAAGTGGTGGAATTACGTGAATTACGTGTAAGTAAATTTTATTTGGTTTATATGATATGTATATCTAGTTGTCTTGTTTCTCTATTAGTTAGGAATGTGATAACTCATTCCTCGTGTGTTGTTTAAGTTTGGATCCTGTGATGATCTTGAACTTTGTGTTCGGGGCAGCAGATGACTAGGTGAATTGATTTAAGGAACCTTGTGTTGAAGGACGTCGAGACACAACGCTCTAATAGGATGTGGCATTGGGGTATAGGGTTTTATATTAATTGCATGAAGTCTTAGACGGCCTTGCTTAAACTGAGATAACTTTATTATTTATTTGGACAAGTTTGAATATGATGTAGAAGAAAGTGAATGTGAGCCTTTTATCCCTTTGAAAGACTTGTATTTAAAAATGTAAAAAAAAATACTTTTAATTAATATTTGGATTTTTATTCCTTTGTTAGTATATATGTGAAGGGTAGATGGTGTCACATATTACAATTGAAGTCTATGGATGAACTCTTAATGGATTTGCAAGTGTTTGCCCAAGAGTTTCTTTTGAGAGAGCATTTGGCAATGAAGTTCTCTTGGAATCTCTTTCATTGCTTTTTGAAGTCATACACACACATATATATAGGCCCTTCGTGCCTTTTCAAAATGGTTTGAAGAGATGTGTCTTTTCAAAAAGCTTTTCTGAAGTTTTCTCACTGATAATTGATTATAGGTTTCTGGTAATCGATTACATAGTTATATTTTGAAGGGTTATGACTTTTGAATTTGAGTTTCCAAAGTTTTGTTGCTGGTAATCGATTACAAACATATGGTAATCGATTACATGTTCAAAATTCAAATTCAAAACCCTTTTCAACAGCAATTTCTCAAACTTCCCTTCTGGTAATCGATTACACTTCCTGTTAATCGATGACCAGAGCCTTGCATGACTTTGAAACCCTTTGTTTTGAGGTAAGGCTTGGTCTTGAAGAAATCTTGAATCAAGACTTTGTTTGTTGAAGTAATCTTGTATTAATCTTGAAGCAAATGTAGCAGCCTTGTTTGATTCTTCTTTGGCATCATCAAAATCATGTATACATACATTCACAAGCAACAAGCTGTGGAATGTCAATCATGTGTTTTTCATCATCCCTTTGAACTTTAGGGGTATGAATTACAACTTATCTTTCACTTGATGTGGAAGGTTGAGACTCTATATATTCAATTTTAGAACCTAAGTCCCTCAATTGTTCACTCCTATTGATCAAGTCATTTTCAAGAAACTTGGCATTTCTTGATTCCACAATCCTAGTAATATGATATGGACAGTAAAACCTATAACCTTTAGACCTTTCGGCATATCCAATGAAATACCCACTAATAGTCCTCGAGTCAAGTTTCTTCTCTTGTGGGTTATATATTCTCACCTCAGACAAACAACGCCAAACGTGCATATGTTTCAAACTTGGTTTCCAACCTTTAAACAACTCAAAAGGTAACTTTGGGACAACCTTGGTGATGTAGCTCCAAGTAGAGCTTGTAGACCTAGGATTTTCTTCATCGATGGAGTCCTTTGCTTCTTGAAAATTAATGGCAGCGGAATGGAGAAGGAGGAAAAGAGTGATTAGAGATGCCATTTCAAGGAGAAGATTTGTCAAGAACAAGTTCACCACCATAGAAAGTTAGGGATAAGAGCCTGAAGGTAGGAAAAGATGAGTGGAGGGAGAGGGAGAGAAGAGGCAAGAAATTTATGCCTCAAATGAGGTCTGAACTTTGAAGTGTAATTTCTCAAATGATCAAAGTTGAAAAAATGCATACACAAGGCCTCTATTTATAGCCTAAGTATCACACAAAATTAGAGGAAAATTTGAATTTCTATTCAAATTTCACTTGAATTTAAATTTAAATTTGTGAAGCCAAAATTTCACTAATTATGATTAGTGAATTTTAAATATGGTTCAACCCACTAATCCAAGATTAAGTCGAAGATTCTCCGATAAGTGTGCTTAGGTATCATGACGCATGTAAAACATGAAGGACATGTAGTCTAGGTGCCCTAAAATACAAGGGCTGAAAAATCCTACATTTCTAGGGTACCCTACCTATATTATGGAGCCCTAAATACAAGGCCCAAAAATAATGAAACCTTAATCTAATATGTACAAAGATAAGTGGGTTCATACTTAGCCCATGGGCCCAAAATCTACACTAAGGCTCATGAGAACCCTAGGACCTTCTCCTGCATCTCAGGCCCAATTATCTTGGAGTCTCCTAGTCATGGCTCTAGTGATGGGTCCCCTCCTTGGGAGGATTGCATCATCCTATCCCTCTTGAAGAGGATTTGTCCTCAAATACGCAGACCCATCATCATCTGAATCAGTTACACATGCAAAAGGAACCAAATCAGTAATGTTAAAGGTGTTGCTAACTCCATACTCCTTTGGGAGGTCTAGCCTATAAGCATTGTTCTTGACCCTCTCCAAGACTTGAAAAGGGCCATCACTTCTATGGCTAAGTTTGGATTTTCTCTTAGTAAGAAATCTATCCATCCTAAGATGGAGCCAAACTCAATCCCTTTTATTAAGCACCAACTCCTTCCTTCCTCTATTGCCTTTAGCTGCATACACCTTTATTTGGTTCTCTATTTGGTTCCTAACTCTCTCATGTAATTTCTTCACAAACTCTGACCTAGATACCCCTTCTTTATGTATAAAAGAAGTGTCAAGTGAAAGGGTAATTAGGTCCAAAGGTGTGAGAGGATCGAACCCATAGACAACCTCAAAAGGTGATTGGCTGGTAGTTTTATGAACCCCCCTATTACAGGCAAACTCCACATGAGGAAGGTACTCATCCCAAGACTTGTGATTGCCTTTTAGGAGAGCCCTTAATAATGTGGATAGAGTTATATTCACTACCTCTATCTGCCCATCAGTCTGTGGGTGACAAGTGGTGGAGAAAAGGAGCTTAGCTCCTAGCTTAGCCCATAAAGTTTTCCAAAAATGGCTAAGGAACTTAGCATCTCTATCAGACACAATAGTCTTTGGCAAACCATAAAGCCTCACAACTTCTCTAAAAAAAGGTCTTGAAATGTGACTAGCATCATCTACCTTGTGGCATGGTATGAAATGTGCCATCTTGCTAAACCTATCCACCACCATAAAGATAGAGTCTACACCCATCTGGCCCAAGGACAAAGTCCATACTTATATCTACCTAGGGTGCAGATGGAATGAGTAAGGGTGTGTATAGCCCATGAGGCATCACTCTAGACTTGGCTTGTAAACAAGCCACACACCTAGTGCAATACCTATGGACATTTTTTTCATATGGGGCCAAAAGAATTTTTCCTTGAGGAAGACAAGAGTTTTATCAATTCCAAAATGCCCCATTAGCCCACCCTCAGGGCTCTCTTTGACCAACAACTTTCTGATGGATCCTTGGGGTATACAAAGCCTTCCCTCCTTGAACAAATACCCCTTAGCAATGTAGAATTCATCTTGGGCCTTGTGCCCACAACTAGCATAAATGGGAGAGAAGTACTCATCAGAAACATGCAATTTCCTTATGTTATCAAATCCTAAAATTTGAGCTCCAAGGGAAGAAAGCAATGTGTCTCCTAGAAAGAGCATATGCAACCACATTGGTCTTTCCCTTTTTGTATTTGATAACATATGGAAATTGCTCAAGGAATTCTACCAATTTTGCATGCCTCTTGTTTAACTTGCATTGCCCTCTAATGTACTTAAGTGATTCATGATCACTATGAATAACAAACTCCTTGGAAACAAGGTAATGTTTTCAAGTTTGGAGGGCTCTAACTAAGGCATAAAGCTAATTATCATATGTGGGGTAGTTGAGTGTGGCACCATGATGTTTCTCCCTAGAGTAAGCAATAGGGTGCCTACCTTGCAACAACATAGCTCCCACACCTACACCAGAGGCATCACACTATAGCTCAAAAGTTTTAGAAAAGTCAGGGAGAGCTGGAACGGGTGCCTTGGTGAGTTTTTCTTTGAGAAAAGCAAAGGCTTGCTCTTGTCTCTCTCCCCATGTGAATGCCACATTCTTCTTCACCAACTCATTGAGTGGCGAAGCAAGTGTAGAGAAATTAGAAACAAACCTTCTATAGAAACTTGCCAACCAATGGAAGCTCCTAATATCTCCTACACTTTTTGGGGTGGGCCACTCTTGGATGGCCTTGATTATCTATATTAGCAAAGAGAAAATGTTTCCTAAGAACTAAAAGAACTTGCCTTAGATATCCTAAGTGATCATCTAGGTCCCAACTATAGACTAAGATATCATCAAAATAAACAACTACAAACCTACCTATGAACTCCCTTAGGACATGATTCATTAGCCTTATGAAGGTGCTTGGTGCATTAATGAGCTCAAAAGGCATCACTAGCCACTCATACACCCCAAAGTTGGTCTTGAAAGCGGTTTTCCACTCATCACCTTCTCTCATCCTTATTTGGTGATAACCACTTGTAAGATCAATTTTGGAAAATATATTTGCACCATGCAACTCATCAAGCATATCATCAAGCCTAGGAATGGGGATCCTATACTTCACAGTTATGTTGTTGATGATCCTACAATATGTACATACTCTCCACTTACCATCCTTCTTTGGCACCAACAACACAGGCACAACACAAGGACTTAGGCTCTCTTGGACCCAGCCCTTCTCCAATAATTCCTTAACTTGGGATTCAATCTCCTTGTCTCTTGAGGATTAGTCTTATAAGTTGACCTATTATGAAGGCTTATTCCTGGGACTAAGTCTATTTGGTGTTCTATTCCCCTAAGAAGAGGTAACCTAGGGGGTATCTCTATGGGAAATACATCACCAAATTCCTATAAGAGTTCTTAGACCTTTAGGGGAATGGTCTCAAGTGGGGGAATTGTGGCAGTGCTAAGGGAAGTCTCCCTTGAAAGGAGAAGGTAGAAAGATTTCTTGAGAAGAAAAGCTCTTTTAATATCTCCTTTTATTGCAAAATGACTCTACTTTTTTACAACATTCATAGAGGAACACCTTCCCTCTTTTTTTTTCTCCTTGACTTTTGGAGCTAAGGCCTTACTATCTTTTTTTCTTTTATTTTTCTAACTTTTCCTCATCCCTCTTGTCCCATTGTAAGTTAATCCTTAGCTACTTGTGAAGGTGTTTGAGGATGCAACACAAATTTAGTTCCAAGATGGGTGAGGATAATCTCGTTAGGCCATTTAAATGATCTTCCTATCAAATTGTCATGGCCTTCCTAAAAGAATATGCCTGCCTCCATGGGAACTATATCACAATTAACTTCATCCTTATATGTCCCAATGGAGAAAGGTACCTTCACTTGTTGGTTAACTATCATTTCCCCTTACTCATTGAGCCATTGAAGCTTATAAGGTTTTGGGTGGGGAATGATAGTGAGGTTCAACTTGGAAACTAATCTTGTGCTACAACAATTGTAACAAGATCCATTATCCACAATGAGAGAACAAGTTTTATCTAAAATTTTGCATCTTGTATGAAAGATGTTCTCTCTTTGGGATTGAGATGGATCACAAGATTGTCCTCCAACGAGCCTTCTAACCATTAGGAGGTCACCTTCTTCATGGGGGTAGACTTCCTCACTAGACTCTTCACCCCTTACTTTATCTTTGCTTCCACTAGAGGAAGGGGAAGAATTAGTCTCCTCTTGACTACTATAAATGTCTTGACCCCTCATAATCATGGTTTTCTTTGTGGGGAATTGAGAGGCAATGTGACCTCTCCCAAGATCCACAAGGGATGAAGAAGACAAACACAAGAATTTAATACTGGTTCGACAACAACCTGTGCCTACATCCAGTCCCCAAGCGACCTGCGGTCCTTGAGATTTCTTTTCAACCTTGTAAAATCCTTTACAAGCAAAGATCCACAAGGGATGTACCCTCCCTTGTTCTCTTTGAACAACCAAGTGGATGTATCCTCCACTTGAACTGATCCACAAGAGATGTACCCTCTCTTGTTCTCAATTACAACAACCCAAGTAGATGTACCCTCTACTTGTACCACAAAGGATGTACCCTCCAATGTGTTAAGACAAAGTTCTCAGGCGGTTAGTCCTTTGAAACTTTGTGAAGGGGAAAAAAAGATATCTCAGGCGGTTAGTCCTTTGAAATCTTTTGTTTAAGGGAAAGGGAAGAATCAAAAGAATTCTCAGACTATGTAGTTTTGAATTCTTTGACAAGGGAGAAGGGAGACACAAAAGAATTCAGGCGGTTAGTCCTTTGTTCTTTTGGAAAAGGGAGAAGAGAGACACAAAAAGAATTCAGGCGGTTAGTCTTTGGCGAATTCTTTTTGGCAAAGGGAGAAGATAATGAAAAGATATAGCACATTTTTGTTTTCAAAGTTTGGAAATCAGAAAACTTCAGAAAGCTTTTGGCAAAGGAAGAAGAAGAAGAAGTTCAAGAAGATGTTCAAAGAGATTCAAAGGTTGTAAAAGAATATATGAAAAAGTTGTAATAATTGTACTTCAAATGCAAGTCAAGGTCTTGCTTTTATAGACTCTTCATGTCAGGTCAAGAAAACCATTAGAAGAGCTATAACCTTTAGAAAAACCTGAAAACCATTGGAAGAGTTATATCTCTTGATTTTTATTCAAAACTCATCACTGGTAATCGATTACCAAAATCATGTAATCGAATACTCAACTTTTTATGAAAGGATATGACTCTTCACAATTGAGTTTGAATTTCATTGTTCAGATACACTGGTAATCGATTACCAATCTCTTGTAATCGATTACACCATTTTGAAATCAATTTGAACGTTGCAAATTCATTTAAAAACTTTTGAAATCAAACTTTGCCACTGGTAATCGATTACAGGAAACTGGTAATTGATTACCAGAGAGTAAAAACTCTGGTAACTTAGAAAATTTTGAGAAAAACTATTTTGAAAAACAAAACCGTGCTATGTTTGTTTTTTGAAAAAAACTTTTCAATACTTCCCTTGTGAAGTCTTCTTGATTTCTTCTCTTGAATCTTGAATTCATCTTTTCTTGAATCTTCTTGATTTTTTCTTGTTGACTTAATCTTGAAATCATTCTTTGGGCTTTTTGTCATCATCTTTGTCATTATCAAAACTACTTGAACCAACTTGATTCATCATCATGAAGCATTTAATGTTGTTAGTCCTTGATTGGGAACTAGTCTTACGGGTGGATTTCTCTATGGTCTTACCCTTATCATCCTTGGGTTTTGAAGGTGCAGCCCCCCGAATTCCTTAGGCTTGGTCCTTCCTTGGATAGAAGTGGAATCCATAAGATTTTGAACAAGGATTTCTTTTAAGTTGTTGCTTCACTCTTATACAAAGTTGGGCTAGCTCATCTAGGTCCCTGTATGGAAGGAGTTCAACCTTGTCCCTCACTTCCATATTAAGCCCACTAAGGAACCTAGCTATGTTTGTTCTTTCCTCCTCCCTAAGCCCAGCTCTTAAAAGGAATAGTTCCATTTGTTGTCTATATTCTTCAACACTCATACTCCCTTGTCTAAGCCTTTGGAGCTTGTTCATAAGCTCCATTTCATAGTAGGAAGGAATGTGTCTCTTCCTAAGGGCACTTTTAAGAGCATTCCAATACTCTACTGGAGGATCCCCATGAATCCTTCGTTCCCTAACAAGGGAAGTCCACCAATAGAGGGCATACCCTTGAAAGCTAAGGGTAGCCAATGGAACTTTTCTCTCTTCACTAATATGATGGCAAACAAAGAATTGTTCAACCTTCATTTCCCAATCTAGGTAGGCCTCAACATTATCTTTTTCATGAAAATATGGGAGGCTAATGTTAACCTCTTGAGGCCTTCTATCCTTTTCTCTTCTTTGGGAGTGATGTTTAGTATGTGACCTATACCGCCCTCTATAACAGCCGTTAAGTTCTTCACTTAAACTCTTGCAAGAGTCATGATTAGTATAGGAGAGATGTTTTTCTCTTTTCATTTCTTTCATTATTTTTCTTCTTTCTTCCTCTCTTATTTTCTCTCTTTCATCTTGACTTATTTCTTTCACTCTTTTTTTCCTTTTTCTTTTCTCTCTTGTCTTTCTTTCCACAATTCAAAGGATCTCAACTCATCTAATATATTGTGACATAAAAAATTGCCTATGGACTAAATTTTTAATTCAATAAGAAACAATTGAACCTTAGGGTAGAATAATTAAATTACATACTCAAATTCACACTTTGCGTTTACAACATGAAAATAATATAATTTTCTATCGCAAATATTTATTTTAAGATAAAATTGAAAAATTATACACACCTCATGATCCCTATGGGTAAACCATGAAAAATAATGTCATTTTATCCTAATTAATTATACAAATATAATAAAAATTCATGTGGGATAAAATTCATTATATAAAGTACAATTAATCACAATATTATGTCTAATTCCTTATATGATCTTTAAACAACTTAATATATAATTTTAATCAAATTATAGATGTTGTGGATAATCCATAATTAATTAAAATTATAAAGATCACTTAGACATAAAACTTAATCATATGAGAATAAATCATATTATGTTTTTCAAGATCAAGATATAATACAATGATGAATAAACTTCTCATATATAATTTCATAATTGAAACATAATATTATGCATTTGATTTCATATATATATGCATAGAATAAATTTTTTCCAAAATAAATTCATGCATAAAATAAATCAAAATTCCATAAATTGTAAAGGTAAACAGAATAAGGATATAATATATGAAAAACAAATACATATAAAAAACCTTCAACGATCGAGTGGCTTGTGCGTATTCTGGTATCCTATATGTCATGGGTTCAAAACCAAATACATGTGCTATATATAGACATTCTACCATCAAGAATGCATTTAGTAGTCATTACCACTCATTAGTGGTCATTACCACCCATTAATAGTCATTCAATATTTGACTTCTCAATTCCAAAACTAATGGAGCATTTCATTTTCCAAAATGTACAGACCAAATTATTACACTTATTACATCTAATTCACATACAAAATAATGAAAACAACATAAGATTAAAACCTAATTCATCATCTTTTGTACAAGACAAGACTGAGATTCAAAGCAGTGACTCAAAGAAAACCCAATTCTTATATACTCACTTCAAAACTCTCGATGTATCATTAGTAGATTTTTCTTCTTCTCAAACAAGTACAACCCCCTCTTTAGTGCTCATCGCAAATTTTCTATTCGACCTTCATTTTTCCATCTGATATTCGTTGTTGGTATCGAGTCCTACATATTTCTCTAAAAATTAAAGGGTGTATGGAGTGAGTCAGCCATTTCCTCTAAAACCGAGAGCAAATTACCTTATGATCACAAACATACATACTAACCACCACAAGGTGATCCTCTCTTGATGTCACTTGTAACCCTATTCATATTTTCAATAGATTCTTAACTTATCACATCATGGCCTTTTGCCACTGGAACTTCCAAAACTCAGTGGTCTTGCACAATTTAAGTTAGATGATTGTTGGGAGTACACCCTCACCATGATACAATGGCGGGCTCTCACCAAATGGTTATGTCTTTCATTTGTTGAGATTTTCAAGTCGACACTGTGGAAACATGACCATAAACTCAGTGTCATACCCCTAAGAAACAACAAGTAAGCAATCCAGCCTATAGGCACTCCTTTATGTGGTCATCCAATCTCTAAGAACTGACTCTTCAACGACTTTGCTCACTGGGATTGTCCTTTAAAAGTCTGTGTGAGCTTTTTTGTCAATGGTATCAGATGATAATCAACTAAACAACATAAGCTCATCGACACATCACAGGAGATCAACATCTCCCTCACTATCTCATGTGGTCAATCCATTGTTAACCCATCCTTCACATACATGACACACAACACAGATGGAGAACCCTGCACGACCTCTCCAAAGCTTGCCTCCACAACTAGCGATCATAAGGAGATCATATTTCTCAGACAACGTGTTATTCTCCTTACGTTCTTCACAAGCTCACTATGACCAAAATGGGAAAGGGCTTTCCTTTCTCCCTCTGTACTCACAAACAAGCGTGATCTTATAAACATCAAACTCAACTCATGAAAACATGTGCATCAAACACCATGAAAACACATCATGATCCACGTTCATGACTTTCACATTTTATTATATCTTATGGAGATTCTCACTCACATTTATGCAATGTCTATCCCTTAGTCCATATTCTCCAAGCAAAGGTCCTAATGGTTCATTCTAATCCAAGTCTCAAGAATATATTGCAATGTGCAGAGGTACCTACATTTTACTAAGTCTCTAAGTTTAAGACGTTCACACTACTGTTAAATATTTATTCACCATTGTTACAATGAACTTTTAATTAACACTGGAATTGAATTCTAGTTGCCACAAAGGCACTCATGCATTGAGTCCATTTGTCTCACATCAAGGATTCTACAGTTCTTAATCACACCAAACAATACTACATCAATATACAAGCTCACACATTCAAGGTTTTCAGCACACAATTGGTAAAGTCGTGCTTAAGCGTTAGTTTGGTTGTGCTTAAGCGTGACAATCAAGCTTAAGCACTAGCAGCCTATGCTTAAAATTCATGCTTAAGCCTCAACTACCTCGTGCTTAAGCCTCATTGCATCACAAAAGCACCTTATATGTTTTGATCCTAGCACTTAAGCTTGGGTTTACTTGTGCTTAAGCCTCAAGACCAATCCACTTCTTCCTTTTTCAATTTTCTAGGCTTAAGTACGAGTTACTCCATGCTTAAGCATGAGAAATTGTAGAGCTTTGAGAAAAGGGTATTTTTATCTTTCATGGATTTGAAATCAACCTTAATCGAATCTCATTCATTAGAAACATGTTGCCACAACATTAAGCGCCCAAAATGACAGAAATTTACAAGTTATCACAATCTCAGCACAAGATTTAAAAGTAAAGGAACCTAAAGTGTTGATTTATGGAGAGCTAACTTCCTATGCTCCTATAACACATTTAATGAAAGCTACTCCATAACCATGCAAGAAAACAGGAGTAAGAGGGGTTAAACTCCTCCATACCTCAACTTAATGCATGAAAATGGTGAATAATGAGTGGTTTGAAGCTTCAAGACTCGAGAACTAAGCAAACCAAGCAAAAGCACTTTCTCCTATCTTCTCCACAAGCTTAGCCAAGGTAGAAAACAAAAATTACAGCAATGTGGTTCAGATGAGGGAGGGGATTTGGAGTGTTTAACAATGCTAAAACAATCAAATACTCAATAAGTTCAAGCACCTATTGGTTCTTAAGCTGCCCTATCACACAAAGACACTTGATTGAAAGAAATTTTGATGTAGAGGGGGGGGGGGGGAGAGAGAGAGAGAGAGAGAGCTGAACGTGTGTTACTAGGCCATATTTGCCTAATTTTTCTTTTGAAATTGTTGCTATAGATGGCTAAGCTAGGATTTAAACATAAAATGAAACTTTGCTTTTACCAATTGAAGTAAATCTGTAGTTAATTATCATGGGTATAATGAAACTAATTATGCAGATTAAAGACTAATCACAAATTATCATACACAAAGCAAATCTACACCGTGTGAATTTACACTATCTAAACTTACACAATGTAATTTTACACGTAAGAATCATGTTCTAAAGAAATTATAATTTCTACTTAACTTATCACATAAAATAGCATGCATATAATTGAAATTTTAGATCAACTACTTGAATTAAAATTCCATTATAATTAATTTTTTATTTCAATTATATTTCTACATATCACATAACATAAAATTTTCTATCATATGAGATGTTATTTTTAGGGTGTTAGAAATCACTTGAGTGAATAATACAAGTTAAATAAACAATTTAATTTTATTATGTATGTTTATGCATAAGTTAAATACTACACTTGTTATATTAATTCTATTGTGGTTAGGGATATTTCAAGAGTGTTCTTAGTAAATATTGTTAAATTATTTAAGGTTAAAATATTTTTTTCATCCTGATAAATATAAAAATGTTTAGAAATCGTTCATGCAAAATTTTTAGTATGTTTTTTGTCCATAAAAAAATGAATTGTATTTTTTTTTTGTTTGCCCGAACATGGGTTTTGGTAAATCCAGACCTACATTGATGACTTTTTACATTGGTTATACATATAACTAATGTAAATTTGATATTTGTTTACATATGTTATGTTTTTTGCATGACTAATGTAAAATGTGATGTTTTTTACATCAATTGTACGCATAACCGATATAAAAAAGTCGTGCACGTAGGTTTAGATGTCTGAACCTTGATCCAAGTAAAAAAAATAACACATTTAAATTGTGTGATGGCAAAAACATACTGAAAGCTTTGTAGGGACAAATTTTAAACATTTTTGTATTTATGAGAATGAAATTTTTTTTACCCATCATTTAATTATATTAAATAAAATTAAATATATTTAAGATACAATTGTAACGTCAATTAGAGATAAAAAAAATTCAAATGAAGGTTGTCATATTCTTTGACAAACGTCTATATCCATTTTTTATCATAAAAAAAATAAAGACACTCAAATCCTATGTTTATTTTGTGCATTATAGGGTCAAAAATCTACTTTGTATCTAATCAAAATAAAGTATATTAAATTGCATACACTTGGATTTGTTTTCTCATTTTTTTTGTAATTTGATTCATTATTGTAAATGAATTAAATAATCACTTTTTTGGTTGGTTAACAAAAAGTTATATATTGATCCTAGGAATAATAATATAAAGAAAATTGATTACTTATATGCTTTTCAAGATTGTTTTTATAATGTGATTTACAAGTTGAAACATGTGAAATAAGTAACCCGTGATTAAAAAGATATTAGGGTAAGCAAAATTATCCGAATGTTTTTAGAAATATTGTCGATCCCCACAAACCAACATGAAACTTTTGAGCGTGTTTTGTCTTCACATGTTTTCCAGAAAACTTTCGAGAAAGTCACTCATCCATAATTGCTCCAAATCAAACATGTTTTATTGTAGAGTTCTTAAATGATGGACTACCGAAAGTTAATACATTATAAAATATACTCATATGAATTTGAAAAAGTATTTTTAAATCTATACAAAGTAAGTTACACACACACACACACACACACACATATATATATATAAAACATATAATCTTTAGAAACATTATTTAAAAATTTAAAGAATATTTACATTATTAATTTATTAGAATTTTAAAAAAATATATTTCAAAAGTATATACATCTTGTTGATATAAGTAATACTAATTAATTCTTTTAAGTCATCATTAACTATATAGTCTCATACGTGCATATGTTTTAGATCCTTCTAAATTAAAGACGTGAAAGTAAGAATCTAAGCATAGTCAAACATTCAATTAAACTCATTCAAAACATAATCCAAAGTGCTTTAGGGCATTTACAACCCATCCATAAACATAAACCCTATATAATCAATTGAGTCTACCCATAGCTATTTCCATCATGCAATTAGAGAAGTCCCACTCCCTTTATTCAAAAGAAGCAAAACACTTTGAAGCAGTACTCATCCCTTAATCATGATCTTGATGTTCTTTAAATGCATTTAGTAGAATTGTTAATAGGTTTTGATGAGCATATTTCACATGTTAACATGTAAGTGACTATTAGTTACTCTTAAGTAATAGTAAAAAAATTATAAATCATTAGTGGTAATTTAAAAGGGGATGGTTGAATCTTAAGCTATTTTTGTCATTTTTACTTTAATTGAGTAATTAGGTAATTTTCTTTAACTTAATTAAAATAATCCCCAAATTAATGAGAAAGATGAATCATGATCTGGCTGATGAATTATGCCCATTTCTTTTATTTTATGATTTTAGCTATATATTTTTTAGATCTAGAACAACCAATATTATTGCTTTCAAGCTAAGGAAAGAGGTAATTGTTTTCAATTGATTGATTTTGTCCAACATTTTTTTATGGAATGCTACTACAACAAAGAGGAAAATTTTCTTTTCATGGTTATGCGGTTTTCATCTTCTCTTTACCATATTATTGAATCTTCTCCTTGAATAAATTAGAATTGTGTGCTTTCGGTAAGATTTCATTTTAAAATTGAACTTATCTTCACTTATTTTGTTATTTATTTTGATAGCATATATGGTGTTGTTGTATGGGATTGAGTTAATGTTTGTTTTAGCCTTGCAATGTTTAAGGTGATAAAAATTATAACTTTTCATTTTGCCTTTCTTAGTTTAGTTCTAAGATTTTTATTTCCCTTTTTTTTCTCAAATTTCTCTTTTTTTTTTATCAAGTTGAACCTTGCTTTCTTCCTTTTGTTTTGTATCCTTTAAAGTTTCTCTCTTGAAATTTCTTCTTTTTCTTCATTTTTCCAAAAAAAAATAATCTCAACTTGGTTGGACGAGCTTGGGATTGCAAGCTATCACAATGAGATGAGTAATCTCCTCTTTCGATCTATTTCTTTTCTTACCATGCACTTTCAATTTTTCAAAAAGTAAAATCTTTTTTACTATTACATAAGAAGTATTTTTTTGTCTATATTTCAATTCAAATATAGTGGTTTACAATCTTTGGGATATGTATTTTTTCTAGATTTTTGAAATGAAATTTCTTTCTGTGTAGTTGACTTAAACTCAACATGGAAGCAATTATTGAAGCATACCATCATGGAAATAGTTGTTTGTAACAACAATTGCAAAAGGATTGATCATATAAGATTTTGTATTCTTTATTTGTCTATTTAGTAGGACTTCTTTGTAATTGATAAATTATCCCTTTTAATTTATTTGTCTACCAACGCTAGAATCCTTCATTCATGGTGACACTTTATTTAGAGATTAAGAATCTAGATTTAGAAATCTTTCGTGTAAAAAGTTACTATTTTAATAAAGTGTTAATTCTTCATTTGTTTTGACCTCTTAATAATTTTACAATACTACTTAATATTAGTTTAGGTAGCAATGACCGTATTGGAATAGACCACAACTTGGGATGGGTTGGGGGTGGAACCTCATTCTTAAGCCTTAGCCTACTTCTTTAACAAAATAAGGATGATCTTTGCCCCTAAATCATTTTTATCTCTTTTGATTTTGGATTTCTAATATGTGGCAAGTATACTTGAAGGGAGAAGAAAATAAGGGTTGCTAAGGAAAGATTAATCAAGGAGGATGTACCTAGAACTGCCGATGAGTTTGAATTAAAAGTTGATTAGAAGCTCTCCTAATAGTAGTTTCATCTAGATAAATACATGGATTTCATGATTTTTATGGCTGATGTTGAGAAAACTTGCTATATCATATAATTGAGTAATTTTTAGTGCTTGTGCTCATGTCCAACTACTATGTTTAGCTAAGGTTCATCTCACTAATCGATATTCAAGTTGGAGTAATGATTTTGCAAGTACTTGGTTCATGGTATTTTGTGCAACTTGCTCCAACGTGATCATTCCACTTTTGTGCTACCCAAAGTGTTTTTTATTTTTCTTTTTGTAAGTTGTTTCTTGATAACGGAGTAAATCACATTGCTGCAACAAGGTTTCATTCATGACTGAAACTTATATTTGCATCTTATGCTATAATATGCAGGTGTTTCAAAGACCAAAAATTCATTTGTTTCAAACTAAACCGAAAAGTAATATAATAGATAGTAAGTACTTTCTTATTTCCTATTCAGCGCTTGACTTTTTTTTTTGCCTTCAATACCACTCTACACTTCATACATATTTACAATCTTTACATGTACACTTCAAATACATATTTACAATCTTTACATGTACACTTCAAAGATCGACTGCATGAAATAATACCCTAAAGTCTTTAACCAAGTCCAACATGAAAATAAAATTTCCTGCATAATTACATCACATTGTAGTTGGAAGGATCCCCATCTTAACAAACATATTACTAAAAAAAACAAAAAACTATATATTATCATATTTAAGTTTGTATCAATTTGTCTGACTCAGTTGCTATGGAGGTTTGGAATGTTATAATTGGATAGGTGAATTAAGAGTATTTCCAATTCACTATGAAACACATTTTTGGCAACATTCGGGTAACTTTATAGGTTTCAAATCCAAGTGTCAATGGTGGGTAGTTTGGATGACCGCTGTATGGTCTCTTTGGAAGAAGTGAAATGATATTTTGTTTAGTAATGTCATGCTAGATATAGAAATTTGTGACCTAATTAAATTCAAGTCTTGGAATTGGTTGAAGGCTAACATGAAAGGTTTTAATTGTTCTTTATTTAACTGTAATATGGAACCACTGCTTTATCTAAAGAAGTTATAATCATTTGCATATTTGTAATAATGTGATGCAGGGGAGCTTTTTTTGTTGTGTCATGATTTTGGTTATATAATCTTCAGTGTTGCTTTAAGAATCACAAAATGTCACAAGGTTGCGTCAAGGGTTGTATGTGATGCAAGAGTCTATGTGAAAACATCTCATGCGATTAGGTTTTAGGTTTATGACCTCCTTTATGTACAAGTCTATTTGTGTAGGGGTATGGCACATTCCCGTTTGTACCTTAGGTTAGTCAAGCATTGACATCTAGAATGTACATGCCACATAATATGTACATGGATATTGGAATATAATGCTCATGCAATGTGTTTGTGGGTGATCGATCAACTATGTTGATTTGCAAATCATGTACTTTTTTCTGATCTAAAGGAGTGCCAATTAATATATTTTATTAAGTATTTTTTTTATATAGTCTTCTTCCTTGTTACTTTCGATAGATTAAGGATAAGTTTCATAAGGATTAGGTTAATTTGCATAAATTTCTATAAATAATTACAAAAATAAAAAATAACTTTAGTGTGTTACTTCATTTGTTATTTTTTGTTTTGAGAGAAAGTATGATCAACAAATATATTATTATGATAAATTTTTATAATTATTTATTTTATTTTATCATAATTTATTTTATATCACATATTTCTCTATCTTCTTCTCATCTTATATTATATGAGACTTTTTTTTTGACACATGCACGACAAACTTTTATTGTATGAGAAAACAAGAAAAAGTTAAATAGATAAAGAGAATTTATTCAATTGATAAAAAGAAAAAATATTATCCATATATTATATATAAACACATAAAGTGTTATAAATTTATCAAATATTTTAAAATATAAAATATTTTTATTTAACTCTGATTAGTTTTATTTATGAGTTTTCAACGTATTACTTTTATATACATTTTATGATTTTTAATTTGTAGATATTTTACATATTTGAAAAATAAAAATAATTTTTAAAAGATAATTTACTTGATAAAGCATTATTTTCCATGTTTAAAATGAAGATAATTTATATAAAATTATCATTTTCTTTATAATATTTAATGTTACCGAGGTTTAAAATTTTATTTTATTTTGTATTAATATATTTTTTGTTCTGTATCTTAAATATAAAGATAAAATGATTCTAAAAAATTGTATCTATCCTTATACCTACTGATATAACAATTTTAAATAGCATATTTATTTTGTTCAAATATCAACTTCTGAAAAATTGAATTATTTTGTAAATATTCCTTTTCTCTTTAGATATAATTATTTATATTACTTATTTATATGAATTAATTAGATTTTTTTAGTATTGAATTGTTTAAGTTGTATTTTTAAATTTTACTCAAATTAGAAAAATGTACACAAAACATGTATTAAATCAATCGATAGAAAAATAGGTGTATATACTCTATATGAATGGGCCATTAATATCTTTATTTAATTTTATTTAACTTTTATTTTTTTAAATCAATGTATTACTTTTTTTATTTTATCATTTTAGTTTGTAGATATAATTTTAAATATTTTAAATTAAACCACAAAATATGTGAATCAACAGCAAATTTATTTTCTGGTTTAATATGTGGTCTCAACTCAAGTTTGAATCTTGCTAGGTAAAGTAGAGTTTTATTGTCAATATTGATCTTATTTGACTCAAGCAAGTGAGGATACACATGATCTCTATTAAAACAATATAATTTATTCACATCTACATTATTATCATACAAATTTAAATACAAAATAATATTATATCAAAGTAATTAACTAAATATAAAAGTGTTGTTTTAAAATTTTTTGTTTAATTTTCTATCATGTTATTTTTTTTCAAAATTTAAATATATAAGTAAATTTCTTTTTTTGTTTAATTTCCATCAAAATGTTTGATTTTCTATCATTTTTTTAAAAAATAATAAAAGAAAAGTATATTTTTCAAATTATTTGGTTAATTTTATCTAATATATTCTATTATTTATTTTAAAAAAACAATTGTACTTATTAATCATTTTTAAACATGTGTGCAAACAACAAACATGATCCATGCGTATGCACCCGTGCCTTATTAGTTAAAATTATTAAGAATGTGATGAATTTTCTCACAACTTTACTTAAATATGTAAAATTGGATATGACCTAAACATGCAAACACATGAATGTGATTTTTAAGAAAGTTTTCCAAAATTTATGATAAGTATCTCAAAATTGATTCATTGTATTTATAATATTTATCTTTCTATAAAATACTAATCATATTCCTGATAATCATGCAAATTTGCACACTATAACAATAATTGAGTGCATTTTGAATGACATGGAATATTTCTTGTAAGTGCTTTTAGAAAATGATGTTTTCAAATTCAGTACTCTTGTTTCCAATTCACAAATTCAATAATTATTGATAATATACTTTTTGATATAAAAGTCTAAAGAAGGATAATACCAACTATTATACTAAAAATTCTAATGATAAATATTTTTAGAGATATACATTTGTGCTGACACTAATATGTCAATATTCAAATTTCTGATTGCATAAAACACTAATTTGCTAATATAATTTGCCATTAGGTACCAATTTACAACAACAGATTCAACCACAAGTGTATATGCAACAAACTATACATTGACCAACTTTTGTCAAGTTGGATTATAAGTTCCTTTTGAAAAGGGTTTGTAATTGCTATATTAGGACATCCAAATTCAATTATGTTGCTTTACTAATTTATTATAATAGACATAATTATATTTAAGATAGAAGATTTAATTAAACTTCTTTCTTAATATTGTAACTCTATCTTTTTGACTATATAATTTTAATTAATTGTTCATTTCACATATATATTATTTGTCAATTGACATAAAAAACACACAAGAAGTAGTATTACTCATTGTGCACAAAAAAAGAGAAGTGTATTTAAAAAAACTGAGTGAAAAAAAACACTGAAAAATAAAGTATTTCGTCTTGTACGGTGCATAATCATTATACTTGATTATATTTTTTACTTCAACCTTTTTTATTTTTTTGACAAATTTTATTTTCAACAATTTAATTTAATACATCTAACTCTCAATTTTTAACTCTATTTTTAAGAAACTTGTAAATTTCAATATTTCTTATTTATCCATTAATAAGAATAAAAGTTGAGATACAATTTAACAAAAAATAAAAACTTGATGGTAAAATTCATCAACAAAATAAAAAAGTTGGATAAAAAATTTGTAAAAAAAATAAAAAGTTGAGGACAAAAGATATAATATGTAAAGAGGAAAATTACAAAGAATAAAATTCATAACTTTTTTTAAAAATTAAGTGTAAAATTTATTAAATTAATTTGTTGTAAGTAAAGTTTATTAAAAAAAATAAAAAATTAAAGGTAAAATTAAGTCTAATAATTATACTATTATATATATATATATATAATTTTTTTTCCGCTTGGAAAGCATAAACCCTTAAGACGTTTAAACCTTCTTCACCTCTGCGCCCTCATTGCCTTCCTCACCCACACACCCACCCACCGGCGGAACAAAATTCTCCGAACCGTTCAAATTCCATGGAAGACGAACACACAGAGCCATTCAAGGACGGTGCGGACCTCTGCCAGCAGCTCATGGACCGCTACGCCAACTCCGCCGCGCCGCAGCACCGCCACCTCCTCGCCACCGCCGCCGCCCTTCGCTCCAACCTAGCCGTGGAGCGCCTCCCCCTCACGCCGCCTGCCTACTTCGCCGCCGCCATCTCCGCCCTTGACGCAGCAGAGGCGGCGCTGGATCCCGTTGCGCTCTCCGCTCTCGTGTCCTTCATGGCCATCGCCCTCCCCCTCGTCCCGCCCGGCGGCATCGCTGCGCTGAAGTCCCACGAGGCGGCCGCGATCCTCATCGTGGCACTGGCCAGGGAGGGGGAGGGAGTCGGCGTGGCGTGCGTGAGGGCCATGGTGAAGTGTTTGGGGGTTTTGATTGGGTTTTGTGACTTGGAGGATTGGGATGGAATTAGATTAGGTTTTGAAACCTTGCTCAAGTTCTCCATTTGCAAGCGCCCCAAGGTTACTCTCTATCTAGCTATGCCTTTTCATGCTTAATTTATTTTCAATTATGCGTAGATTCATTTGATGATAGTATTTTTTAGCTTGTAATGTAATTAACATTCAGCATTTAGTTATTTATGGCCTTCAATTTTGCAGATATTGATCCCTGCCATCGTATTATTCAATTTTTTTTTATGACAATCTTTTATTCTTTTTTGGGTTTATTCATATAAAATGTTTTAAGTTGCGGTAGATTCATTAGATGATAGTATTTACCTTGCAATGTAATCAGGATTCTGTGTTTGGCCCCTGCCTCTGTATCATTCCCAATCTTGTGATAACAATGTATTTTTATTATTATTTTTTTGTTCATTTATATCCAATGTTTTGAATTGCGGATGCAATCACAATTGTGGCGCTACTATGGTGATCTTGGAGGCCTCTGCAGTCACTTTTAAAAGGAATCAACTGAATCTATTTTCAATATTCTGCAATTTTTGGTGCTGCTAATGTGTCTGCAACTTTAGTTTTAAACCTTGTTTATATCCAATTATGTATAGATTTGGTGATGGTTTTACCTTACAATGCAATCAGCATTTGGTTATGATATGACCTTTGATTTCGAGACATTGGTCCATGCCTATTAATCATTTCATTACTCTGAGCTTATGGATTTTTTCTTTGTTTAAATTGTGTTGTGGTTTGTTTGCTTTTTAGGTACGCAGATGTGCTCAAGAATCTGTTGAGAAGGTTTTCAAGTCTATCAAATCCTCCACAGTTACCAAGGAAGCTAGCAAGTTTGTTTTGTCTGAGCTGAAAAGTTGCAGTGCTTTGGCACTGAAATTAAATGCTTTGAGCACTTCTGATGAATGTAAAGAAGATAAGGTTTTGAAACATGAACACCTGGAGGTCCTACATTTACTGAATTTAATTAATCTGATTGCTCCATATCTTTCTGCAGAAGTCATTCTGAAAGTTCTTTCAGAAGTGCGTAAATTATTTAGTTTTAAGTTTTCAGAACTTGCAAGGCATGCTCTTAAAACTATTAAAGCTATTTTTGAAGCTTTGAGAATCCAAAATATAGTGCTAGAGACAGAGGACATTGTAGTCTCTCTTGCTTCATTTGTATCTTTGGGAGATAGGAACCCCTTGGATACTGTGATTTTTGCAGCAAAATTATTAGGAGTTGCAATGGACTTACTTTATAACGGACAGTCAAACTTGTGGATCAAGAATCTCCCTCCAGTTTGTAGATCTGTGATGGGTATGTATGGTTCCTCCACATCCATCAATTACAGAAATCATTTAATTGTAATCAATTCATTCCAGTGATTTGTTCTGATTATTTCATTTCATCTGGTTATGCTAAGCACTATCTTCTGATTTTTCGATCAAAAATATGCTGTATTAAGTTACGATTGATCATATCACTACATAGTGAATTAGAAATAAAAAATTATTAATCATTCCCCTGTAAAACATTTTCCATAGCCACGTAGCAATAGTTGGTGGCTTTTCCCCATGGATTCCTGCTGCAGTCTGCAGGGTTTTTTTCTGGCAAGTTGTGTCCTCTTCAAAATTTAAGATTTCCATAGCTTGAATCTACTCTTATTTCTAAAGAACTTGTTTCTGGTTAATGATAAAATTATAGGCTAATTGTTTCATTGGGAACATTGTTCTGAAAGTGATCTTTTGTTTAACACCTGCTTAATTTGTCTTTTGATAGCTTCCATGCAGCATTTGAAGGTTATTTTCTATTTAGTTAATGATTTTATTTTGGGGGATTTGTGTTATTAAATACTTGATTAATTTTATTGATACTGCTGTTTTTGCCACTTGTATTTTCCTTTTTCTATGCTATGTTCTTCTGATTCAAGCTGCCAATGTTATACATAGGTCTTCTAGCTTTTGAAGGAAACACTGCATCACAAGCTTCAAGTATTTTGAATGATGTGCTCAAGCATCATGTTGGTTCCTTAAGCTTGTTAATGGGCACAGATCAAACATTTCATGATAATTGTCAGGAAACTGTGGAAGCTAATGCAATAAAAGCAACATGTGCAGTTTTTGAGAATGCCCTTTCTGCCTCTGATGGAATTCCAAATGATCATGTTTTGTCAGTCATATCTGTTTTATTTCTTGAGCTTGGTATGGAACTCTATCATTATATTAGTTTAATATATATAATAATTGTTTTTTTTTTAATTTCTTTTAATGTATCTAATTGGTGTTAGTTGTGATTGTGAGAGACAGTGGCATAATTATGTTAAGCAAGTTACTCTGGATTGCAAGATGTTTTACATATAATTTTCTTACCAGAAATTGTTGTCCACATGAATTTTGTATTCTATTGTCTTGATTTGAATGTTACTGTTTGATTTGTAGTGTTTTGATTATTTATTGCCACCAATAATGTTTATAAAGAAATATGTTGCTATATCTTATATTCCAGGTTCTTAACTTATGTACCAGGTTATCTGGACTGAACAAGGGTGCCATGTTTTAGTAGAGGTTGCTCAGCCTCAGTTTAATCAGTTAACTTAAAATTTGGTTGCTTATTAGGCGAGAATGATGATTGTGGTGTAGAATAGAATAACAAAAGATTGGAAATTATGTGACTATATAGTAAATTTTGGAAACCCTAGGGTACAAGGTTAGACTGGAAAAGGCTTCACATTTTTTTTGCATTGTCATGTGTGTGTCTCCTCTTTTTTGCTGTTGAAAAGTTTCATAGGTTTTGGAAGGAGTGAGGAGACTAAGGGTGTGCTTGTTTTCTGTTTTTGAATTTTTTTATTTTGGAAAAGAAAAACACAAAAATAGTTGTTTGATAAGTGTAGTTTTTAAAACAAAAAAAAACTTCAAGTTTTGATTTTCTACTTCTATTTTTTTTATTACTGATGTTCTTCCTCACACTTTTACATCTTCCCTCTCTTCTACTCTCTAAAAGTCAGTTTTTAAAAATTACTTTATAATTTTTAAAAACTAAAAAAAACAAACACAGTCAGACACACCCTAACTAGTTTTGGCATTGTGCAGTTTTTCTGTTGGAACAAAACAATACGCTGTCAGTTGCATTCTTTTCCCTTTATAGATGTTATGGTTGTGTTTGTGCCTTTCTGGTCTCACTTTGGTGTTCTGAACATGTTTTAGAAGAGTTGACATGCTGAGAGATTTCACAACTTCAATGCATTGTCAAACTTCAGTTGCATGCTTTGATATGGGTTGTCAAACTTGGCTCACTGTTTTCATTTTGGTTTTTTCTAGCTAGATATCGTATCTTTTCTATTTTATTAATGTTTTTTTAATAAGTTCTTATCAATGTTATATTTTGTAAAAAAAATAAAATATGGGGTTGATTATTTGTATCTGATTAATTGATCTGAGGGATTGAAGTGCTTAATTGTGAGGAGATTATGTCTTATTCTTGGTTATTGCCCTTCTTTCGTTATTAATAATAAACTTTCTTGTTTAGAAATATAATAGTCATAAAACTACATTTTTGTCGATATCTTAATCTCTTATAATCCTTTTTTGTTGAAGGAGAATTCTCATTTGTGTTGATGAGGAATATTGTGCTTAAACTTGCTGACTTGATGACTCAAATTTCTGGAGGCAAGGTTCATAATGAGCATGTAAGTACCCATGAAAAATTCTTTAGCTGTTCCCACATTGATTTAAATTTTTGTTAGATTGATTTCTGTCTTAAACATGTAATATGATTCATCATGTGTTGTTTCTCACTCATTTTAAAATTTGTGAGTAGTTCAGTAACTTCAGTTTATGAAGTCAATATGTTGATTTTTTCCTTTATTGACAAGGAACATTTAAGTCATTAACATTTGGCTCTAGATAACATGAGTAAATATTTTGCAAATCTGGCTGGCTAAATTGTTGGTAAGGATGCTAGGTGAAAAAAAGGATATATCTGTGTGTGATGTCAATTTGCTTTTAGATCATCACGGCCACCGGGAGCCTCATATACTGTAAGACTTGATGAGGATAATTTTTTTAATTTTCAGTATAATGTGTTTTTTTTTTCTTTTTCTTCTTTTTATATTAAACACTTTTACTTGTTGACACTTGGCACGGCCAATGTCTCATAATACTGACTATATTAATTTATTGGTTATAAATTAAAATTATTACTTTATTAAGATACTCTATTTGTTGCATATAATAATATGAAATTGTAAAACTGATTTCATTGATCAGAAAATTATGAAGCCAAGTTACAAAGGTCTGTGTCAACTCTATATATAGAGTGACTAACAGAACTTAACCCTGACAGTTATTAACTAACTATAGTTGGTTACTCTAACAGACTGACAGCTTGCTGTTGATAAGTAACACTAAGTTGGAGTAAGAATACTCTAATTACCCCCCCAAGCTCATGGTGGGTGAGACCGAGAAGAATTTGAGGGATCATACAGTGTGAGCTTGGCCCTGAAAGCTTCAAAGTTGCTAGGAGATAAAGCTTTGGTAAGGATGTCAACATACTGCCTTGTGGCAGGCACATAAACTTGGAGCAGCTTGTTCGGAACCTTCTCACGAACAAAAAATAAGTCTAATTCCATATGTTTGGTGCGAGCATGAAGTACTGGGTTATTTACAAGAGATACACTACTTGTGTTGTCACAATGAATGACAGGAAGCTTGTGTGGGACAACAAGGACTAGGAGAGCTTGTCTTGACAGTGGAAGAAGAGCTTGACAGCAAACTGGGAAATTTGTACAGGCTATCAGAACATATGTTTCCTTTGAGAAGTATCTCATTGGATCCCTGAGATTTCACCAAGCAAACATTAGGATGAAATTAAAAAAAGACAGTTATCTTTGGCATATTGACTGTGTTGAATAAACTGAGAGAGAGAAGGAAGAGAAAACTTGTTTAACAGAAAGGCTGATTTTATTGATTATCAAAGTTAATTACAGAAGGTTACAAAAGAGGTATATATAGACCTCTGTTCTGTTATTGTAACAGAATTGTAGCTAATTAACAGAATTGGAACTAACTAACAGAACCTAACCAACTCTAACTGATTCTAACCAACTCTAAGATAGGTGCTGTTAGCAAAAGCTAACAGCCCTTACAATTAGTTTACTGAACTGTTTTCATAGTTGACTGACAGCATACTCTAATAGACTGACACTCTAAATTTTTAGAGGTAGTAGGAACATGCAACAGTTTGTGCAAAGTAAGAGTGACATTAGGATTAAAGGGGGATGAAAAGGAAGAGGAACCAATAGATTGAATAGGCAAACCTTGACCATTTCCTATTATGATTTGATCAGAACCCTCAAAGGGAGCACACTGCTGGATGTTCTGAACATTGGAAGTGACATGGTGTGGGGCACCTGAATCTGGAAACCAGCTGCTAGAGGGCTTAGTAGTGGTACCAGCAAGCATTGCTTGAGGATGATTGGGAACAGTAGATGGTGTAGGAGCTGATTGTGTCTGTGGTACTTGATAGTTGGTAATCATGGGGACTTGGGAGGGATTGCCTAAGGTTGCTGCTGTAACTTTTGAGGAGCAGTATATTGAGGGAGCATAGGTGTAAAGGCAGTGCCATATTGCATGGGAGAAGCAGCATACTGCATAGGAGAAGCTGCATGCTGCATAGAAGCAGTTGCATAGGGTTTCTGTGTGGCAAGAGGGACTTGCACAGACTGAGTCACAGCTTGCATAGGGTTCCTAGGTTGAGTCATAGGTGCAAACATAGGGTAAACTGCTCCACAGAAGGAAGGGGAGGGTCTATCCCAACAATTAGCAGCATCATGACCAAACTTGAAATAAATGGAGCATTGAATAGAGCTCCTACCACCACGGCCACCATAGCAACCACCACAGCCACAAAAATGACCTCCATGACCACCACTGAACTGCTGATATTGATTTTAATCAGTTTGGGAATAAGTCAAATACTGACTCCGATTGGAGGTTTGTTGCACAAAATTAGATTGAGCAGTGTTAGAATTGGAGATTTGAGAAGCAGAGGAAGTTGATGCAACATTAATAGAGATAACATTTTTCTTGCTAAATTTCTCAATTCGAGACTCATGTGCAAGAAGCACAGTTTCAATTTCATCAAGAGAAGGAAGTTCAAGCTTGTTCGTGATGAACGCAATAGAGGAATCATAATGTTCCGACAAGCCTTCAACAATAATATCAACATGCTCTTTCACAAAAATTGGATCGCCAATTGCAATAAGAGAATCAACGATATTTTGTACTAAGATTTTAGTCCCTAAACTTTTTCGAAATTTGATTTTAGTCCCTAAACTTTTGTTTCACTAGTCAAGGTACCTAAACTTTTTTCCATGAAGGTTTTTAGTCCCAAACTTTTGTCTGACTGATCAATGTCCCAAAACTTTGTTCCATTAAGGTTTAGTCCCTAAACTTTTGAAAAATTCAGTGTTTAGTCCTTGAAATCTCATCAAATAAATAAAAAGAATGGGTTCAAACTTTAGTTTGTGGACTAAAAACTGAAACTTCTAAAAGTTTAAGGACCTTGACCAGTCAAATAGAAGTTTAGGGACTGAAAACCTTAATGGAAAAAAGTTGAGGGACCTTGACCAGTCAAACAAAAGTTTAGGGACTAAAAATTGAATTTCGAAGAAATTTAGGGACTAAAACTTAATTAACCCTATTTTGAATAGCAGAAAGAAAATCGGAAACAGATTGACCTTCAAGAGAGATCTGACGAAGATCAGTGCGAAGTTGTCTTGCCTTTGCATTCGTATGAGCATGAAAGTTATTAGAGTATATGTTTGTATAACTGTGAAAACAGTTTGTAAGAGCTGTTAGCAAAAGCTAACAGCACCCCACTGGTGTTAGGCTGTTAGATTCTATAAACAGAAATTTCCCTCCTTATGGTTAATTCTGTTTTGCTTAGTTCAAAGGATCTGAGGTCTATATATACGTCTTTGTAACTAATTCTGTAACTGACTTTTTCGAGTAAATAATATCAGTTTTCTCTCTAATCTTTCTCTCTCTCTCTCTCTCTCTCTCATTTTCTCTCACTTTATCAAATATAGTATCTAGAGCCAATTTTTCGTAGTGCTCTCATCTTCGCAAATTCCAGATCCTTGCATCGTATCCATGGCTTCCGCTTCTCAGAGTTTTGTCTCGCAATCCTTTCCAAATTTCATCGCTGAGAAGCTCGATGATGCGAACTATCTCCGTTGGTGACAGCATGTCGAACTGGTTATCAAATCGCAAAATCGTAGCGTTTCATCGTAAATCCAGTTGTTCTGCCTCGCTATCTCATAGAAGATGATCACATAGCTGATCTTGTCAATCCTGAGTATGAGGCGTGGGATGTTTGGGACCAAACACTCCTTGTTTGGCTCCAATTCACTCTATCGAAGTCTGTTCTTTCGTGTGTCCTTGGTTTGAATCGTTCCTATAGGGTTTGGAAAAAGATTCATGAGTACTTCAGCCTCCATAAGAAGTCTCGTGCATGCCAGCTGCGAACTGCGATGCGTGCAGTTTCGCTTGAAGGTAAATCCATTGATGAATATCTGTGTAAAATCAAAGGTTATGTCAATGAGCTCACTGGTGTTGGAGTTCCGGTTCACCATGAGTATGTTGACATGATACTTGAAGGCCTTTCGTTCGATTACACGCTGATGATCTCAGTTATTGAGAGCAAGAAGCATACTCTGTCCATTGCCGAGATTGAGACCTTGCTTTACGGTCATGAAACTCATATTGTTTGCTACAATAAAGAAACTCAAGCACTAAGTTCTCCGTTCTTGAATTACACTCAAGGCTATTCACACCCCAATTCATACAAGTCTGGTGATTCTGGTGGCTCTAGGGGAGCGTATGGCCGCGGCAGTGGTGGTCGTGGTGGTTTTCTTGATCGCGGTGCCGGACGTAGTGGTGGTGCCTTCGCAGAGGTCGAGGTGGTGGCTGATTTACCAATTTTCAGTGTCAAATCTGCCTTAAGTATGACCACACTGCAAATGTTTGTCACTTCCGGTTTGATACGTGTTTTCAGCCTTATGAATCGCTTACTTTCTTTGATCCAACCACACTTCCACCTATTCCCTACTCCTCTAATTCTGCCAAAACCTCTAATACTTGGGTTAGTCCCAATTCCAAGCCTGCTGTTCCAGCATCAAATCAACCAATGCTATGCTTACCAATTCCTCCTCTCATGGAAATGGTCGTCCTAGTTCCACCTGGATACCAGACTCTTGTGCTAGCTTCCATGTGATTGGTGAATCACAAAATATCAAGCAGTTCACTCACTTTGATGGACTTGATCAAATTTTCATAGGAAATGGTGAAGGTTTAAGTATCTCTGGTGCTGGTTCCTCTTCATTTGTGTCCCCTAATGACTCTCAAATTACCTTTAAACATCACAAATTATTACATGTTCCTTCAATATCAAAAAAATTGTTGAGTTCGTCAGTTTGCTAAAGATAGCTCTGTTTTCTTTGAATTTCATCCTTACTTATGTCTTGATAAATCTTGGGAGAGCAATAAAATCCTTCTTCAGGGAGTTGTTGGTGCTGATGGTCTTTACTCTTTTCATAATCTCAAGCTTTAAGACAACCTTCTCTACTGTTGTCTACTTCAACTTCAACTTCAGACAACTATTTGTCTAATGTAGCTCCTGTTGTCAATAAAAATGTTAGTGTAGCTTCGAATTCTGTAATCTCATCTCCTAGCAATGCTAGTCTTTGGCATGCTAGGTTAGGTCATCCTAATAGTCATGTCATGAAGCTAGTTTTCAATCATTGTAATATTTCTTCATCTAATAAATTTTTTCAGACTTTTGCTCCTTATGCTGTATGGGAAAGTCTCAGATTGTCTCATAGATTGCTATCTAACACCTCTACTTCTGTTTAATCTCCTTAGGAACTTGTCTACACAGGTTTGTGGAGACCTTCTCATTTGACATCCTATGTTGGTTTTAAATACTATGTGCCCTTTATTGATGCATTTTCTAGATACACTTGGATATTTCCTATTAAATCTAAAGCTGAAACTCTTGTTTTTCAAACTTTTAACTGCAACTCAATACTAAAATCAAAAGTGTTCAATCTGACTTTTTTTTTTCGGGGGGGGGGGGGGGGTGAATACAGACATCTCTCTGCTCTCCTAACCTCCTATGGCATTTCTCACAGACTTATCTGTCCCCATACTCATCTTCAAAATGATGTGGTTGAAAGAAAACATAAACATATAGTTGACATGGGCCTTATTTGTTACATCATGCATCCTTACCCTTACAGTTTTGGGACTATGCTTTTACTACTGTTGTCTATTTAATTAATAGACTTTCCATTGCTTCCCTAAACTTTCCTATCCCGTTTGTTACTCTTTTCAATAAAGACCCTTATTTTCAATTTCTTAAAACCTTTGGTTGTGCCTGTTTTTCTTTGTTGAGTGATAGGGTTAAGAGAAGGCCTAAACCTCTTGTTACCAAAGTGTATGTTGGGCACCAGCCTGGCAGTAATAGAAATAACTAATCGCATTCTGTTAGGAATAACTAACTGAATTATGTTAGTTAAAGAGTACTATAAATAAGAGTTCTAACTGATGGTAAAGATTTGGGACTAACTGAATTGGGATTCAGTTAGAATTGGGTACAGAAGTTCGACTGAATTGGGATTCAGTTGAACCTTTTTCAGTTGTAATTCTCTGTTATGAGTTATTCTTCTATAAGCAATAAAGATTCTCAGTGGTTTACTCTCTGTTCTTGGTGTTTGGCTCTGTTTTCTTCTATTTTCTTTATCCGCGATTTGCCAGTGTTATCACTGGTATCAGAGCACCGATCTGGTGCCCTGAGATCCACGATTCCAGACGCTGTGTATGAAGACTAGGAGTATGGCGCGAAACTCTAAAGATTGGGAGCAAGAGCGTGAGGAGATGAAGATTCGATTGGAGCTTGTTGAAGCTCTGGCGAAGAAACACGAGGAACAAATCGTAGAGATTGTCGCGCGATTTGGCCAAAATCGAGATTGTGATCGCGAGGGAGGTCCAATTCTTGAAGGAATCGGCAGCAGTGGTGGTCATCTTGAGGATACGAATCGAAGTTAGAAGTGGCGCAGGCTGGAGATTCCGATTTTTGCTGGAGAAGATGTGTTTGGCTGGATGCATCGACTGGAGAGATATTTTCTGTTGAAAAATGTTACTGAAGATGAAAAGATGCAAGCGACAGTGATGGCTTTGGAGGGAAAAGCTTTGAGTTGGTATCAATGGTGGGAGAGGTGCAATCCAAATCCTAATTGGGAGAGGTTCAAACTTGCTGTTGTGTGGAGATTTCAACCTTCCATGATTCAAAATCCGTTTGAACAATTGCTATCTCAAGCAAACAGGCACTGTGGAGGAATTTGTGGAAGATTTTGAGAAGTATGTGGGAGCACTGAGGACTATTGATCAAGAATTCGTTAGAGGAATTTTTCTGAATGGCCTTAAGGAAGAGTTGCAAGCAGAGGTAAAATTGTATGATTTACATTCCTTATCAGAAATCATTCAAAAAGCTTTATTGATAGAACAAAAGAATGTGTTGCTTAATAAGAAGAATAGTTATGGCTATGCTAGAACTTCTATTTATTCTAGAAGCAGTCCCTACACTAAAATTGTTACTCTGGAATCTAAATTGGGAAATGATAAGAAGAATGAAGTTTTTGCTGTGAGTAGTACAGGGAGTGGTACAGGGCAAAGCCAAATTGTAGAAAGTGGGAGGAATAGGAGTGGGGAATTTAAGCATTTAACTGGGGCAGAAATGAGGGAGAAAAGAGAAAAGGGACTATGTTTTAGATGTGATGAGCCATTTACTAGAGAACACATGCAAAAATAGGCAATTCAGAATGATAATTCTAGAAGCAGAAGAAGAAGAGGCAGAGGAAGAGGAACAAGAAGACAGTTTGCAGACTTTTAAATCCTTGCAATTATCATTATGCTCTATGTCTGGATTTACCACTTCAAAATCCTGGAAAGTGGAGGGTTTATTACAGGGCCATTCTATTGTGATATTGTTGGATTGTGGGGCTTCCCACAATTTTATAGCTACAAAATTGGTGGATAAACTGAACTTGAGAGTTCAAGATACTCCTTACCTTGTGGAGGTGGGAGATGGCCATAAAGTGAGGTGCAAAGGAAAGTGTCCCAAATTAAAGTTCCAATTGCAGCAACTAGAAATTGAACAGGATTTCTATTTGTTTACTTTGAAGGGTGGATATTGTTTTGGGGTTGGGTTGGTTAGCTGGTTTGGGGGAAATCAAGGCTGATTTTGGCAAGCTGGAACTTACTGTCAAACAGGGAGGCAAATTGATTAAGATTTCTGGAAATCCTGCATTGACAGGAACTGCACTTCCTTTAGGGGCTTTGATGCAGATTCTGAAGGAGGAAGGAGAAGGATTAATGATTCATTGTGAATCTTCTACTGAGGCTTCCACTGAAAAAGTGGAAATTCTTGCAGCTGTTCTGGATTTGTTAGCAGAATTTGAGGATGTTTTTGCTGATCCTCAAGGGTTACCTCCAATAAGAAGACATGATCATGCCATCCAATTAACAGAAGGTGCTTCTATTCCCAATCTGAGGCCTTATAAGTATCTTCATTATCAGAAAAATGAGATAGAAAGGATGGTTAGGGAAATGATGGAATCAGGGGTCATAAGGCCTAGCATAAGTCCTTATTCTAGCCCTATTATCTTAGTCAAAAAGAAAGATGGGGGCTGGAGATTTTGTGTGGATTATCGAGCTTTAAACAAGATAACCATACCTAATAAATTTCCAATTCCAATAATAGAGGAGCTTTTGGATGAAATTGGTGGAGCTACTATCTTCACTAAATTGGATTTGAAGGCTGGATATCACCAAATCAAAATGAAAGATTTAGATATTGAGAAAACAGCCTTTAGGACACATGAGGGGCACTATGAGTTTGTGGTCATGCCTTTTGGTCTTACCAATGCTCCATCAACTTTTCAAGGCCTTATGAATGACGTATTGAGGCCATTCCTTAGGCAATTTGCTTTGGTATTTTTTGATGACATTCTAATCTATAGCAAGGATGAGTTGGTTCATGTGGATCATTTGAGGCAAGTGTTAGAAGCTTTAAGGACTCATTCTTTAACTACCAACAGAAAGAAATGCAGTTTTGCTAAGCCCAGTTTAGAGTATCTTGGCCTCATCATTTCTGGTTTTGTGGTGGCAGCAGATAAATCCAAGGTGGCTACAATGAGTTCCTGGCCAGTTCCGAAAGATTCGAAGAGTTTGAGGGGATTTTTAGGATTGATAGGCTACTATAGAAGATTTGTCCAAGGCTATGGTAAAATAGCAAAGCCTTTGACTGAATTACTGAAAAAGGATAGCTTTGTATGGACACTAGTAGCTACTCTAGCTTTTGAAACTTTAAAATCTGCCATGGTCAGTTTGCCTTTATTAGCAGTTCCTGATTTTTCAAAAACCTTTGTTCTGGAGACAAATGCTTCTAGCAAAGGAGTAGGGGCTGCTCTTATGCAAGAGGGCAGGCCTTTGGCTTTTAGGAGCAAAGGACTCTCCCCTCGAGCACAGCTGAAGTCAGTCTATGAAAGGGAGTTGATGGCAGTTGTGCAAGCTGTACAAAAATGGAAACACTATCTTATGGGGATACACTTTGTTATCAAGACTGATCAAAGGAGTTTGTGATTCCTCACAGACCAGAGGCTCTTTACTGAGGAGCAGTTTAAGTGGGCTGTGAAGCTCATTGGATTAGATTTTGAGATCCAATTCAAGCCATGCAAGGAAAATCCAGTCGTCGATGCTTTCTCCAGAAAGGCTATATATGCTGCTGTTTTTGTAATACAGTTAGTTGATTTTGAGGATTTGTTTCAAGAGGTGCAACAGGAACCAAAATGATAGAAGGTTATTCAGGATCTGGCTGGGGATCGTAATTCTCACCCTGGATTCCAGTTTCAAGCTGGGAGGTTATTGTACAAAGGAAGATTAGTGTTGTCAAAATCTTCAAATAGAATTCCTTATTCTGGCTGAATGCCATGATAGTGTTGCTGGGGGCCACTCAGGTTTCTTCAGAACTTTCAAAAGGGTATCTAGTTTTTTTTATTGGGAGGGCATGTGAAATAGAATGTGGAATTAACGAAATATGCTTATTTTTATGCTTTAAGTCATCCTTTTTCTGCTAAGGATGTGGCTGTTGTGTTTGTCAGAGAAGTAGTCAAACTCCACGGTTTTCCCGCTTCTATAGTTTCAGATAGAGATTAGATTTTTCTCAGTCAGTTTTGACAGGAATTGTTCAGATTAGTAGGAACACAATTGAAGTATAGGACTGCATACCATCCTCAAACCTATGGACAAACAGAAGTGGTTAATAGGAGTTTGGAAACTTATCTCAGATGTTTTGTGGGACCAAAGCCAAAATAATGGGTTGATTGGTTATCTTGGGCAAAATTTTGGTTCAATGCTACTTTCAATATTTCTGCTGACATGACACCATTCAAGGCTTTATATGGAAGAGATCCTCTTACTTTGATTAAAGGGTGCACTTTTACTTCCAAGATTGACGCAGTGAATCAGCTACTGGTAGCCAGAGATGTGGTCTTACAAGAGTTAAAGCAGAATCTTTTAAAGGCCCAGAATCTGATGAAAGCACAAGCTAATAAACACAGAAGACAGATTGATTTTGAAGTAGGTGATTGGGTATTTTTGAAGCTTCAGCCTTACAAGATGAGATCTTTGGCTAGAAGACCAGTAGCAAAGCTATCCCCTAAATGTTACGGGCCTTATTAGATTCTGGAGAGGGTTGGTCCTGTAGCATACAAGTTGGAGCTCCCTGCTCATGCTAAAGTTCACCCTATATTTTATGTATCTTTGCTGAAAAAGTCACTCAAGCCTCTTCAGCACCCTCAACCACTACCTCCTTTACTTTCTGAAGAAATGGAACTACAGGTTCAGCTGGCTGAAATTCTTCAATGGAGAGAGGATGCTTGGGGAAATTTGGAAGTTTTGGTTCAATGGGACCAATTACCAGCTTGTGAGAACTGCTACTCAGATTTTAGAGGTTTTTCCTCAGTTTCCCCTTGAGGACAAGGTGGTTCTTTTGGGGGGAGGGGGGAGTATTGATAAGGTTAAGAGAAGGCCTAAACCTCTTGTTACCAAAGTGTATGTTAGGCGTCAGCCTGACAATAATAGGAATAACTAATTGAGTTCTGTTAGGAATAACTAATTGAATTCTGTTAGTTAAAGAGTACTATAAATAAGAGCTCTAACTGATGGTAAAGGAGTTTTTTGGCATATTGGGATTTGGGACTAACTGAATTGGGATTCAGTTAGAATTGGGTACAGAAGTTCAACTGAATTGGGATTCAGTTGAACCTTTTTCAGTTGTAATTCTCTGTTCTGAGTTCTTCTTCTATAAGCAATAAAGATTCTCAGTGGTTTACTCTCTGTTCTTGGTGTTTGACTCTGTTTTCTTCTATTTTCATTATCCGCGATTTGCCAGTGTTATCAATGAGGCCTTTTCATACACAGAAACTTAACTTTCGTTCTCAAGAGTGTCTATTTTTGGGGTATTCCTCCTCTCACAAAGGCTATAAATGTTTGTCTTCAATTGGTAGGATTTACATTTCCAAAGATGTCCTGTTTAATGAAATAAGATTTCCTTACTCTGACTTATTTGCCTCCTCCTCTAACTCAATATAGAATCTTGATTCCTACTTTAGTCTTAATCCTAACCTGTCTCCACCATCTATGGCTCCTACCCCTTAATCTTCTCTACTGTCCCCTTCACATTCCTCTTTTGCACCTCTTATTCCCCCTCGTTTTTCTCCTATTCCAGTCAACCCTCCTACAGTCTCTCTTCCTGTCTCCAATCAACCTTCATTTGAGTCTGCTTTTGTCCACCCTTAATCATCAGAGACCATAACCCTTAGTGAATCTTCTTTTGAGTTTGTTCCAGCACCTAATTCAATCCCTGTTAACACTCATCCTATGCAAACAAGGTCCAAGTCTAGAATCCACAATCCTAGACTGCATCCTTTCTTATTTCTTGCTCATTCTGAACCCAAAATTATTGAACAGGCCCTAGAAAATTCGGATTGGTTTGCTGTCATGCAACAGGAGTATGATGCTCTGCTGAAAAACAGAACTTGGGACTTACCCTACCTTCTAATAGACATGCCATTGAGTGTAAGTGGGTTTTTAGAGTAAAAGAAAATGTTGATGGTTCCATCAACAAGTTTAAAGCAAGGTTGGTAGCTAAGGGTTTTCATCATGGGGTTTTGACTTTCATGAGACATTTTCTCCTGTGGTCAAGCCTGTCACAATTCGTATTGTTCTCACTCTTGCTCTTTCACATGGGTGAGAGTTATTTCAGTTTGATGTGAACAATGCTTTTCTAAATGGGTTTCTTGAGGAGTCAGTATTTATGACACAGCGTCCTCCTAGCTTTCAGGTTGCAAATAAGTACCTAGTTTGCAAGCTTAAGAAGGCTCTCTGGCTTGAAACAAGCCCCAAGGCAATGGTTTGACAGGCTGAAATCTACTTTACTCCAGTTTGGTTTTGTGGGAAGCAAATATGATTCTTCTCTGTTCATCTATAAGCATCAAGTGCATGTTGTCTATCTTTTAGTCTATGTGGATGATATCATCATCACAGGTAGCTCTACCCCTCTTGTTCAGCAGCTGACTACCAATCTGAACACTGCCTTCTCTCTTAAGCAATTGGGTCATTTGGATTATTTTTTGGGCCTAGAGATCAAGTACTTGCCTAATAACTCTATATTGATGACTCAAAGCAAATATATTCGTGATTTACTCCACAAAACTCACATGGCTGAAGCTCATTCTATTTCCTCCCCCATGGTATCTAACTAGACATGGTGCTGATTTGTTTCATGACCCAACTCTCTACATATCTGTGGTGGGTGCTCTACAATATGCTACTCTAACTAGACCTGAAATCAGTTTTGCCGTCAATAAAGTTTGTCAATTTATGGCTAGCCCTTTAGACTCTTATTGGACAGTGGTTAAAAGGATCTTAAGGTATCTCATTTGTACCTTGTCTCATGGATTACTTCTTCAACCTGCTTCTCTCACAAAACCCTTGGCTTTTTATGCATTTTGTGATGCTGATTGGGCATCTGATGTGGATGATAGGCGTTCCACCTCGGGGGCTGCCATCTTTCTTGGCCCAAACTTGATATCTTGGTGGTCTCGCAAGCACAAAGTCATAGCCAGGTTCAGTACTAAAGCTGAATATCGCAGTTTGGCTCAAACTTCTGCTGAGTTGACATGGATTCATGCTCTTCTAACAGAATTGCAAGCTCCCTTCACTATTCTTGTTCTTTATTGTGACAGCTAAAGTGCTGTATCCATTGCTCACAATCCTGTGTTCCACAGTCGCACAAAACATATGGAAATTGATGTCTTCTTTGTTAGAGAAAAAGTTCTGGCCAAGCAGCTTTCAGTTTTACACATCCCAGCTCTAGATCAGTGACAGATGTGCTGACCAAGCCTCTTTCTAAAGCAAGATTTGAAGTTCTTAGGTGTAAACTCAATGTGAAGAGTTTTTCCTCTGAAAATTCTTCCCCTTGTGTTTGAGGGGGGTATTAGAGTATATGTTTGTATAACTGTGAAAACAGTTTGTAAGGGCTGTTAGCTTTTGCTAACAGCACCCCACTGGTGTTAGGATGTTAGCTTCTATTAACAGAATTTCCCTCCTTATGGTTAATTCTGTTTTGCTTAGTTCAAAGGATTAGAGGTCTATATATACCTCTTTATAACTAATTCTGTAACTGACTTTTCAGAGTGAATAATATCAGTTTTCTCTCCAATCTCTCTCTCATTTCCTCTCACTTTATCAAAGAAAAGTAAATCCACATCCCACAAGAACCACGAACTCGTGCATCTGATGAACAAAATCAAAGCTGAAATAATAGATTGAAGCCACGAGAGCATCAATTGATCCTGTTGCTCCCAGGCACGATAAGCTTTAGTGACTCGACCGACATCTTGATACGCGATCGTCGCAAAACCCTTCGGAATCTGTAGATCCTGAATGAAGTGAAGAAGTTGATGACTACGTATCACAAGTTCGACCTACAACTTCCAGAAGAGATAGTTAACTGCGTCGAGCTTCTTTGTAATGAAGTGTGTTGAGAATCAAAATAGGATCAATTTCAGATTATGTCTTTATTATCATATCTAAATTATAGGAACGATATCTCCTATACTTAATTGTAATTAATCTATATAAAGGAGCATCTTCTGTATACTTTAACACAATAAATATCCCTCACTTTCTCTCATTTTTACATGGTATTAGAGCTAGGTTGAGGGAATAACAAAAATTGTCCCTCACCTTTATAGTCGCCGCACTTTTTCTGACTTACTTCTTTCCTTTGTTTTCCGCATTCCAGTAGACCCTTCTACTAGCTGCTCCTTTTTCGTCAACTGCCACCATCCTCCAATGATCTTTCTGACTGGTGACTACACCGTTGTACTCGCTGTTCGACGATCTACACGTTAGTGGTCTCAGTGTTGCCAAACGACGAGCCATGCTCCTGTATACGCCTTGTTTCTCCATGCCAAACAGGTTCTGCACGCACATTTCTGCCGGCGCATTGTCGCTTTGTTCAGAAAGCGACTTCACCATCTTGTTAGGGGCTATTCCATGTTGGTTTGACGTTGCCCCCTTTGTGACCCCGGGTTTTGATGCCTTTAGGTTTTCGTTTCCCGCACTTGATGGGGGGTTGGATTTTTGTTCCCACCGCACTTACGGCTGAGGTCGACCACCTTGGACGACCCTAATCCTGTAGTTTTGCCTTCACCAAAGTTCTTTTGCATGCTTGCCTCTTTAGTCTAGGTTTTGCATACGTGTTTCTTTTGTAGTTGCTGCTTGCTCGTGTACAGTTTCTTTCCCTTGATGGCTTCTAAACCCTAGAACCTTTGTTGCAATACCTGCTTTGCTCGTCTTATTGCCCGTTGTGAAACTCAGGCGAATCTTGTTATTGATGAAGATCTTCTCTTTTTCAAGTTTAAAATAATTTTGGGTATTCACTAATATTTGTTTGAAGCTTCCAAATCTTGGTTTTAAGAAGATCTGAACTTGCTTTGAATTTTCTTAGGCTGATGGATACTCGAGCTCTCTCTTCCTAGCAATATTCCCCGATATCAAAAAGATCCCTGAGTCATCTTCAAAATATTGGTTTGAAGTTTCGATACAATGGTTTTAATAAAGTCAGAACTTGCTTTTCTTAGGCTGATGAATATTCCAACTCTCTCTTTCTAGCAATGCTCCCCGACTTCATCAAGATCACTGAATTGCCATTCAAACTATTGTCTTTTTTAGCGGAGCTCAATTTTTATGTTTTTTTTTGTTGGGAATAAATTTTCTTGTAACAAGCTGATTGCTTAGTAAGCTTCAGCTTCCAGGGGAGTGTTGAGAATCAAAATAGGATCAAGATTATGTCTCCTATAATTAATTGTATTAATTGTAATTAATATATATAAAGGAGCATCCGTTGTGCTCTGACACACGGTTTTCAGTCCAAATATCCCTTAGTTTCTCTCATTTTTAGAGTGATTGAAGTTCTTGTTTACTGAAGCAGGCTGAGTCGGTGGCACATCTCCACCGTTTGGCGGAGGAAGACCACCGCCACCACCGGAGGCAACTGGAGTTGTCATTGTGGCAGCGATAGGTGGTGTAGGAGGGAAAAACAGAGGTCAAAGTCGAAAAACAAAGAAGAAAAGAAGAAAATCTGTTGCGGATCGCAACCGAGCTCCATGATACCATGTTAGAAATTGAGATAAATTGTAAAACTGATTTCATTGATCAGAAAATTATCAAGCCAAGTTACAAAGATCTGTGTCAACTCTATATATAGAGTGACTAACAGAAACCTAACCCTGACAGTTATTTACTAACTATAGTTAGTTACTCTAACAGACTGACAGCTTGCTGTTGATAACTAACACTAAGCAAAAAACCAATACACTTTACTTAGTAGAGTAAGAATATTCTAATAGAAATAAATTAGTTTATCTTATAAATGTTAACCTTACTTGTTTCTTACTTATTTAATTTAAAGATAATAAAAAAATATCTAGCATGTAAATAAATTTCATAATGTTTGAATTATTTCATGTATATTTAATTAATTTAACTTGATTATTTATCTCCTACATAATACTTGAGTTACATCGTAGGCATATTCTGAATGCCACTTCATCCACAACTCAACCCTAGTTGAACCTCTAACCCTGTGTCCTCTCTCTTTACCAATTCAGTTTCAGCCTGTACTCTCTAAAACATCGATTACTTCGGACTACTATTACTGTTGTTTCTGTTCTGGTACATTTTAAGCTCAAACCGCTCTACTGATTGTTGGTTCATCTGCTTTCAATTTTTTGCAGCTTGAGAAATGCATTGGGTCTGCTGTTTATGCTATGGGGATAGAGAGATTTCTTACACTTGTACCTATATCTCTTAATGAACACAGCTATACTTACTCAAATATTTGGCTTGTACCTATCTTGAAGCAATATGTTACTGGTGCATCACTTGCATACTACATGGAGCATATCATGTCTCTTGCCAAGTCCTTTAAGAAGGCTAGTCAAAAAGGTATATTTACTACATTTTCTGTATCTACTTACTGTCTAAAATATGTTTCCTTTTATAATCTTCCGTTGCCACTTGCACTTCTTTGAGCATGGTTTATTTTTTCCTCCTCTTTTCTTTTGGCTTAGAGGTGGAGTAAACTTGAGTGATTTTCTTCTGATTATTCTCCCTCTACCTTTGAGGAAGAGCCCTGGCATAATGGTAAAGTTGCACCTTAGTGACTGGTTGGTCATGGGTTAGAATCCGGAAACAGTCTCTTTGCATATGCAAGGCTAAGGCTGCGTATAATGACCCTCCCCCATACCTTCACATAGCAAGAAGCATTCTGGCACCGGGGCACGTTAGATTTTTATTCTCTCTCTACCTTTGCCCCTTGTATTGCTTTGAGCATGGTTCCCAGTCCCCTTTTTCCTTTTCTTTGGGCTTAGAGATGGATGAAGCTTGTCTGGTTTTCTGCTGATTGCTCTCTCGCAAGCTCGAAGCTTTAAATGTTTGGGGTTTATATAACTGAAAACAATGTGAGCCAGTAAATGCTTAATTGCTTACGCCTTATGCACTGCATCATGCCCAGAGCAGATATATAATACCCATAGGACTACTAAATTTGCTTGTGTACAAGCAAAACATACACCCATAGGAGTGTTAAATTTGCTTGTGTACACTTTCCATCTTTTGTCTTGTGGCTTCAATACATTCTAGTTTTTGCTACTCTAAAAGCTTGATTATGAAAATGATGTGGAATGTATCATGGATACACTCCTGGACTGATAATCAACCAGATAACCATTTATTCTAGGATAGACTGGTCAGTTTCTTGGGCTTCCCTCCTTTGGACCTAATGTTGGACCTCTATTACTTTCGTATCAGAGAAGTTTCTCAAAGTAATCTTGAGTTTGTAGACAGTGAAAGATAACTCTTTTCCATTTTGTTTGGGAACAAAGAATAGTAAAAGGAAACTAATTTGTAGCAATTAGATGATTTGGAATATTCTGATGATGTTGAGGGAAATGCATTGTGTTAGTTTTTTTTTTGGTTGTTCTTACTTTACATATATTTTCCAGTTGATGTTGTGCATGCAATCCCAATTTTTTGACAATCACTATTTTATTCAAATTGTTGAGCAAATCTTTTCCTGTTTCTTTCAGTCAAAAAGCCAGGGATTAGTCAGGATTTGCTGGCTTGTGCTTATGAACTGTGGGGATTGCTACCTAGCTTTTGTCGTCATGCAACTGATACTCACCAACATTTTACTCGTCTCTCTGATGTCCTTGTTACTTTTCTCAAAAAGGATCCTTCTATGCATCAAAATGTTTCCACGGCATTACAGGTCACACTTCCACGATTTGGTGGAGACCCATGTACTTTTGTGGTTATATTTTTTTATAAAAAATATTGATTTTCCTTCTAAAATGTTCATGAATTTTGTGCAGATTCTTGTGAATGAAAACAAAGCTGCACTTATCCCTAAAAAGAGTATGGAAGATTGCCATGCTGAATATGATTTTTTGTCAGAGTTTGGCATGCAACCTACTTATTCAAAGAAAGCTGCTACCAAAAACATAAAGTCTTTGGTGTCTTGTTCGAATCAGTTGCTTTATGTTTTGTCAGATTTATTTATCAGTTCACTTCCTGAAACACGCTTTTGTTTAAAGGTTCTGCATTTATCACTTATGTTACTCATTCTTCCATATAGAATGATACCTTTGTCTTATGTTCTATTTTATTGCAGAAAATGCATGAATTATTGTTTTCAGCTCAAACGTCTGAATAGTATTCTACTTGGGCCATTTAAAATAATTTTGGATAATTTCTAGGCTAACAGTATATTGTGGCTTGTAATGTTGCCTCTAGCTTTCCTTGCCCTAAATATGATGTTTTATGAAATATGAATTATTTACATGCAGTTCTCAACTGCTCTCTGATCTTGGTCATTATTTACTTTTATTGTATTGACAGTGTTTAAGTAATTTGGAATAATTATTTTCCTCTTCATTTTTCAGGGTGCAATTGGGTGCCTTGCTTCTGTCACTGATTCTTCTGTAACCAAAGAGGTTTTTGTGTCTCTGCTTAAGAGTTTTCAATTTGTAGATTGTGAAGGTGAAGGTGAAATATTGACAAGTCCAGCTGGAGTGGTAGATAGTGATCAAAATGACTTGAAGGGATATTCTCAGAGGTATAATGATTAATTTATAGAAGAATAATTGTGTCAGTGTTGATATGGAAGTCAGGAATTCCCATAATATATTGGCCTATCATTTCTTTTTGTTTCTTAGAAGAAATAAGCCCTTTTATTTTCTGCCCGCCTTTCATCTAGAGTTTTTGCATAATAACTTCACTAAAAGAATGTAGTCAGCATCTTGTCAATTCTGATCACACAGGTTTATTATTTCCTTTGAGAGCTACACTGCAGTACCTGGTTTGAGATAGAAGATTATGTAGACCGTTCCACTAAGTTTAACCATAGAAATATGCCATTTACTCGTATAGGAAAATAATTGAATGATTGGCTGGAATTACCAATATAAAGACTATTTTTCATCTGATTTTGACTGTTTATTGCTTAAAGATGTAGTAAAACCATTCATGTGCTTATACCAACACCTTCAATTTATAAGAGTTGCTTCTTGACATGGTATTAAAGCCAACTTGGCCAAGTGGCGAAGAGCTGCATTCTTCTAAATAGAAGTTAAATTTATGATAAAAATAGGTTGGTGCATCGTGCATATTTCATGCCTAAAGGACTATAGCATAGGGAAGCATATTAAGAGATTTGATAAAATCATTCTCGTATTTACACCCAACTGCTTAAGTTTTAGACAATTGGTTCATGATAATTATAACATTTGTTTTCTGTAGCTGGATAAAATTAACTGAGAGTTGTTTGTTAATTTGTTCAAAAGCCAACCTTCTTTTATTATTATTATTCTTATCTGAATGGCTGAGCGCTTACATCATCCTGAGCAATAATCTGGCCTTTCCAAATTTGAATTGGATAATCTGGAAACCATATGAACCGAAAACTAACTACTACCTTTCAATTTCTTATTGTATAATTGATTTTAAAGTCACTTGTTCTTCAGGTGTCTGATATTGGAATTAGCATATTGTCTTGTTCAAGGAGCAAAGGATAATCTTATTGAGATAATTTACAATTTCACTATACATTCATTTCAGGTATTTTTCAGAGATTGAAGAATACATTTTTTTTTGGGTTCTCTTTTTATTCTTTTGACTAACCTATTGTTAGGAGTCCCACATCAAGTAGTTTATTCTACTCAATGTGGGACTCCTAACACCTTTATAATATTGTAAAAGAATATCATGTTATGTTTGTTTATGTAGGCAACTGATGAGAGTGTTCATCACGAAGCATACAACACTCTGTGCAAAATTTTAGAGGTCTGCATTTGTGCGAGATTTTTCTGTTTCATTTTTTGTCAGTCTTGATATCTATCCATCTCAGTATTGTCGCTGAATGATGCAGGAGAATCCATGCTTATCTTCTGCTCGGTACATCGAGCTAATTGATTTATTACATGGCTTAAAACCTCCAACCTCTATTGCATCTCTTAGGAGTCGATATGCTTGTTTCCACATGCTGATGGTGCATGCAGTGAAGGTCAGAATTCTTAGTCATGAATTATGATCATATTTCCTTCTTATATACAATTTATTGTAATCTCCTCATGTCTTAAATATTACAATCTGTAACATGCTTTTATATTTTTTTTGGCAATTCATTTCAGCATCCAGCTCCTTCTACTGCTAAGTCTATGTGCCATTTTCAACTATTGCTGTATCTAATAATCTAAACCAACCAAAACTGGATAGCTAGCCTGACTAAGTTTTGACTAGTTTGGTTCTAGTTCAATTATAGCTTCACATTCAAGATTTAAGTTTAACTTGGTATCTTGATTATCGTACTAAAATACTTTTCAATTTTCAATTTTTTCTATTAATAGTAATTTCAAATTGCAATTAAAATTCTTATTCTGAGCACTGCAAACTTTTTAACTAAATAAACTGGTAAGATTAATGTTATTGTTACCAACTTGCAGCATTGAAGCATCACTTGCTGTGCTTGTTTATATGACCACTGTATATTGTAGGTTGTCAGAATTTAGGTTGTTACACATTCTCAGCATAGCAGTTTATATGATTATGTTTCTTTAGAAATTTTATAGCTTTTTGTTTTCCTTTGATTGTTGAAATTACACTGAAACTAGTTTAGCAAAGTACATGGCACTTTTGTTAGTTAGATATCTGTATTTTTTTCTTTTTTAATATTCTGCAAAGAGCCTGCAGAAAATTCTTGCATATTAAAGATGTTTTCTCGCTGGGTGTTGCTTGTACGCCAAGTTATTTGATGATCTTTGTATTTCTTGTTCTTTGATCATTGAAGGAGGATGGGAGGGATGAATATCACTTATATGTAGTTGTATTGTACACTATTAAGTGTTTTTTTTCTTTTTCTTTTGTATATATGTGCATTCTGCAGGTTAGTTTAGAAGAAGAGGAGAACTCAAAGGCTTTTCTTATTCTTAATGAAATCATTCTCACATTAAAAGATGTAAGTATATCAAGTACATGCCATACACATTCCTTGAAGTTCATTGCTTAGATTTGTCTTCCATGTATTGAATGACTCAGAAGAGGTGATAACTGTACTGATTTAGGTTCAATTGTTCTGTTTAGGGAAAGGATGAAACCAGGAAGGAAGCATATGATTACCTCTTAAATATAAGTTCTACCTTGAGAGACTCATCATTCATTGGTTCTATTGAACCGTATCACAAACTAGTTAGCATGGTAAGTTCATGTATGTTTGTGGGATATCACTCTATTAAGTATTGAACTTTCCACAATTATCATGCATTTTTCTTGTTTTGTTTTAAGCCAATAATCATGTAATCAATGCAGTGTTCACAGTGTGTGGATGAACTTATTTTGTATATGGAAAAGCTTACATAATATGTTGTAATAGTTGATAATATGCCTTTTGTGGAATGTGTCAGTGACTTATAGTTTTATACTCTCAATATACAGATAATGGGATATCTTTCTGGTTCATCTCCCCATATAAAAAGCGGAGCAGTGTCTGCGCTGTCTGTATTGTTATACAAGGATACAAATCTTCCTATCTCCGTTTCTGATCTTGTCCCTTCTCTTTTATCTTTGCTGCAAACAAAAGATGTGGAAATCATAAAAGTGAGTGTTCTACCTTTTCAAGATCATATTTTGGGTTTGAGCATCTTTCTGTCATTGTTGAGTTTAATCTTACATCTATAACAGGCTGTCTTGGGTTTTGTTAAAGTGATGGTATCTAGCTTAGAAGCAAGAGAACTGCAGAATATTCTCTCAGAAGTTATTACTGAAATCCTCCCCTGGTCATCTGTTTCAAGAAATCATTTTAAATCAAAGGCATGTACAATATCCAATGTTTAGCTTTAGCTCCTTGTCCTTAACATGCTGGTGTGTGCTTAATTTGATGCACCTGCACAACATGAACACATTCACTTGTATACTTGATAGAACCATAGGAATAATGCGTTTTTGGTTTTCTGCAGGTCACTGTTATATTTGAAATATTATTACGGAAGTGTGGTTCTGCTGCTGTCAAACTGGTTACCCCAGAGAAATATAAGGTTTTTCTCAAGACAGTTCTAGAGGTACTCTTTTTGGTGGTTCTTCTGTAGCTTAAGTTTGGTTTCAGTCTAGCCATGTTACAGCATTGTATGCTCCATAATGTCAGCAACATAGGGGCTCAAAATTTCATATTAATGAGTTGTTGGTGGGAAATTCTTTTTTCTGTTTCTTTGGATTTTGTATATTACTTTCTAGCTCATTTGAAATTTGTAATATCTGTAGATGGTATTCTGTTGACTGATTTCACAGGTTTAATAACAGTTTCTAACTTTCTATTATGGTGTCTATTGACTTGCAGAATCGACATGGCAAATCAAGTGAAGCAGTCACTAATGATACAAAAAATATGCCTGAAGATTCATCTGCCAAGAGGTATGTTTCAGTTGCTTGTGAAAAATGAGTTGAGTTTCTGTTTCTTGGAAGCTGATTTAGAGTCCTCTCCTCTCTCTTTGTAGACCAGAGCGGAGGAAGCCTGAAAATTCAGATAACCTAGAGAAAAATTCACTTAAGGACAACAAGAGAAAGAGGGACAAGAAATTTGAGACAGACATGCCTGGCCAAAAGGGGTCACTTATGTCTACTAGTAATGATGGATTAAGATTACCCAAGAGAAGTAGGTATTCTAACGATAAAAATCCTAATGTAGGAAGGCCAGAAGAAAGTGAAAAAGGCAAGAAAAGTTGGAACAAGAGTTTCACTGGTGGTGGTGGGAAGAGAAAGGTGAAGGTAACAAGTACAGGAAAGGATAAAGCAGCTTCTCATGTACCTATACAACCTTCCAAGTCTCACAAGCTGCAAAGGAAATTCAAAAGAAATTGATAGACGAGTCCAATACTCAAGCTGGCGATACACTTCTGAGATGTCGTATCGCCCTGAGTTTGGTGGCATTGATAATGCCATTTTTATACGTAACTGCATATATAAGCTGGGGGATAACAAATCAAGCATTACAAGCAGGATTGTCTTTCCTGCTGAGCAACCACTATAATGAGGAACTTGGCACATTCTTTGAGCTTGATGCCTCGAGTAGGGCTGAGAAAATGAACAGATACATACTGTATGCATATTTTTGGTGGGAGAAAGATCGTGGTGAGAAAAGCTGTTGTAATGGATGTGTGGTCATGGTTGATTGTGTACATGGCTATGTTTTGCCATCTTTTGCCCTCGGGAGGATTTTTAACCTTGCTGTTAATTCTTACCAAATATAGTATGTCTTAACTCTTAACAAATGAGTTAATCTTTTATTATTTTTACATTATTTTCCATATATTTGTGAAATAGTCAATCAAACATAACGCAAGAGGACCAACAAGTCGTTGGTCTGAGTGATATTGAACTCGATTTTCTTAAGTAAGGTCTTATGTTCGAGTCTTGTGGATAGAAAAAACGTGATTGAGAGGGGATAATTTCATTAAAGGTGACCACTTAGGTTTTTTGATGAAGATTAATTATCAGTAAAGTCAGTGAATATTTTGTACCAATAATATGGTTAAAAAAATGAGGTGAGAATTCCTTCAGTGTTGAAGCTGCTGTCCGCACTTAATCTGTTTTGCCTTTTGGTTGGCTTGGTTTTTTTCCAGCATATTATATCCTAGCATTTGTTTGAATATTAAAGATGTGCTCTTAATGGGGATTAAAAGTTAAAAAAACATAAAAGCTATGCAACTTTTATCTTTTCTCTTAATGAGGATTAAAAGTTATCAAATGTTTCAAAACATTCACTTAGATTGATAATGATAAGGTTAAATTAGATTTTGGTCCTCTCTAATTTATTTTTTACGTTTAATTTGATCTTTTATTTTTTTTTAGGGTTTAATTTGATTTTGTAATTTTTAAAATTTGTTTGATTTAGTCCTCTAAATTTTTTTGGGTTCAACTTAATTTTCTAATTATTAAAATCAGTTTAATTTTGTCTCTTTATCTAAATTAATTTAAGTAGTATTATCATTTAAATTTGGTCCTCCTGCCTAAATGAACAATTTTTTGACTGTTTAAGTGATTTTAAGCCACAGTATGGTTTCTTAACGCTCTTGATGTAATTTAAACAACAGGATCAAAAGTTCAAGAATTAAATCCAACCTAAAAATAAACTAGAGGCTAATAAACTAATTTAAGCTGCTGCTACTAATAATAATAATAAAAGCACGCTGCTAGTTGTATCAACTGAGCGTCTTACGGCAGTTGGCATTCAATATTCATTTCCTTTTAAATAAACCTTTTCATAAAATTAACTATTTTGCTTAATTTCTTTTATACATTATTTCGGTGTTCATAAGTTTCTGAAATATGTCCCATTTATGTTATTTTAAATTATTTTACTTCATTCAGGTTGTGCTTATATTGAAGTTAAATTTAATTTCTAATTAATTGCATAGTTAAGCAAGTGAATTAGGGATATTACATTGATCTTACATCATGCCCAAGTCATTGTACTAAATGACAAAGTCCCGAGGGAAGGAAGCAAGACAACTGTATGTTTTTAGAGTGTAATGGTTGGCATATTGGTATGTTTAACTACACAACCATTAATGACAAACTAACGATCAAGATAGACAATATTTATTAGAATAATTCTTAATAAAAAACTGACAATGACAATATATAGAACCATAATTGCACTAAAGTTGAAGATTAGAGGCAGACATGGGGTGGAAAATTGGGTCATCCTGCAATGCAGCTTCCAGTTCTGGCCACAAGATGGCAGACACAGTCCATGAACCATCACCCTTGGCACTTAGCCTTTGGTTCATGTAACTAACTCCCACCTTTTGAATGGAAGTGTAAACTGTCCCTAGCAAGGGACTCCCAAATCCAAAGTCAACTTCTTTGACAGGAAACCTTTGTCCTGAGGACACCACTAGGGTTGGCCCCTCTTGACCCAACACTGCCTTTGCTAGCATCAAACCAGGCCTATGACACTCAATCCAATCAATCAAGTCCAAGAAGTGATCCTCATTATTGACCTTTGAAATTGCCTCATGCACTGTCTTAGCAATTTCTGATATGGAGGCTTCCTTCAGTTCTTGAATGCTTGCCTCCCCAAAAGCCAAAGACAACACATTACCAATGTAGTTTGACATCAAATTCTTGCCTCTTCCCATTCTTTCTCTTCCATCCACCAACCAACCCATCTTGCACGTTTTATGCCTTTCATCAATTGTACCAATCATTATCTTCCATACATATGCTGAAAAGGCCTCAATCTTTGTTCTCTTGACCCCATTCAAAGAAGCAAGTTTCTGCAGCATGTCGATGCTTGATGCTTCGATGTGATAAAGGCGTTTAAGCAAGACATGATTCATTGGCATGTTCTGTATCTCTTTCATGGTGCACTTCATAAAAGTTTGATCCAAGGATGGTTGATATTTGGGAGAAGAACGCGCACGAAGGTGTCTAGTATGGTCTGGTATGCTCGAGAGTGGTTTCTTTTGAGCTATTTCGCACCATGAAGCAATGAACTTGCCAAAGGAAGTGGCATCACCTAATGCATGATCAAAAGTAAATGCTATGGAAATGCCTCCACAAGTGTACTCAGTCGCCTGAATTTGCAAGGGGAAGTCTGGTTCAACTGAGACTACCTTTTCTTGAAGAGTTTCATTGAGATTGTAAAAATCTAAACTCTTTAATGGGATATTTGTGTGAGCTTCAATGACTAGAGCACCATTGTTGTCACAAATGATTTCAGGCTCACTAGTTTTGGGATTTTGAACAATTTGGCCAGCAAAGGGATAGTAGTGATCAAGAACTTGTGCTAGAGTGTTCTTAAGAGCATCAACAAAGGCTTTGAAGTTATCTGATTCTAGTTTGCGGTAGAAATACAAGTATGTAACAGGAAAACGACCTGAGAGCAGGTCAAGATTTGAGAGAGTGATTGAAAATGGCTCTAGTGAAGGGTTGAGTGCTTTTACAACACTTTTCCTACTAAATGTGACTTCAAATTTCTGGTTTTCTGGGGCTTCATTTTTGTTGAGAATGTCTGACATTTTTCAAAGGAGAATAGTGTTTCTCTTTGATATTTTCTGCCTTTAGCGGCTAAGGTTCAAATGGTGCCGAATTAATTGAACGTGTTGTATACAACTTATATAGTTTATTTCCAATGCATGTTGGTAATGGTGGATATTGACATCAATGCTTCAGATATTTTCTAATCACACATTATGAATCGTAGTGATCTGCTCGTCATGATACTACTACCATTATCATGTCTAATGATTAAGAGCTGATCTCATGAAGCCACTCTTTTTTTGGTAAGTTGGTGCTTATTTCCACTAATATCATCAAGTGGTTCAGTCATAATAGTATACAATAAAACTCAATCTATGGTCAAGTTTGGCAGGCAACATAATTGTGGAAGTGGTACTTTTTTGCATGCATTCTTTAATTAATCTTTTGACAATCTCTTTTTTATTTTTATTGTAGGACATTATAGACTTCAACCATCTATAAATCTGATTTAATTGTAACATGTTGATTTTTTGTAAACAGTATCAGAAGTGTAAATCATGGGTTGAACCAAAAAGTCTTCAAGTATATGTAAAGCTAAGACAGCATATAGTGATCCTTCCTCGTAGTACCGTCTTATAACAAGTAGTCTTTTCGCATTTGGATCTGTTTATTTGATTTTTTTTTATATGATATCACAAGTACTTTTTTATGAAAGACGACCTTATACAGGTTGAGTAAAATTATTATTAACCACAAAAACTTTTCTTCTAAATATTTAATATAACTGTTAACTAATTTAACATGTGCTAATTCATCCACTTGTTTGTGCATACATACATAAGAGAAATGCAGTACATTTAACTATACAAGGAAGAGATACATTACATCCACCGGATAGTGGGAAGAGTAATGTTTTCGTATCACATGTCAAGGCTCTGGTGAAAGGCTCAAATTAACGTCAAATAAGGAAAGCAGATCCTTTGTGCTCACGTTCTTCATCTTAGACACCGCTAGTTTCCCATGTGTTTAGGCGAATCCTGATTGCAAACAATCTACAGATATTGCACCACCAACTAGTGCTTGTCACTTCAAAAGTTCAAAGCATGGACCACAAACATTTGCATTGGCATATGTCTTGTCATGCTAAGGAGCATTTTTGGCCAACCATTCCAATTCCTTAAAGAGCCTACCAATGCATTTTTTTTAATTTTATTTTCATGTGACTTTTAAAATTATTATTTTTGCCAAAAATATTGTTATTAATTTTAATATAAAATAATTAATAATAATGATTTTGACAAAAAAAAAACTAATAACAATTTTATTAAAATTATCATATTTTCATTGAAATTTATTTTTGACTTTTTTTTGGATGCAAAATCATTTATTGAATTATTATGATAGATACACAAGGATAGTTTTAACTTTTAGGTTTTAACATAATTACATGTACAAAATCGGATTCTAAATTATCGAAAGAAAGTTTAAAATGTAATATAGGAAACAGAAAACAAATATGATATTGGCACTAGCTTTTCAGCTTATTGACTTTTTTTCTTTAGAAAAAATTGAAAAGATTACAGATCATAACATTATTCTCTAAAAAAGGGATTCACATTAGAAAATATAATAAAAATGTATAGTCATGAATTAAAAAAGTAACTGTTGAAATTTATATAGTTACATAATTTATCATGTGTACATGAATTTAATTATAACTATATGTTGTTAATTCAATACTTTGAGAGGTCCTTTTTTGTTTGATAAAAAAAATATTTAGTTATTCTTTACTCTAATCGACTAAAACCATTTATCAAGTAACTAATACTTTTTAAAATATTATTAATAAATATAACCATGATTATGAAACTCTCGAGTTAACTCATTAACTCTTATTAGTGTACGAGTCTACTTATCATATGTAAGTTGACTCTTGAGTAAACTCTTTTTTTAGTAGACTCTAGAAACTCTAAGTAAATTTGGTAAACTATCGAGTTTATCACCGAGTCAACAAGTTAAAAAATTAGACCAAAATGTAAGTCATTTTGGGTTGCTTTTGTCTTTTTAGTGTTCAACATACCTTCGTTTAGTGTGTTATTCTCAAATACAAAAATTCTTACCTTTAATAACATCAAACTCTTGTTCTCTAATAACATCAAATCCTTGATGAGAATGATCAACCACTACTATATCATCTACAAGTTATTATCTAGTAGTGATGCATTACTAGACTTAATTATTTAAGTATTGTGAAATTTATGATTTACTATTTTGCTTTATTATATTGTTGAAATGTTTAATTGCTATGTTATTTATAGATATTTTTGTTATTATTTTTATAAAAAGTGGACTCTTATGAGTCTACAAGTTGAGTCACGAGTTGAGTCTATGAAACTCTCACAAGTCTACGTAAACTCTCGAGTTTAATAACCTTAAATATAACTATTTTGGGAGACCTAAAGCAACAACTTTATTGGCCTTACCCTCGAGCCATCCTGTCCTTAAGACATGACTTGCCAATTTAGCACTATCAACTGTGGTTTTATTCCACTAAGCTTGAGAAAATGAGAAGGTGCATTTAAACCTCCAAGAGCTTTGGCTAATGCTTACAAGGCAATCTCCAATTTCAACAGCCCTAAAGATCCCATGTTCGACACTGGATGGATTTGAAAGAATCATAATTTTGTTCTAAAAGATATACAAGGAGGCCCTCCCCACCAATGAGCTGAGAAAAAAAAAATATCTCACCTCTGAATCCGCTTGCTATATATGTAAAACTAGGAGGAATCTAAGAATCTTTGCTCCCATGTATTTCTAGACTACCATCAGGCTTGGAACATGTGGAAGATAAGAAAATGCTTACTCCTAGTAAGGAAATACCTGATGGGTTTTTTATGTGGAGAGATATATTGTGTAAAGGAGTTTTTTGGATCTTTTTTTTTTCATGGTAATGACAAGTTTTTATGAAAAATTTGTAAACTCTTTGTACATTATATTCATTACAAGTTTTTATGGATAACTAAGTGTGAATGTTTAAATCTATCCTTGGTGTGGTTATAAGATACCTATTTATAGTGTTGCTATCATGGCTTTAATAGCCATATGACTTATTACAAATATTTGCGTTGGGGGTCCTATTCTGAGGGTTGTCATAAACTTATCATAAGCCTATCATAAGTTGGTTAGCTAAGGCGTTTTTGACTTGTGTCATTGTTGAGCTTGTAGTCAGCTCGTGATCCTTAAGTCTAACAATATGCGTTAAGTTGCATGCCACATGTACATGACATGTAAAGTTGACATTTACCTCCGAATAGTTTCCCTTGAGTCTATATTGTCTCAGAGAGACAATGTTAGCTTAACGAGTGTAAAGTTGATATTGTCTCAGAGAGGCAATGTTAGCTTAACAAGTGTAAAGTTGATATTTACCCTACAACAATTGCCCCTAAGTTGATATTATCTCAGAGAGACAATGTCAGCTTAACGAGTGTAAAGTTGAGTGTTGATGCTACGTGGTGTTCTTATGTAGTTGTGGCTATTGAGTGTCCCATCATTTGATTTTTTTGGCATGAATTATCAAGTAACCATGCTCTAATTGCTCATTCTTTTGATTTTCAAAAGCCCATAATTGCTTTTTGTTTGATTGTTTCTTTATCTACTTTGTTTGTCTTAACTATTTTTACTTCATCATAATTGTCATTTTGTTGCATTCGTGCTTGGGAGTTCTTTGAAAATCCATGCAAGTGTTGTGTATGGTTAGTATTTCTCAAACTTTATTGTCTACAGGTGTGTATTTTCTACTTACATTTTTACCTTTCCCATTTGTCTATTCATGTCCTATCGAGTCTCTTATTTGAGGGTATTCTGGGTTTGGTCTCATTCTTGAAGATGTCTTCCCAAAAGATCAGTTTGAAGGGATCATTTGGTCGTGGTGCCCTCAACCATTCTAGAAACCCTAAGAATTCTCCAATTGCTAGTGATAGAGGTGGGGGTGGCAGGAATTTTTGGGACAATGAGGATGCGACTGAGAGGGGAATTGAGTTGTGTCCTCGAAGGCATTTGAATTAATGTGAAATTGCGGTTGTCTCTTTTGTCAATACAGATTCTAATGTTGAGGTGCGAGTGGTGGGGTCGGAAAATATGTTCTTCGTAAGGAGCATCCTTTGACGGCTGAGCCTAATTCAAAAGTGAGGATATGTTGTGAGTATTTGAAGTCGTCGGGGAAACCTTACTGATATGAGGATAGGCTAGAACTTGCTTGGGCTTCCCTCTTGTACCCCCAATATATGCAAGTTAGTGAGGGTTCATCTTCTATGAACCCTCCTGATCCCATTGTAAATCTATCTAATGCAGAAAAAATGCATCAAATTTATCATCTTAAAGAGAAAACTAGCCACACCCTTAAGTCTATTGGTTTTGATGGAAGTACAAAAATTTGTGTTGAATTTGTTAGGGCAGAAAGACAACTTATTTTCCTTAAGGGTGAAGGGGTTGATTCTAACGATGAATCCAATCCATTTTTTTGTGATATGGATATGGTATCTAATTTAGAACTCCATGAGGCTCCTGGCTTAGTGGATGTCAATTGGGACAATGAGCAAATCCGTTGGAATCCATTATGTTTTGGCTCCCATGGTCCTTGACCTTTTGACCCCTCAATTTCCAATTACTAAGGACAATAATGTTGGTGGGTGGCCTAGTGATGATGGCCAAATTTTCTTTCAAGGTATGAGAGAAGATGTTGGAGTGCCTTCTACTTCTTCGAAGAAGAAGGAAACATGACATACTTATAAGGATTTTTATGCTAATGTATGCCACCTATTTTGACAAGATTGGTTTGTGATTACCCTTTAGTTATTTCCAAACCAGGGTTTTGAATTACCATAGGATTTTCCCTTCTTAACTTCACCTGCCTGAGGGTTTATTCTTGAATTTGAAATGTTATGTATTTGACATATCTTCATTTTATCCCTCAATGTATTCCATTATTTTTTGCTCAATGGTGTAGTAAGAAATCCTCTCATTGTTCATGTCTCTCTTTGAAGGGTTGCAGAGATATGGTGATCCTTATGGCTTATGAAGAGCTGCAAAAAACTTTTAAGGTGATGTATTTCTAGTTGAGACCTTTTAAAGATTGTTAGGATGACCTCGTTGTTGTCAATGAGGGTGAGGGTGACGAACAATTTAAGCCTCGCTTTGAACTTTACTAGACTTCCATTCATTATAATGAGTCAATCAATTTTTATGGGAAACAAGATGAAGAGTTGTCTTCAAAAGAGTTCGCTTTTGCAAATTCCATTGTTGAGTTGATTAATGAGATTGGAGATGCCATCCCTTGTAAATTGATTTTATGAAATTCTGATAAAGATTGGGAGTTGGTTTTAAATGTGTGTTTGTTGTTTGTGATTTATTTCTATTTTGAATTTTAATGTTGTTGACATTAGTAAACATTTTGTTGTTGCAAGAAAACTTATGGGGAAATCAAGGGACAAGCGTATGTCGATTGTCGCTCTTTATGCTGCTAGTGAGGGGTGAAAAGAAGAAACTTTCAATTAAGTCATAAGCATCTGACTGAGGGAAAGGCATCGCCACTGAGACCCATTCTAAAACATCTCATGACATGCCTCATTCTCCTTTGAAAAGGAAAAAGGTCGTCAATATTGATTATAACATGGATTTAATCGGTTCTAGTTTGGTGCCTATTAGGAAGTTCAATGGTCCTCCTTCGTGGATGTCTTTGGGCGAAGAGATTGATCATGTTATTTTGTCGGAATATTGGGATATGATTCAGAAGAGTAACCATGCCGAGTTGGATTCAACTATCTCGATGTTGATAAGGGTAAAGCAATATCTGACTCATGTTACTCTAGGCTATAAAAGCTTTCTGGATCTAATGAAATCGTTGGGTAACGTCAACCCTCTAAAGCTAATTGAGGAAAAGATGCCACCTTAAAGAGGGTCGAGGATCAAGCTGATGTACTGATAGAAGAGCTCAATAATTATAAGGTTTGGGCTAAAGGCTTAGAAACTTCTGCACTATGAGGAGAGGAGGAAATTCTTTGACTTAAGGAGAATGTGAATCAGCTAACTGAGAAGCTTGCAAATGCTGAAGCGACCATAGACCAATAGAAAGAGAATTTCAAAAAGGCTGTTGAGGATTCTTTCAACAATGCCCTTAAGCAGGTTGAGTTTATGCATCCTAAAGTCGGTATCAAAAAATCTCTCTACAATTCTCATTGTGAAGTTGTTAATGGATAACTATGTGTTTGGTTTGATGGTGAGGTTCATCCAACTCATCTTGGAGCTTCGGGGATCGTGAATGAATATTTTGTGGGACACGAAACTCCTGATGAAGAGATGGCTTATGGGTTTATTGATACCCTAGATGCTAACTTTGATGATAAAATTTCTAGGACTTCTAATGCTAATGCCGACCTTGAGGGATCTTAAAGGGCCCATATGTCAGTTTTGGATGTATTTGGGCGAACATAATAACTTGTTGAACAATTATTTCCGTGTTGAATGTTTATTTTTCCTTTGTTATTTGTGAACACTTGTTATTTTCTATTTGGTATTATCTTTTGTGCTAAGTCTTGACCATATATTGTTGGTGATGTATGTTATTATTATCTACGTAACAATCTCCTATATTGCAGCCGACATTCATTGATGATTCCTTTAATTTTCTTGTTTGTTGATTGGTCGGTGCCATTTTGCGTGTCAATTTTGGTCGTATGCCTTGACCTATAAATGACTGCCCTTGCTCCATTTTTTGCTCCACTTCTTCTTGATTCTTTATCCTCATAAGCTATTCAAATATCTTAATCAACATTATGAGATTTTGTTCTTTGTTCTTGATGGTTTAAGATGTTTTGGTAGCTGATGAAGAAAATTGAATTGATCTATTGATGTGTTTTTGTTGCATTTGCTTTTTGTGTTGTTGTTATCAAGATATTTTGTGTAGATAAAAGATGTCGACTCTACTCCCCATGGCTTCAATAAGTGATTGGAGCATTGTCTTGAGGTAATCCCTTCAAAGGCACGAGTCCACTACACATCGGGATAGGTTGTGATGATGTGTTGATTTTCGTGGTGTGTATCCTTCCCTTATAGCTCATGATGGCTCTTGTCTTTATTTAGGTTGGGTTTCTATGCCGAGTCACTTTCTTTTTGTTTTGTTGTCATCAAGACCAAAATTTCCGTTCTATCTTGTGACCATTGTAACACCTGTTCTTTTAAATGTAACAACCGCGAAATAAAACGGAGGAATATCAATGTATTGTTCTTTTAGTCGTATTATTTGACTTATTTTGTAAGAATCTTATGTGTATATTATTTCTGGCGTTTGCTCACATGACTGGTAACTTTGGTAGAATTTTTTATACCTTCATTTTAGATATGTCTTTTACCTTTAACCTTTGGTCGTTCGTTGGCTTCTTAAGTCGATTTTTATGTTGATATGTTAATGCAATTTGTCTTTGTTCGGGCATGTTAGTTTTGGCTTTCTAGTTTTGACCCCATTATTTATTTCCCAGTTTTGGGAACCTATTTCTTGAGGTGCCTAAAGATTTTGTATGTCTTTTGAATAAGGTCTTACCCTGGTTTGAGATTTGGGCTTCCTTATCATGATCCTTTGTTAAGTACTTCACATTGGAGCTATTTTGAAACACAAATTGTTCTATGTTTTCAACTTTGGCTCCAATTAATGTGCTAACGTGTCTTTCAACACCTCTCCACATTTTATCTTTGTTCTTGTAACTATCGCGATTCCCAACAGAAGGCTTCTTTATTGATTTGACATTTTTCCTTCCTCTTTTGCTTATAAGTACACATTTCTTTCCCTTTTTGTGCATCATTCCCTTTTTTAAAGTTTCCTTCATTCAAAAATTTCTCTAATCACTTTCTTTTTTGCTTGATGCTCGACCTCTTTTTCCTTTCATTAGTCACTCTAGTCATATTGACCAACATGCTTGTTGTCTTGAAAATCCTAGAGTTGCGAACACGAGGAAGCACCTCTGATCTTCCTCAAAATGGATCGAGTGACTAAAGGTTCAGACACCAACAAGTCTCTTTACCTAATTTTGGTGTCTGGAGATCATCCCAAGAGCTCTCCTTCAAGGTCAAAATGGTGTGGTTTAGCGTTCTTTTGCACTCACTCCACCTAGAATATGGAAGGGTCCAAGGCATCAAAAGACTTTCTTCCTCTGGCTTGCTCATGTGATCTGGATGTTGCATTGGAGAATGGCATCAAGGTTTATGTTTTGGCTTTCTTCCATTTAGAAAATTCTTGTGGGTTATGGATTGCTTCTGAGATGGTCCTCATCATCTCTATATTCTCTTTTCCCTTTGTGTATTTCTTTTGAATGTTTATCCTTGTGTGAAATATACTATGAAGGTTTTTTTGTTTCCTTTGTTGTATATGTGGATTGTTCTGATGTAGGACTTGATCCGAAGTTAATGTAATATTGCCAATGGTAAATAATAAGATTTTTTTCGACCATATTTTGTTGCCTGTTTTGCATTATGGCTTTTGACCTTTTATGTTTCTCACACTTGCTTTTGCTCCCGACATGTGCCTTTATGTTTCAAATCGTTTTTTTTTGCGTAAATTACTTTGATAAGATTCTACCCTGTTTTAGGAACCCATTTCCTAGGGTGCCTATAGATTTCATAGGTTTTTTTTTATAAGATTTATCTTGGTTTAGGAACCCATTTCCCGATATGCCTACTTGTAGTTGAACATGTCATTTTCCTACAATAGGACTTTTCTCCAGTTATTGTTTTTGAGATGATGTTGTAGAAACTTTCTCATTTTATTAATTTCCTTAGTGAAATGGATACATGGGCAGTGTATGTGTTGCCAAACTTCCCTACAAAACTCAAAATGCATCTAGGAATATATTTTGTAATTTCTTGCCCTTGCTTATTTTCTTCATTTAGCTATAATACTTGCACAGGTTGGACGTGCTCCAAATGCATGAAATTTTATCTCCTAAGAGTGTTCCCAAAATATAAACTCCCCTTTCTATTTTAGCTATTTCCCTATATGGTCCTTCCCAATTTTTTGCAAGTTTTCCCTGACAATTGTTTTCCCACCAATGCCAGCTTTACACAAAACTAAGTCGTCATTTTCAAAAGCATACGAGATGACCTTTTTATTGTATCTAATAGCTATTTTTCTTTTTAGCACAACATCTTTCACAAAAAATACTTCTCTTCTTTCTTCAATGAGGTCAAGCTCGAGTCTGATGTTCTCCTTATTCTAATTTAGGGTCATATTTGCAATTTTGGAGGTCGGCTCTCCTATTTCCACAGGAATGATGGCTTTAGTGTCGTACACCATTGTGAACAGTGTTTCTCCTGTGGCGAATGTGGGGTTGTCATGTAGGCCAAAAAGACATGTGGCAATTGTTCTACCTAACTTCCTTTAGCCTCTTTTACTCTTCTTTTTAGACCTCGCATGATGATTCGATTTGATGCTTTAGCTTGACCATTGGTTTGGGGGTGCTCTACTGAGATGAACCTTTGTTTGATATTCAATTTTGATAGCAGTTGACAAAGTTGCCTACTGATGAACTGAGTGTCATTTTTTGGTCAATATGACATCAAGAATTTGAAAACTACAAATAATTTGCTCGAATACAAAATTCTCAATGTTTTTAGGATGTTACGGTGGAAAGTGTTTCTCCGTCGACCCACTTGAGGAGGTATTCGACGAAAGCCACAAGGTATTAACTTGCCTGTAGCCGTTAGAAAAGGCCTTAGTATGTTAATTCCCCACCATAGAAATGACCATGGGGATGGTAAGCTCTGCAACTTGTTTGCTAGTGCGCATGGTATGCTGGCACATTTTTTACATCTTTCGCATCTCTACAGGTAGTTAGTTGTATCAGTTTCTATAGTCGGTAATAATAGTCGACTCTCAATATTTTTATTGCCAAAGTCCTATGTTCATAATGTTGACCACAAAACCTTTCATATATCTCATTCATTATATATTCTATCTTAGTCGTTCTTAGGCACTTCAAGAGTGGTTGGGTGAATCCCCTTCTGTAGAGTTTGTCATCTATTATACAAAATTTGGTAGCTTTTCTTTGCAACTTCCAACTTCCAACTTCCACCTTTCCTTTCGATCTTTTGGGCCAATGCCATTTTGTATGTATTCAAGGATTGGTGTCATCCAACTTTCTTAGTGGACAACATTTTCTATTCCGACATTTTCCTTGATGCTGGATAACTTTGAAAGTAAATCCGCTCTTGTGTTTCATACTTTTGGGATGTAGATGAATTCAAGCTTCTTGCCTTTCCTTGATTACTCTGATTTAGTCAACATACTTTTTCAAAATAAACTCTTTGACCTGGAATTTTCCGTTCAACTTATTGACCATTAGTTTCGAGTCGTTGAACACGTATTTTGTATTTTTTTTATTATTTGTGAGTGGAAGTGCTATTGTTAATGCTTGTTCAAGTACCACCCCATATCAGGATTCCTATAAGATTCTTGCTCCACATCGTGTTTTACTGGATGGGCCATTGACAAATGTAACACCCTCTACCCTCACAAATAACGAATAAAGGGAAATAAAATCATGCAGATTTTTTTTTTAAACATATTGACTTTAAATTGATTTCAAAAGATAAAGGATTTGCATTCATTTAATGAAAACATAGTAGAAATTGTTCGAATAAAAACAACAAAGTTATCCCGGCTCAAAACAAGGCCGTCCATATTGAATGAATAATATTAAAAAAAAACTAAAACAAAAACATAACACAACTATATCGGTTACGGAAAATATAGCATGCGAAGTAAATCCTATGCCCCAATGTCACACTTATCAGAGCATGTCTCTATCATGTGATGGCTCACCTGAACAAATGGCAATCAGCCAAAACACAAACACACACCGGGAATGAGTTATCACATTCATATATAATAAAATATTAGAGCATGTAAAACATGTAATACTTACGGCTGAATTTATATAATTAACACTACTTCACAAAATCACATACATTATGCACATCCATTCTAGTTCATCCACTCCAAAAAATAACATCAAACCACAATTGTTAACCCAATGAAAGTCAAACACATGCGTTATACGACCATTACTCTAGACTCAAGCCTACATGCAATGTGGTACCAATTTTCAGTGAAAAACCTCGTCGGGCGCCTAGGAGTACATGACAGGACATGCCTCACAATGGGTAAGTCAAGTCACTCTCACCAAGTGAAATCATAGGGAGACCAGTCAGGGTCACGCTGTTTTGCGAGAATGTTCCAACCATGTGGGATCGGCACAGGCTTACAGGAGCACTCAAACTGGATGACCCACAAGGCCTACACTCCGAAGAGTCCGTCAGGGCCTCTCCCTCTTGATTCAGGTCCAACCCAAAAAAAACATTTGAACACACAAACTCTACCTATGAATAATGCAATGCACACAACTACTCAATTGTTTTCAAAATCTCAATTGTATATATATATATATATATATATATATATATATATATATATTTAAAAAATATATATAATTTAACTCAGTGCGCCTCAAGTGATTAAACTCATCGAGTTCCCACAGTGGATCCCATCACAACTCATCGCGCATTAAGTCGTCGCCCTTAAAGGGTCTTACAGTTGTGTGATTACATAATTCATGGTTTATAACTCAAAACATACAACATCTCAAGAGTCACGTAATTCACAATCCATTACGTATCAAATGATTATCACTTACACATCATCTCAATCACATTTTCATAATAAAATATTTATCGCATCTCATGCATCCTACACATATTATTCAATAGTAACATTTACTTGACACAACAAAAATATAAATTAAACTGAAATGTATTAGTAATACGAATTCCAAGTAGTATATACGCACTAACCAAATCAAAATATTTAGGGATAAAATAATGATATGTACCTCTAAGTCTCGATTAATTAACCAGTAAGAATTTAACTAATAGGTAAGCACAATTATAATCAATGAAATATATCTAACCTTAAAGCGTATAAATATATTTATATGTAATAATATATATCATACATAGTACAGTTACATGAATTAACAAATATGTATATATATGTAAATTTGTAAAGCGGAACCCGTAATTGTTGCACAGCTTTTATGAAGTAATATTTGCAATTATTAACACATATAATTACATAAAATAATATTTGAATAGTATTAAAGCAGAAACCGTAACTACTGCACAACCAATGATGAAGGAATATTTACAACATATTTAAACGGAAAGCATAACTACTGTACACCATTTATTTATGTACAGCCATTTATAAAAAATAATTATAATTACTAGCTTATGTAACATATATAACTGAAAAGAAATAAAATAAAAATTTTATAATAATATTTAATTTATTTATGAAAAGAAAATAATTTCTATAACCTTACTTTATTTGTTATTATTATTATTATAGAAACCTCAAACAACAAATGGTACCACGAGGAATCATCACGTATAGGCACTTTCACTAAAAAAAGCTTAATATCTAATATATATATATATATAAAACCCACGTACAGACACTTGCACCCAAAAAGAAATAAGCTTTATATATATGTACAAAACCAAAAAGAAACAAGCTTTATGTATATGTACAACACCAACGTGCTACAGTGAGTGAATTGCAAGCAAAAAAAAATATATATATATTTCAACAAAGCCTAATACGTATGCGTGGTTCAAAAAAATTTGATTACAAACAAAAAAAAGAATACAATTATTTGAATCAAATTTTTTATTCCAATGATAATAATTTACTGACACATTCTTAAAAAAATGGTAAATTACAAACGCCAAACAACAAACAATCATACGCGTTAATATTTAGTAATATATGTATCTACTAAAAAAATCTAATTTCATTAGATGATTAGATATAATTCAAAATCAGTCATATACGCATCCGGACAAACGTGGGTAAGCAATTCATATAATGTGCCTACATATATGATCATTATTATGTAATTTAAATTGAAATCAAAACATTGAAACAAGAAAATAATTCACATGAAATCAAAACTTGCAATATATGTAAATAAATCAAATTTGTAAAAAGTGAAATTCAGTCACATGACAAGCATAAATTTGGGAAAATCAGTTAAGAAACAACCCAAAATACCCAAAAATTGATCCTCTATGGATCCCTATACATGTTCATTCTAATCCCCAAGCGTGAATAACTCATCCTTTACCTCGACGTAGTCCCTCAATCGTTCTCCGTTAGCAATTGTGACGTTTCTGGTGCTCTCTAGAGCTCCTCCTCCGGTTGCTCTGTTATGGTTCTTCTGCGTCAAAAGAAGAAAAAGGAACAAAAGTGTTTTGTAAAAGCTGCTCTAGGTTAACATTTGATTTATATAGTGGAAATTTTTGTCCTAATTATTTTTTTTACTTATTTATTTATTTATTTCTTATTTATTTATTAAAAGTTACAGCTGTTACAACAAACAAGGTCCAAGGTAGTTCTTCTTGGCTCTTTTATTCTTCATTAGTGTCATTTCAGTTTTGAAGTCAACCAAACATTTGGATTTGAGTGCTTATCTCACTTGGTACCGCAAACCATATTTCGACAATTCAAAGGCCTATGCTACTATCTTTCCTACTAGGTCAAGTGATGTAGTATTTGCTTGATTAGTTGATCCTTCCTGACTATGATTAGATGTGCCTAAAAATATGGGCATAATCTGCGAGTTTAGAATACTAGAGCTAAAATTGTCCTTTTCACCCTCGAGTATTGTACCTTAGCATTTTGAAGAGCTTGACTTACAAAGTGCAAGACTTCTGACTTTTATTGTCATCTTTGACCAGTGCAACACTGATTGCTTTTTCCGCTATTGCCAAGTACAAGTACAACATTTCTCTTGGGTCTGGCTTTGTTAGAGTCGGTAGGGCAGATAGTGTTTCTTTGAATTTTTGGAAGGCCGCTTCACATTCTTCCGTCCAGTTAAATCTTTTTTCCTTTTTCAAAATTTTAAAAAAGGGTAAAGCTTTTTCCTAGGGCGATTTCACACTAAACCTTTTAACTACTCTTCACAACTTTCCCAACTACTCTATACTCTTAAACAACTCTATACCAATCATCTCCCTGGAACTATGGTTACAAGTTTGTATGGGTACTACACCTGTAAGATTCTCAATCTTGCACTTAGGTGGTAAACTAAGCATATCCTCAAGGAACACAAGTATGACACTCACTAAGCTTGATTTCCATATATGGTTAACCAGGATCAGGCATACTCGGGTGTTTCCTCTCGGAACACCTTAACATTATTGACAAGGGTGAAAGTCTTCGTCTCTATATTCGTAATGAAAGTAACAACATGACAAGTTATCAAGCAATTTAACAAGGCATGATTGAAAGATAATCAATCCATAACAAGATTAACAGTTGATTGACTAGGATGCAATAATTTTAAATCAAGAAGGATCATTCGTTTAGAATCAACAACAAATATTCCAAATTAATTCTAGAAACGAAAGCATGACCACAGTGTACACACATATGGAGACTTTAACAATCGTTTGATTGTGACAGAAACATCAGTAGTAAAATTTGTTTGATGTAGGCTCACAACACAAAGAAAGAATTATACTCGAGCTTGCAAGTATAATCGAGTTACATGACTTCAGCACGCAACATATGGAAATGGGTTGTACCAGAACTGGAAGGTACGGTCAAAAGAGTATTCCTGATGAAATATATCTCGATATGGGTCATCGAACTATATGGTATTAACATCGGTAAGAATGAGAAATCGCAAACAACCATACTATCTATGCAATTAAGGCAGAGCACCATACTACAAGCATACATAGAATTATAAGGTTCCTATAACAAGTATATAACGAACATATAAGAAGTAAGAATTAAACAATCACTAAGGATGTATTAAGGAATCAAAAGTTTCAACAATCACGTTTATGATCACACACAAAGAAAAGAAGGGATTAGCCGACACATGTTAACACATCAATTAAACACACTCATTTACAACACACCTGTAGGTTCAATGTTCTTTACGTCATTAATACACATATCAAGTTTTCAAGACCACTTGTATCATCTAACGGCTTGCCATGATATCCTACCGCACTTCACGAATTATAGAGATGGCCGGTGTCATAACTCGTGACTCAATAGTGGATTTATGGTATAATAAACATTAAGGATGTAAAGCACATCACAAGCATTATTCAGTCTCATTTAATAATGTAGAAGAAAATACAAATAATCATGCTCAACATAAGTACTCATAAGTAATCACACAAAGCGCACACTAGAATATGGTAAGCACATAACACATTGGCCAAAAGGTTCGACCTGCTCTGATACCACTAAATGTGATACCCTTTACCCAAATATACATATTTATATGATAAAATACATGAAAATACAAAATTACATAAAATGAGATTTTATTTTAAGCATAAAAGAGTTCACGTGGGTAAAAGGTTCACATTCACTTCACTATTACCAAATAAAACTTGTCAGAAAAATTTTCGGCTCAAAACATCATGCAATTAAAACAGAAACCCATGCCCTAATATCACATCCTATTAGAGCATTGTGTCCTGATGTCCTTCAGCACAAGACTCTTTAAAGCAATCCACCTAGTCATTTGCTCCCATGAATACAAGGTTCAATATCATCACAGGATCCAAACATAAACGACACATGGGGAATGCGTTATCACATTCCTAACTAATAGAGAGAAACGAGACAACATGTAGATATACATATCATATAAACATAGCTCACGTCATTCCACCACTTATCGAGTAATATCACATCTCAACACTACACGTATTACAGATTTTCACATCATTCACGTACCTAAGGATCAAAACACAATATCACTCAACCAATCAATATTAATCAATACACAAGCGTTATGCAACAAATATACTAAGACTCAATCCTATATGCAATGTGATACCATGTCAGTGAAAAACCTCGTCAGGCACCTAGGAGTACATGACAAGACAAACCACACACTGGTAAGTCAGGTCACTCTCACCAGGTAAAATCATAGGGAGACTAGTCAGAGTCACACTGTTTTGCGAGAATGCTCCAAGCATGTGGGATCGACATAGGCTTAAAGGAGCACTCAAACCGGGTATATTTACCTCCAAGGCCTAGACTCCAAAGAGTCCATTAGGGCCTTTTTCCTCTTAATTCAGGTTCAACCTCGAAAATGTTTTAGCATGCAGACTCTATCTATGAATTGTACAAACACACGACTCCTCAATTGTTCTAAAAATAATTTTATCTCGTCGTGCCTCAAAGTGATTAAACTTGTCAGGTTCCCACAGTGGTTCTCATCGCAATACTCGTCGCCCTTAAAGGGTCTTATAATCGTGTGATTGTACGGTTCATAGCTCATAACTCAATGCACATAACATCTCAATACACATATATCTTACAATTCAACACTACTCAATTTATCACAGACACTTAATCTCAATCACAATGTTATAATCCCAATATAACAATTTATCACACTAATCTAGTAAATCTTATCCAAAGCACAAACGAATTATACAAAAATGTTTCTCACAACATGAGGAGTAAAACCCCTCAAACAATTTCACATAATCATATCAAAATCAAAGAAATCAAAATCATAGGCCAAAAACACGGAAACACCATGAGCATTCAATTTTATTAATCAATTCACATAAGGGCATCAATTGGTCCGTCAAACACAAAATATTGTAATTATAATCATAAAGGAAGAATTATAATTCAATAAATATCCCAAAATAAATCTCATTTTAATCTTCTAAAGATCCTTACACATGTTCATTCTAACCCCAACTGCGATAAACTCATCCCTTACCTCTAAGCGGGCTCACATGTGTAGTTCGACAATGATAGCGGCATGTCTATAGGTTCCCTAAGATTCCTCAAGCTTTTCCTCTGGTTACTCTGCTAGGGTTTCCAAGTGTTAGAGAGAAGGAGAAGAGATTGAAGTCTCCATTTCACTGTCTCTGTGAGAGGGACATCTCTCACTGTCGACATTATTTCACAAATCCCAATGGTGGAAATGTGCGAAAGCGAGTTTTGAACTTTGTATTCAAATTTCATGATGATCCAATGGTTAATGTGTCCAAGATCATAGTTTTACCGAGATAAGTTTGAGTGTATATGGGAAAAAGAGAGCACTGTATGAGGGACATTGCTCTCACCACAAACGATATTTCGAAATCCCAACGGTGGAGATGTGATAAATTGAGTTCCGAACCTAGTGTTCAAATTTCACGATGATCTAACGGTTAACGAGACTGGAATCGTAGTTTTACTAGTATAGATTTGAGTGTATACGAGAAAAAGAGAAAATTTTGGGAGAGAGGGAAGAAAAAACAAATTTGAGAGAAAGAGACAATGTAGAGACGTATCATAAAATGTAAAAACTGACCTAATATGACTATTGTTGTTAAGGTACTCTTAGTCTATTATTTATTTTATTTTTCTTTATTTTATTATTTTATAAAAATGAAGTTTATTTTACTCCCTATCAAATGAATAAATAAAACATCTTTTTTTCCCTTCAAACCATTATTTTAATTAATAAAATTATTTTTCCTGATTTATTTAATTATAAAAACCTCATTATTTTTTTATAAATCTATTTATTTTAAAATAAAACACATTTTAATTTATTTTACAAAAAATGGGATGTTATAACCGACACAAGCAATCAACATTAATGGTCGAAAATTAATGAGACTTAACTAAGATTATTTTATCCCTAGAGATAATCCGAATTAGGTATTGATTCATGTTCGAGTTTTAAGAAGGCTCACCAAAGCGCAAGTCAATTCCTAATCTTATAAAAAATTCTAAAATACTATAAACAAATTTATAATATTTTTAAATCTAAAAATATCCTAACGATTTGAAACAAATAATAAATTCTTAAAAGTTAAACTAAATTAATTTTTCTTAAACTAAAGATACCGAATATATTCTCAACAATAATGTGGTGTTTTATGTTAACAAAAAACAAACCATCAATTTCATCGAGTAATACTAGTGAGAGATATAAAGTTAACTTACAGTTGGAAAGAAGGTCTTTAAGGGTGAATGAAGAAGGAAGAGAGGGAGAGGTTACAAGTTCAACCTAGGTTTGAATCCCTCCATTGACATTTGTAACAAAGCTAATAAACAAACATTTGTCGATAAAAAAACAGAATATTACAGGTGATATCATAATAACACTATCAAACTATTTTAAAAAAAAACTTATTAATCCTCATAAAACTCGATGAGGATAGGGAGGAGTCTAAAAAATATAAACTCGTCTAATTTAAATTCAAACGCGAACTTACCTCATTTTTTTTAGGGAAAAGAAGGGAAAAACTGTTAGAACAAAGGACAAAAACTCATCCTCAACCCACACTATTACCGTCCATAACCTTAAGGATTGACACTTAAGGGGTTGTGAACCGTGTAGAAAGATCGACCTTTGTCTATACAAATACCTATCTAAGAGTTCAACAACATCAGAGGCTGATTTATATGCCCATACATGCATCTTGCCATTCCAAGGGTTGCACTAAAAGGTCGACCAACTAAGCATAAGACCAGTCATCACAACTAACTTATGAGTAATACTGCCAACAATTATAAAGTATATTGATTAGGAGACACCCCTCGACATTACCGAATCACAAATACCACCTCTAACATGTCGGGGGTGCAGAAGCATATACTGCTTGACATGCATGTCGAGCCCTACAACAATCAGGCCTAACGACACTCCAAGACACTCAAACCTGTGTAGTAAGCAAGCATCTTCATATCATAAGTGACACATATTGTGATGCTAGAAGAGACTTGAAGTTTAATTAAATAAGCTTAACACCATATAGTCAAGCCACATTTCACTAATAAAAGGGATTCCTTTCGGGAAACACCCATGGCTCTCAACTAGCTTAGAATTCCTAAGAATCCTCCTCTAGTGAGAACAACAAATTAGATGAAAAATGCGAATTGGTTAAATGTAACTATTAATATTGATTAAATATTTGTTAAACGTTGGCCTGGTAATCTATTTTCCACACATCACGAAAGCTAAACCAACCAACTAACCCAAAGTCCAAACCTACACTTTTTGAAAAATTGTTCCCTCAAGGGCTACAAGCTCATCAAGCATCACCCTAGCTTCGGAACCAGGAGACAAGGGTGTTCAGAACATGCACGACAGTCATTATGTTTTCAAAATCCCTAAATGACGCTTCTACCCCTCATCCCATCCTAGCCGTTACTTTCAGTTAAGACCGCACGCCAGTAACCTCCAAAGCCCTTTTTCATAATTTCACCACTTTCTCCTCTCCTTCCCAGCGAATCCTATGCAGTTAGTAATCATCCCCCTCCCCTGCCAATGGAAACACATCCACACTATATTTCTAAAGCGTTTTCTCTCACTAACGTTAGGGTTAGGTTAGGTTTGGTTTGGTTTACGTCAATGGCTTCTTCTTCTTCCGATCCTGGCAAGTCCGAAGCTGACGGCAGTTCGGAGACTCTGTCGGAAGCAACCGCGGCGGCGAAGGATGGACAGTTACGGATGAAGAAGGCAAAGAAAGAGAGAGTGTGCACTGCGAAGGAGCGAATCAGCAAGATGCCTCCTTGCGCTGTGGGCAAACGCAGCTCCATTTACCGCGGCGTCACCAGGTCAATTATTCGCTTCCCTTGCTGAGAAAGCGATCCACTATATGTGTGTGTGTGTAGGATTATGTAATTTTAATGTTCCGTTTGGGTGATTTGCGTTTGCGTTCGCCTCTTAAAGATGATTCTTTGCAGTGGAGTGAGTGGCAAGTGAATGTTCTGCTTTGCATTCTTGTTTGCTCATTTTGGATTGAAAAAAGATGCATTTCGGGACCATTTGCCTGATATAATAACATATAGTTTAGTTATTTATTTGGTCCTCATATACTTGTACAATTTTTACCATTTAGTTCTTTAGTTTGAAACCACTTGTTTAAGTTCCTGTACATACTCTTTTTAACTCGTTTTAGTTTCTACATGTACAATTTTTAAACCATTTTAGTCTGTATAATTTCAAATGGCAGGAACTAAAAATGGATTAAAAAGTGCATGTATAGGGAGTAAACTGAGTAGTTTTTAATTAGGGATTAAAATGTAAAGATTATGCTATACCAACATGTTGTTGGTGCGAGTGGATTTGAACTCAGATCTTTTAAGCAAGGTATTTGAGTCTTGTGCAAGGTAAAACCATAGTTAGGAGGAGAAATCACAGGTGGCCAGCTCGATTCCCTAGCATTTGTCATGGTAACTCACAAAGCAGAAAAAAATTACAGTAAGAAAGAATTAAATGTTTCTTTTTATAGAAAAAAATTAAATACCGTTGTGTTTGTGTGACAAACTAGTGAAATAGTGCGTGCGACTTAGGCAGCTAGGAACCAAATGAAGAATTTATTCGTACTATGAATATGAAAAGCTACATCGAAGATGTTAAGGGTATGTTTAGAAGTCAAGTTTTGGAAGGAAAGTGAGTGGAGAGTAAATAAGAGAAATGAAATAATATTAGCATAAATTTAATGTTCTAATATTTTGTTTCTTTTTTTTTATAAGCATTACACAAATTTAAAAATAAAAAATTTGTCTTCCCTTCCCTTTTCTTCCAGAATCTCACTTCCAAACAGGCTACAATAGATATATCCCACACCAGAATCTATTTTGAAATATTCTTTTATCATGATGCTATCATTGCTTTGCAGATCTGCATATTGGCGCATTATTTCTGTCATTAGACTTTGTTTTAATTTTTTTTTTGTCTTCCCTTCCCTTTTCTTCCAGAATCTCACTTCCAAACATGCCACAATAGATATATCCCACACCAGAATCGATTTTGAAATAATTTTTTTATCAATATGCTATCATTGCTTTGCAGATCTGCCTATTGGCACATTATTTCTGTCATTAGGCTTTGTTTTCAAGGTTGAAATGCTTTTATGTTTGTCACTGGTGTTGGGATTTAATGGTTTGTGTCTCTGATCATGGACTCATTGTCCTAGCTTCATGAACTACTTTTAGGCATAGATGGACTGGTCGTTATGAAGCACATCTTTGGGACAAAAGTACCTGGAACCAGAATCAGAATAAGAAAGGAAAGCAAGGTCAGTACTAAGGTGTAACTTTCTTTCTCAACCTGTTTCTTAATATTAAGAAAAAGAAAATATCTCTTACAGTAACTAACTTACATAATCTATTTTTTTGTGGTGCATGAATTGATTGGACAACAATTTATTTATGATGCCAGTTTACTTGGGTAAGTTGGATATGTGATGCTCACTTTACTTGAACCCTGCCCCCTCCCCCTCCTTATTCTTTTCCTTTCTTCTGGTTTTGTAATGAACTTGCTGCTTGTTGCTGATGGTTTTCAAACAGGGGCATATGATGATGAAGAGGCAGCAGCTAGAGCATATGACCTTGCTGCTCTGAGATATTGGGGTCCGAGTGCTCTCATAAACTTTCCAGTAAGAAAATTGCTTCAATGAGAATATTGATTTGAAGGATACTTCAGTTCAGAAATGCTATATAGTTTGGTACTTTGTCTTTTCATAGTGCTGGGTGCAAATGATGTCTGCTTATATCCTGCTTTACTTTTTGATATCAAAAGATGCTTTGGAGATTGCATAAATTTGATGTTAAAAACCATTAGTTGGGATTGGTGCTTCTAGAGTTTGGTACAGATACCTTGTTGACTATTGACGGTAGCATTTGCAAGACCTTATATATCACTAGCATAAGATTGATATTTTGTTGGAAACAAGGGTTTGGTGCTATAAATCTAGTGCATCTGGTAGTAAAAGCACACACCACCTATTCTTTTCTGGTAATTTAATAATTCTGTGCTAAGTTTGAACTGTATGCTACAGGTGACTGATTATGCAAGAGATCTTGAAGAAATGCAGAATGTATCCAGAGAGGAATACCTTGCATCTTTACGGAGGTGTGTATATACTGCACCGGAATATTTTCTAGCATGAAACCATCCTACTGATTACTTGTGATACTTTGTGCAGGAAGAGCAGTGGTTTTTCAAGAGGACTTTCCAAATACCGGGGACTCTCCAGGTGTGATTCTGTGAAAAGAATACCAAATGATTGCAATTAAAGTGCACATACAGGCTCACGTACACAATTTTTCATTCATCATCTTTGTGCTTTTGTAATGCTCATCATTGCTCCATTTAAAGGAGCCTTCAAGGTGTTGATAGCTATTTTTCTTTAATAACTTTTTAGGTGGAAGAAATCAGTTTGAGGTTATACATACACCATTGTCAGGGTTTTTAGGCATCTATTGTTATACATACATTCATCATGAAACCTCATATTAGTTTTAAAAAAACTTTTATAATTTAGTTTGGAGCCTAACAACTCCAAAAGCTAACTCATGGAGTGAGGGATGTCTCTCGCTTATACTATTTTGGCAATATCACTAATCACGCATTGATCTCCAATATGCAAAACTAGACATATCAGGTGTGAAGTCTGTAGGATTGGACATCTGCACATGGTTTGATAACAACCTGATAACGACTGGCTTGATAGGCTCAATCCCAACTATTAGAATAAGATTTGATACCATTTTAGAATTTATTTTGTTTTGAGCTTACTCTGCTCTAAAAGCTAGCTCGTGTCGTGAGGGTTGTGCTTCACTTATATATACAATTTGACCATATCGTTAAGTCAATGTGGCATCTCCAATAGAAACTTTTGGCAATTGAAATTTTATTTATATTAACATTATACGCACATCTCAGGCCTCTCTGGGTTTGTCAGCACAACTAGTTCTTCATTGATCAATAGATTGTCCTTTTCCGCTCTGCTATATCTCTGTGACCTAGCATGGCTTTCGTTCAATGCATATATGTGAATGTTATGGTCTAATTTTGCATTTCTTTTTTACATGTGGTGGTACTAAAATTAGTCGATGGAATCCAACATATGGTCGTATGGCTGGATCTGACTACTTCAACAGTAGATATTATGGTAAGTTCTAGTCAAATTCAAATTTGAACTTTGCTCTATTGAACCAAATTATAGAAATCAAATTCATTTGGGCAACACATTTGGCTATTGAAAGGGAGTTAAAATATTCAATTAAATTCACCTGTTTTATATTCAAGATTATGATCATCCTGTCCTGCTTCTGAATGTTAAAAATGCAGGTGAAGATTCAGCTGCAGAAACCAAATATCTAAGTAGTTTCTGCATAGAAAGAAAGATTGATTTAACAAGTTACATCAAATGGTGGGGGTCAAATAAAAGTCAGCAACCTGATTCTAGAGTAAGATTTTCAGATGTTAGAAAGCATGGTTTTGCTGGAGATTTTTGCATTGAACACAAAACATTGGAACAAAACGTCCATCCTTCAGAACCATACCAGTTGCTAGCATTAGGCATGCCCTGTGAAAGGATCAAACATGAACATTCTTCTGTCTCGGCTTTAAGTATTGTGTTACAATCAGCTGCTTACAAGAACTTGCAACAGAGAGCATCAACGAGACAGGAAAATAGCAATTATAATGACGAGAATGAAAATAAAGATACCATCATCAATAAGTTGGACCATGGGAAGGCAGCAGAGAAATCATTGAATAATGACAGTGGCAATGAAAGACTTGACATTGCAATGGGAATGAGTGGATCGCTGCCTCTTCAAAGAAATGTTTACCCACCGACATCGTTATTGATTGCTCCACTTTTGACTGCCTACAACACTGTTGATCCATCGGTAGATCCTGTTCTCTGGACGCCACAGGTTCCTATACTTTCTGCTGGCCTTTCTGGTGTAGCTGAGGTATAGTTGCTGAACATTGCTTGCAAATAGCACAGAACCTTTCAGTTAGTCATTGTAGTTTTGAAATAATGATTCATATTATAAATTAAGTAATAGCTGATATTCAAGATAAAAATTTATTGAATCAGAAATAAAATTCAAATATGAACAGAAAAATCACTCACAAAAATGGTAATATAGTAAATAATCTGCATAAATATGTATGTCTACGTTAAAATATTCTTTGATTGAATCAATACCATAACATAATAACTTTCCCTAAGTTAGGTGATTGCATGTTTATATATACTTGTTTTATGCCATGAAACTAACAAGGTAGTGTAGATAAAATTGAATGTTTTCTCTCATGTTCAAATATAACGAGAGAATAGTTGCCGATGGCCAATCTTTATGAGAAATGGTACCTTTTTTCATTGTGTAGCCGGATATTCACAATTTTAGACACATCACAACTATTTGGCCCATCTTTCTAACCCGTATTTTCTAATTATCATCTGATGATTTATAGAGGAAAAGCTTCCCGTTTGGCATTAAAACTATCAGACCATAATAAGGTGGAAAGCACAGTAATTGTTCAAAATATCAGTTAAAATTTTTTCCCTTCAACCCCTGATGGCCGTATATGGAAAGACAGGAATTACTTATCACATTCTTAAAAATTCACCTCACTAAGTGGTCGATTGATGTGCAGGTTGCGAAGACTGAGACCAGTTCAACGTACACCATTTTTCAGCCAGACGAGTGATTGGGATTTGAATGTCTGATTTGGAAAACAACAAATTTGAGCAGAGCTTGTATCCAACAATGGCATTCGCGTTTCTGCTCGGCTAATGTGGAACCCGTAGCTTGAATTTCCTTGCTAGTTTCGTATTACATGGGTTTTAGAAATCAGAGGAAAATAAAATATTACCGAATTCGCATAAACTCTATCATGTATATGTAGCTGGACAAATTTTCATTTTGTGTAAGAAGAATAATGTTATTTACAGAATATGAGGAATTACCGAATTATGCAATATTGCTACTTATATGTTAGCTCAAATACAAACTTTGTTGGTACCTTAACCTTAAAAGATGAATGTTTGTCAATATACCTTATAACAGAATATGAGGACACCTTGTTGGTAGCACAAATAATTTATCAGTTGGGGTGCATCCTAACTTTGAAAAAAAATACAAGTATATATTAGGTGTTATTATCTTTTTCCTCTATTTTTATAATTGAACTCGTTGTCCACAATTTTTAGTTGTTTTAATTTTTTGTTTTTTATTAGCTTAATTTGTTTCCTTTTCAGTTCACTAAGTACTTTTACGATTTATTCAACTACATGTTTTATTTTCATAATGATGATAATCATGATTTTAAATTGCAATTGCGACTACACCATAAAGTTTTTTTTTTTTTTTACTTACCGCAACTGCTTCATAACCACAATTGTGGCCATATCAATCAAATTTTTCTATAATTGTAATAAAATCGCAACTACGATTGCATCCGTAACCACAATTTAATTAAAACCTTAATAATAATAATAATAATAATAATAATAATAATAATAATAATAATAATAATAATGATGATGATAATAATAATAATAAATTATTTGATAGATGAAGATGCAAAGTTAATGTTATCAAACTCTCAAATTAATTACTAGTAAACATGTAAAGAAATTAGTTTATTTGTTGCCAAAGTCTTATCTGGAAAAACTCAAATGTTTAAACTCCCATAAACTCTCGATTCAAGAAGCAAATTAGTGAATTAGAAATAACTGTTATTTTTGCCCCTGTTGACCCTTCAGTATTTGTATTTTACTATAACTCAAATGATTTAAAGAAATCAACTTCTTTTTGAAATGTTTTCACTTTATGAACTTATGTTTTAAAAAGTATGATTTGATTATTTATGTAGTTTTTTTTTTAAAATTGTGGTTTGGTAGTTTATTTTTATTATAGAGTTAAAATGTTGAATTATTAATATGTTATAATAGTGTTATCTTATGCATATATCTCTTTAATAAATTTTCTAAAGTTATTTTTAATAATTAGTAAATTCTTGCAATGGGTTGAATTTTCAGAAGTTTCATAAGTTCAAGTAGTCTTTCAAATTTAATAACCTTAATTAGTTATAAAGGTATAATGGAGATGGATGTGATGCGGTGATAGTAAATAATGATGCATATGCAAATTTTATACAATTGTGTAAAACTTTTTTTTTTTTTACAAGTTTAAGAAAATTTAAGGACATTTTATTTAAAACTAAAAATTCATTATAACTATCGTAAAAACTAGTAAAGTTTAGGGAGTGCATATGTAAAATTTCTCACACAAAAATATACATAACTGAGATATGTACCATTTCTCAAATGTATATATATATATATATATATATATATATATATATATAACTGCAATGCTTGTGCTTTACTTATTAGAACTCTCTTCTTCACATAAATATCATTTTACATCATAACCGAGATAGCAAAATCTTTGATTAACATATTCTTTATTTCCTTTTAGTGCAATTATTGTTATTTCAATAGTGTCATTAATGTCTTTGTAAAACCATGAACCCTCCTTCTCTTTTCTCACACTAAGGAGTCGTTTGGTAGGGGGAGAAGTTCTGAATTTCCTGAAAATCAAGGTTGAGAATCTTAGTTTTAATTTTAAAAATAAAATTCCTGAGAAATAATGCTTCTTGATAATATTTTTTAAAAAGTTTCCTACAAAAACTTTTCCATGGAAGAAGTGAGAATCATACTTTCACGAATTTAATTTTTCTTTTACTTCAGGAAAAATATCATATTACTCTTATTAATGTGGTAAATAATTAAAATAAAAGGTAAAAATATCACGTAACTCTTCAATTCTTAAAAAACTTAACTAAATGTTTATGATAATCAACTAAATAGATTTTACTGGTCCAGTAAATATGATTTTCGGGCATTAAAAAATTTCTCTCCAACCTAATGCTCTGGAGGGTTTTGTTCTCATTTTGGGAGAATTAAAAGGCTAATTGGGCTGCTTTTGGGCCTTGCGGGTTTAACTGAACCAATTTGTGCCTCGTAACTTAAATATAGCTCTTCAAGTAATGAAATAATGGTATGAAAGGTGCTAATGGGAAAAGTGAGCCATGGTTAATTTATTTATTTTTTGTTAACTTGTTTTCTGTTTTATCATATTTTCTTGTTTTAACCTTTCAGTTCATCAGGAGACAAAAAAATCCTGACTAATTTGGGGTTTGACTGGAAGTAAATAAAGTCGGACCATTGGAATTCTTTTAAAGATTATGAATTACTAAGAAAACATTAGATAAAATAGTGTAATTTTTTTTATTTTTGTTTTCTTTGGGGGGAAATATTAGAGTAAATGTTTTTAAGGATTGAAGTGATAAAAACTTAATCATAAGATTTAAAATGAAACGTCTATGGTGGGCAATAAGAACAGATAGAATGTCAATAAACCTCTTAAACATTGATAATTAAATACGTGTTTCTAAAATCTAATAAACAAATTAATTAACACACCAAAATAATAACAAATTCGATATCCTCACAACTAATAATGGAAACTAGAACGTATTTGATCAAGCTCAAATGGAGAAAGTCAACGGATGGTTGATGGAGTCAACAAGGGAGGAGAGAGTAACAAAGCCAAAGCAGTGGCAACAGGAAACAACGTGAAAAAGCCGCATAGGTCTGGACGTGCTGTCTCCAGCAAAACATATATAGCCCCCAAGCACAGTCCTCTTATTCTCATGGGGAAGGAAAAGGAGAAAGCCAATCAAAGCAATGTAACCCGTGTTCGTAACACTAATGGGGGGAAGAATCCGCAATTGACAAAAGGTGGGGAGCTTCACGCAGGAGGAAAAAAAAGTTTAAAAGGAATGTACTGCAACTCATTAAATACAAAGACCATGTGGGTGAGGTGTTAGTGAAGAATTTTGCTTCAAAGGTACCTGATGGTGTTGCGAAAAGAGAATTAGTCCCGGATGAAAGCTGAAGGCTTCTAAAGATGGCCTCCTACGGACAATTAATCTAGTGATGCTTATAATTTATCCGTTGTGAATGTGCATATAGACGAAGAAGTAGCAGCTTTTGTTCTTCAAAATAGGCAACTAGATAATGAAGTTAGTTACAAGGGGAGGCAGTTATGGAATGTACTGATATGGTAGGAGTGCAGGAATCTATGATGTAAGATTTGGAGCGTGAAGTCTCTCATGATGTAAAAGTAGTGATGTACCAAACTCAGCCACTCTTTAATTATGAATTTTATCAGTTGGAATTGTAGGGTTTTGGAGTTCTGATTAGGGATTTGATGAAGCGAAATAATTCTTCTTTCATTAACCTATTGAAGACACATAATAGTGGAGATAGGGCTAAGAATATCATTCGCAATATTGGTCATTGAGGCTCTTTTATCCAGGAAGCGAATGGCCATTAAGGGGTATATGGTGTTTATGGAGATCAGAGGACTGGAAGGTGGAGGTGATTAAAAGCTCGACACAACTGGTTCATATGAAAGTTAAATGGAGGAATAGCAGTGATTGGCTTCTTACAGTAGTGTGTGGGGCCCCTCAAGTTGCCCAACGACAGAACTTATAGGATGAGCTTTATGAGCTTGGCCGACAAGTGAATGGGAGTTGGGCTATCATAGGGGATTTTAATTGCACTTTTTCCCTATGGATAGTATTGGAGGTGTTAATATGCAAGGTCACCGAGATATGGACAAGTTTCATGAATTCTTACATCATGGGAACTTGTTAGATATGGGCTTTTAAGGGAATATGCTGACTTGGAGGAATGACAGAATGGGAGTGAGACTAGATAGATGCCTTATTAATCTTGACTGGAGATTGAAGTTTCAGGAGGGTGTGGTGGTCCATCTAGGATGGTTAAAATCTGATCAGAGGCCTATTCTCCCAAGATTAGAAAACCAAACTAGACGAAAGCAACATAAAAGACCTGTTTTGAAGCTATTTGGACCTTATATGATGACTTCCTGATGTGTCATTATTTTTTCTTATTTCTTAACTCTTTTTGTCATCGTTTTAATTACTGATTAGTCTTAATTGTCAAATTAATTATGCAGTTTTATCATTTGGGTCTACTTGACTAATTTTATGTTTTTTATTTAATTTCAGGAGAATTATAAGCAATTGGGCTTGGATCTGGAATTGGGTTGAATCGGCTTGGACTTGAAGAGAGCAGACAATTTTATTTTTTGTCCAGTTTTATTTTACTTCGTTTTTGGGCCTGGACTTAAAAGAGATTTATTTGTAAGCTTTGGTGCTGAGGACCTATATAATAGCACCGGGGTTTTAGTAGAACAGACTGTGGACATAGGAGAGAATTTTAGGGTTTTGCATTTTCAGTTACCGCTCAGCGCACTGTTCGCGTAGCAATTAAATTTCGTTTTCTGCTTCAATTGCAATTTCGTCTTTTTGCTTCTGTCTTTGAATTCGTTTTCATTTCTGCTGATTAATGGAAGACTAAGTCTCCAATGTTGTTTTCTCTTGAGGATCAAGCACAACTCTCTTTGAGGTTTTGTTATTACTATTGAATTCTGATAAGTTTTTCTCATTCAGCAATTGCTCTGTATTTGTTGCTATTAATCCATGCATGCTTAATGCTTGATTAATTTCCGTTGTGCTTAATTTACGTTCTTGCTTAATGATCATTTCGTTCATGCTTAATGGACATGTGAGAGGGATTAATTGGTGTATGTGTTGCTTAATCACATAATGACAGCCTTATGTTAATTTTCGCTTAGTCAATTAATTTCGAGTGGGATTAAGTGGTTGAACTGATTAGGGATAAATTCTCGTAACCTAGGATAAGAGACTTGTTTTTGAATCAAGGGAAACAAAATGTTTTGATTCTGATATTTTCTTATTCTAGTTTGCTTGCTGTTTAATTTACAAAACAAATAAACTCCCCCCCCCAATTCATTACTGTTGATTAACATATGTTATGAATGTTTGGTTGATCATTGCTCACTGAGAGACAACCTATGATCACTTCCTAGATACTGCATTTTTAATGTTTATTTGATTTGGGTACGACCTCGATCAAATTTGGCGCCGTTGTCGGGGAGTAGTGGTCCAAAGGTTCATAATAGTGTTTAGTTGTTTTGAGTGTAGCTCTGTTGTTTAGTGTTGTGAGTGTGTGTTGTTTTGTTTTATGCAGTGTTCTATTGTGCATTTCAGTCGCGTCCCCTGTTTAGCACTTCCCTGTTTCAGTTTTGTGTAATGCTGTGAACAGTGATTAGCGACTGAGAACTAGCGACTGATTTTGCAATTTAATTGGTGATTTATTTTTGATAGTTAGAGTTATTATTTTTGGCTGATTTTTTGTGTGGTGGTTTCTTTTGATCCATATTTTGTATGAAAAATACCAGAAGCACCTGGTGTGGCTGAATTTGAGAGAGACAAAAAATTTGGGAACTTGTTTTTAGCAAAACTTAAAACGGTCATAACTTTTGCTCCGGGTATCAGAATGACTATTATTATATATGCATTTGGGGTAGAAAAATTTTCCCATATTATGAAAATTGGCTTTAGCCAGTTGGGGCTTCCCAAACTCGAAAAATCAGTTGTTTACTAAGTTTTTTTTTCAAGTATTATTGTCTTATTTTTCTAAACTTTCCTTCGACAGATTTCCTAGTTAGACTTTGAATTTTTGTTTGAAATTTTTTGTGCTATCTTTTCATGATTTTAGGGTGTTGCTTACAAAATTTCAGCTCATTTGGATATCGTTTGACTATAGTTGTAGTTTTATCCCTCCCCTGGTGCTTGTTGAGAAACACATGATTTGCTGCATATAGTGCATGAGTAGGGGCAATCTAGGTGATTTACAACCCTTTTATCTTGAAATAGATAGAACCTTTCATTGATTACTTAGGAATAGTGTGCATCTTGGTCATTTTGTGCATTTTGAGCATTTTGAGCATTCTGAGTATTCTGTTGCTGGTGATTCTGAACATTCTGATTTTGAGCATTCGACTACTAATTTTCATACTGAGAACATGGCTCAACCCCCACCTCATGAGAGGACTCTTAGGGAGATGGCTATACCTAATTTCACTTATGAAAGCTTGTGCATTCAATATCCTGATGAGGGTGTTCCATATGTTCTCAAGACTGGACTAATACATTTGCTGCCCAAGTTTCATGGTCTTGCTGGTGAAGATCCTCATAAGCATCTTAAGGAGTTCCATATTGTCTATTCCACCATGAAAGCCCCTTATGTCCGGGAAGATCATATCTTTCTAAAAGCTTTTCCACATTCTCTGGAGGGAGTGGCGAAAGATTGGCTGTACTACCTTGCTCCCAGGTCCATTATCAGCTGTGATGACCTTAAGAGGGTGTTCTTGGAGAAATTCTTCCTTGCATCTAGGACCACTGCCACCAGAAAAAGACATTTCAGGCATCAGACAACTTATTGGAGAGAGCTTGTATGAGTACTGGGAAAGATTCAAGAAATTGTGTGCAAGCTGTCCTCACCACCAGATTTCTGAGCAACTCCTTCTGCAATATTTCTATGAGGGACTTAGCAACATGGAGAGGAGTATGATTGATGCTGCTAGTGGTGGAGCTCTTCGTGATATGACTCTTGTTGAGGCTAGGAATTTGATTGAGAAGATGACTTCCAACTCCAAAACAACTCAGTGCAAGAAATGATGCTATTGTCCTTAGAGGAGTCCATGAGGTGGCCACGGATTCATCTTCATCTGTTGAAAATAAAAAGCTTAAGGGAAAACTTGATGCCTTGGTCAACCTAGTAACTCAGCTTGCCATGAATCAGAAATCTGCATCTGCACCTATTGAAAGAGTCTGTGGTCTATGTTTTTTTGCAGATCACCATACAGATCTCTGTCCTTCTTTGCAGCAATTTGGAGTCAATGAGCAACCTGAAGCTTATGCTACAAACATTTATAATAGGCCTCCTCAGCATCAAAACCAACAAGAGCAGAATAATTATGATTTTTCAAGTAACAGATACAATCCAGGTTGGAGGAATCATCCAAATCTGAGATGGGCAAGCCCTCCACAACAACAACAGCCTGTCCCTCCTTTCCAGAATGCTACTGGTCCAAGCAGGCCATATGTTCCTCCTCCAATGCAGCAGCAACAGCAATAACAACAACAAAGACAACAAGCAACTGAGGCCCCTTCTTAACCTTCGTTAGAGGAGTTAGTGAGGCAAATGACCATCCAGAATATGCAATTTCAGCAAGAAACAAGAGCCTCCATTCAAAGTCTGACAAATCAGATGGGGCAAATGACTACTCAGTTGAATCAAGCTCAGTCCCAAAATTCTAACAATTTGCCTTCACAAACTGTGTAGAATCCGAAAAATGTGAGTGCCATCACCTTGAGGTCTGGCAAGCAAATTAGAGTGCCTCCACCAGTAGCAGCACCTGCACCTGAACCTGTCAAGCTTCATTCTACACCTGAAAAAGAGAATGAGATAGTTGCCTAAAAGAGAAAGCTTTCTGATTATGAGGGAGCTAACAAAAATTTTCATGCAGGTGGACCTTCTTCTAATAGTTCTGACTTGCAGCAGCCTCCTATCCCTCTTCCATTTCCACCTAGAGCAATTCCAAACAAAAAGATGGAAGAAGTGGATAAGGAGATCTTGGAGACCTTCAGGAAAGTAGAGGTGAACATACCTTTGCTAGATGCCCTCAAGCAAATTCCAAGATATGCAAAGTTTCTAAAGGAGATGTGCACCCACAAAAGGAAGCTCAAAGGCAATGGAAGGATTAGTATGGGCAGAAATGTGTCAGCTTTGATATGTAAATCTGTTCCTCACATTCCTGAGAAATGTAAGGACCCAGGTACTTTCTGTATACCTTGCATTATTGGGAACAAAAAATTTGAGAAGTGGTGATTCATGCCTCTGTCCATTTTCAATTCTTTATCTCTTGGACCTTTGCAATCTACAGATGTGGTGATTCATTTGGCAAATAGAAGTGTTGCTTACCCCGTAGGTTTCATAGAGGATGTGTTGGTTCGGGTTGGTGAACTTATTTTTCCTGCTGATTTTTATGTTCTTGATATGGAAAAGGGATTTTCCCGTGCTTCAGTTCCAATTATTTTAGGCAGACCATTTATGAAAACAGCCCGAACCAAGATAGATGTTTATGTTGGCACATTGTCTATGGAATTTGGTGATATTGTTGTTCATTTTAACATTCTTGATGCCATGAAACATCCATCTGAGGATCATTTTGTTTTTCGTGCTGAGATACTTGATCAGATTGTTGATGATTATATGTTTGATTTTGATTCTCGTCATGGTAGGAAACATCCATTTTTGTCTGATCTGCATACTTTTCATTCCTCATGCAATGAATTTGAATCTGAGTTTGAATTTGATCCTGTATCTGATTTTTATGCTGAGAGTAAATTTGAATTTGAGTTTGGTTCTGATTATCTGGGTGTTGTACCTCTTGATGTTGATTTTTTAGAGTCAAAATGCACTAACCATGTTGCAGGAAGTACATATACTTCTGACTTGCTTTATGAGGTACAGGCTGAGGAACCTTCTTCTTCTCCTACCCTGGTTCTTCCCACTGTTCAGCCACCACCCAGACCAGTGTTGAAGCCCTTACTAGCAAACCTCAAGTATTCTTACTTGGAGGACAAGGAAAAATTTCCAGTGATCATCTCTGCCTCCCTTGCTGCTAAGCAAGAGGAGAAGTTGTTGCTAGTGCTCAAGAAGCACAAGAAAGCCATTGGATGGACTTTAGCAGACATTCTTAGTATTAGCCCATCTACCTGCATGCATAGGATACTTTTAGAGGATGGAGCAAAGTCAGTGAGGCAGCCACAATGGCGACTTAACCCTGTCATTCTAGATGTGGTGAAAAAGGAGGTGACCAAGCTCTTACAAGTTGGAATCATCTACCCCATTTCTGAAAGTTAGTGGGTGAGTCCAGTCCAAGTTGTTCCTAAGAAGATAGGCCTCACAGTGATGAAGAATGAGAAGGATGAGCTTATCCCCACAAGAGTGCAGAACAGCTGGCGAGTCTGCATTGATTATAGGAGGCTCAACCAGACAACCAGAAAAAATCATTTTCCCCTGCTATTCATTGACCAAATGCTTGAGTGCTTAACAGGTAAGTCTCATTACTGTTTTCTTGATGGTTTTTCTGGTTATTTACAAATTCATATTGCTCCTGAGGATCAAGAAAAGACCACATTCACCTGTCCCTTTGGCACCTTTGCCAATAGAAGGATGTCCTTTGGCCTATGCAACGCCCCTAGTACTTTCCAGCGGTGTATGCTTAGCATTTTTAGTGATTTTTTAGAGAGTTGCATAGAGGTGTTTATTGATGATTTTACTGTTTATGGATCCTCTTTTGATGCATGTTTGGACAGTTTGGATAGAGTTCTTAGTAGATGCATTGAAACTAACCTTGTGCTGAATTTTGGAAAATGTCACTTCATGGTAGAACACTGTATAGTTTTAGGGCATATCATTTCCAGTAAGGGCATAGAGGTAGACCCTGCAAAGATAACTGTTATTTCATAATTGCCTTACCCCTCTTGTGTGCGAGAGGTTCATTCTTTTCTTAGCCATGCAGGGTTTTATAGGCGCTTTATCAAGGACTTTAGCAAAGTGGCCCTTCCACTATCCAATCTGCTGCAAAATGAGGTGAAGTTTGATTTTGATGACCGGGGCAAGGAGGCTTTTGATTGCCTCAAGCGTGCGTTGACTACCACCCCTATCATTCAGGCACCTAATTGGACAGCCCCATTTGAGCTGATGTGCGACACATCCAATTATGTATTGGGGGCTGTCCTTGCTCAAAAGATTGACAAGCTTCCTCGAGTGATCTACTATGCTTCCAGAACTTTGGATGTTGCCCAAACAAATTACACTACCACAGAGAAGGAGCTATTAGCGATAGTTTTCGCTCTTGAGAAATTTCGTTCATATTTGCTTGGTACTCGTGTTATTGTTTATACTGAACATGCAGCTCTGAAGTACCTGTTGAAGAAGGCTAAATCAAAGCCTAGATTGATCAGGTGGATGCTTTGGATCCAAGAATTTGATTTGGAGATCCGTGATCAAAGCGGTGCATAGAACCTCATGGCTGACCACCTGAGTAGGATTGAGCGTGCGTCTGAGGACTCACCCATTCGGGATGATTTTCTGGATGACCATTTGTACATTCTGTATAATATTTCTGATTCCTTCCCCACTCCTTGGTTTGCTAATATTGTGAATTATTTGGTTGCTTCTGTTTTTCCTTCCTTAGCATCTAAAGCTCAAACTGATAAAATTAAAAGTGATGCTAAGCATTATATTTAGGATGACCCCTATTTGTGGAAGTTGTGCAGTGACCAGGTTATTAGGAGATGCATTCCAGACCATGAGATCGACACAGTCCTGTAATTCTATCATTCTTCCGCACCAGGTGGCCATCTTGGCATACAGAGGACAACTCACAAGGTGCTTGACTGCGGTTTCTATTGGCCCATCATCTTCAAGGATACGTGGAGAATTTGTAGCACTTGTGAGCCTTGTCAGAGAGCAGACGACTCACTTTCATGGAGACAACAAATGCCTCAACAACCCATGTTGTTTTGTGAGGTGTTTGATGTCTGGGGTATAGACTTTATGGGGCCTTTCCCTGTCTCTTTTGGTTTTGTTTATATTCTCCTTGCTGTTGATTATGTTTCAAAATGGGTGGAAGCCAAAGCCACCAGAACTAACGATGCTAGGGTTGTTATGGATTTTGTTAGATCTAATCTGTTTTGCAGGTTTGGAGTCCCTAGAGCCATCGTTAGTGATCAAGGCACCCATTTTTGCAACAGATCCATGTATGCCTTGCTCAAAAAGTATGGGGTCGTGCGCAGAATTTCCACACCTTACCACCCCCAAACTAATGGGTAGGCTAAGATTTCAAACAAGGAGATAAAAAGGATCTTGGAGAAGATAGTGCAGCCGAACAGAAAGGATTGGAGCACCAAGCTGGATGATGCTCCTTGGGCGCATAGGACTGCCTGCAAAGCACCCATAGGAATGTCTCCTTATCGGGTTGTCTTTGGCAAGACATGTCATCTTCCTGTAGAGATAGATCACTGAGCCTACTGGGCTGTAAAGACCTGCAACTTCTCTATTGATCAGGTTGGAGAGGAAAGGAAGTTGCAACTAAGTGAGCTAGATGAGATCTGTCTAGAAGCCTATGAGAATTCCAAATTCTACAAGGAGAAGACCAAGAAGTTCCATGACAACTTGATAGCTAAGAAGGACTTCATGGTTGGACATAAAGTTTTGTTGTATAACTCTAGGCTCGGACTCATGAGTGGTAAGTTGAGGTCAAAGTGGATTGGTCCTTTTGTGGTGACTAATGTTTTTCCTTATGGTACAGTTGGGATCAAGAGTGAATCCACAGATAAGAGCTTCAAGGTCAATGGGCACCGGCTGAAACCATTCCTCACAAATCCTTCCTTGGTGGATTTAGTGGTGGAGGAGACCTCCTTACTTCACCCTACTTCTCTTTCTCCATGACTTAGGGAGTTTTCTTTTTCTGTCTCCTTCTTTACTTTTATTGCACTTGTCCAAATTTATTGATTGTTCTGTTTTCTCTTGATCTTATGATTGTGCTACATTGAGGACAATGTGTTGTTTAAGTGTGGGGGGGGGGGGAGAGATTGTTCTTTGTTTGGGGTTTTCTTGGTTAATTTTGTTACTTTCTAGGTTAATTTTGTTATTTTGGTTAATTTTGTTATTTTGGTTTTATGTTTTTGTGTACAACATTGCATGTTTCTCTTTGAATTCTAGGTTATGTATAGGTAATGGGTAATTGTTTTTGAAATAAGAGTTTCTTAGCATTTTGTGAATTGAAATCCTTGTTTTTCTCTACATGTCAAGTTAGTTTTGAAAGGTCGAATTGAAAGTGATAGATTTACCCTTGGTGAGATTTTGAGCCATCATCATCTATTTTATTCGGTGTGTTTTGCCCCATTGATTGCTTGCACAATAGCCTTGGCTTGACTCTTGTTGATACTTCTTGCCTCACATGCATGTTGGGAGATGATTTAGGCATTTTTGTTCTTATAAGCCTCTAGCCAAATGAGCCTACCTTGAATTAATTCCTGTGATAGCCTCTTTGAGCCTATGTTCCCCTTTCTTTGTTTTGAAGCTCATTACAAGCCTTAAGTGAAAAACTATGATCTCACCCTACCTTTAAAGAAATTTGGAGCTTTGTAATTGTTTGGGAATAAGTGTGTGTGTGTGTGTGTGTGTGTTGGGGGGGGGGGGGTGATGCAATCCTACCCCCCAAGGGTATTGGATAGAAGACTCCAAGAGGCTTGGGCTAGAGCTACTAAAGAAGGCCCTAGGGTTCTCATGAACCTTAGGGTAGATTTTTGAGCCCATGGGTCAAGGTTGGATCCACTCTTCTTTGTAAATATTAGAATAGGTTTTTTCATTCTTTTGGGCCTTGTATTTTGGCCATTCTAGTAGTATAGGGTTTTAGCCTTGTATTTCAGGGCATTTTGAGTAGTCTTTGTAGTAGGGACTTTTTTTTTTGTATTTTCATGTATTTTGTCATGGGGGTGAGCTTAGTTATTATAGGGGTGTGTAGCTAAGCTCTAGCTTCTCTTCTCAAGGAGGTGAGCTTAGTTATTAGAGGAGTGTGTGTAGCTAAGCTCTAGCTTCTCAAGGAGGTGAGCTTAGTTTTTAGATGGGTGTGTGTAGCTAAGCTCTAGCTTCTCAAGGAACTTTTCTCAAAGAAGCTTCTCAAGGAAGTTTTCTCAAGAAAGCTTCCCAAGGAAGTTTTCTCAAGAAAGCTTCTCAAGGAAGCTACCTAGTCTATAAATAGAAGCATGTGTAACACTTGTTGTAACCTTGATGAATGAGAGTCTTGTGAGACAAAACTCAAAGTTCAACTTCTCTCCCTTTTTTTATTCCTTCAATTTCGTGCTCCCCCCTCTCTTTTTCTCTCCCTCTTTCTTTTCCTCCATTGAAGAATCCTCTCCAAGCTTCTTATCTAAGGCTCTTCTTGGTGGTGAAGCTTCTTCTTCCATGGCTTATTCCCTAGTAGATGACGCCTCCTCTCACCTCTTCTCCTTTGTCTTCCAGTGTATCTCCATGGTGGAAAATCATCATTAAAGGACCTCATTGAAGCTCAAAGATCCAATCTCTATAGAAGCCCCACAAGCAAGCTTCCATCAAGTGGTAATTAGAGCACAAGAGCTTCAAGTAGGTGCTCCTTAAACCTCCATTAATTTTTTTGCTTTACCTTCTCTTCCATTGTTGTTTCTTCATTTTTCTCCATGTATCTCCTCACATGTCTTGTGCTAAATGTTGTTAACATTATTCTTTAGAGTTTCCACCGATTAAACTTGCTATAGAAGCTAGATTTGATTTTCTATGGTTCAAATTTCTTGTTCTTGTTCTTGAACCATGAATTGTGTTGAGTTTAGGTTCCTTTGAGTTTTGTCTTGTTATTTTTTGTGGCTGAAAAATAGACCATAAAATTCTTACAAAAATATTAAAGTAGAAGAAAACCTCAAAAATCTAGAGTGACTTGTTCACCTATTGTAGTTTTGTCATAGAAGTCATGTCTAGTCATGAAACTTGTCACATAAGATTTCTTATGTTGAGCTGAATTTTATTTTCTTGTTTCTTTGTCTAACTCATTTTTTTCATGAGTGTATGAAATTCTTTTAGCCTATTATTTGATTTGAGTCAAATCTTTCATGTTAATTAGTCCTTAACATGTTCATGCAAAATTCTTAGATAGTCTTTGATTGTGAACCTTTTCTTGAACTTTTAGGTTTCCTTATGATTGTGTCTATTGTGAATTTGAGTTTTGGTAATTGAATTGCTGGCTGAAATGTTGATCCTAAGTGAATATTGAACTCCTAAACTGTGGTAAACAATCCTAGTGAGTTCAACATACATAGAAAGGTTGAAAGTAAGCCCAAGGCAATCAATATAGCATGCTTAAAAAAAATCGCTGGTGCTGGCAGCTTGGACATACAAAATTGTAAAAATTACTGAGAATTGGTTACTTCGAAGTTTGAGCTGAAATTTTTACTGAATTTTCTACACATCTGGGAAAAAGTTAGAAAAAAAGAAACAAGTGATTTGGATAAAAGGAAAAAAATACGAAAAATCACACAAGTTGGCAGGAAAATCAGTATCCAGAAAAAAAAAGGTGAAAGGGAAGTGTGCTTGTTGTTTTGGCTCAAAATTTATTCTATAATTGGAAATTTCAATTGAAAATTAGTGTGAAGACAAGTGCCAAAGCTAGAGGTTTTTTTGAGTCTTTTTTTTTTCCAGTTTTTTTACTCTATTCTAGAGCCATTCTAAGTTTCTCTTTGAGTCCTAGCTTGCTTCTATGTCCTTTTCATTGCTTTAATTGTTGAATAATCCTTGAAAAATTGTCTTGTTAAAACTCCATTGGTTTAGCTTTCATTTCATTTTTTTTGGTCTTTGGTTATTGCTTGTCTCTTTGTTTCCTTGTTTTTGGGTTGCCATATAGGGAATTGGAAGGAGGATTGGTGCCATCCCTTGAAGAATTTGAGTCAAGAAGTAAGGGGCCAACCACCTTAAGAGCTATTGGACTAAGAAGCACTCCAAATTGAGTAAATCACCAAAGAGAGAACAACCACCAAAATTGAGGACCATTTTGTAATTTTGTAATTTGCAATTTACTTACCTTCATTTCTTTCAAGTTTTGTAACAAAAAGGCCTTTCATTGAAAGTGTGTTGGGAGCCTCCAATAGGTTACCAAACTTCCATTTGTGTGTAATAATTCTAGGCAATTTTTCCTTAGGATAATGAGTATTTTGTTGGGAACCTTGAATGTGGTCATCCAAACACTCTTAGGATTCGCCTAGTTTACATTTTCTTGCTTACTTTCATAGCTTATTTTCCTTTACCTTCCATTGTCAAACCACCTAGATAGCTTTCCTTTTACCAATTAGTTTTTTACCTTATCTTTCACACCTCTTTTAGTGTTTATTTTGGCTAGTTTCAACCATAGTTTCTTTTACCTTTTGTTTTAAAACCTCCAACTAGAAAGAACCACAACTTAGGAACCAACATGAGTCATCATTCATCTAGTGTTAATGGCAAGGGTACTAGTCATAAAGAATTTTTATCTAGAATCTTAGATGAGTTGAGTTCCCTCAAGTTATGGAAAGAAAAACAAGAGAGAAAAGAAAAAGGAAAAAAAGAGTGGAAGAAATAAGTCAAGATGAAAGAAAGAAAATCAGAGAGGAAGAAAGAAGAAAAATAATGAAAGAAATGAAAAGAGAAAAAAATGCCTCCTATAGTAGTCATAACTCTTGCAAGAGCCTAAGTGAAGAACTTCATGACTATTACGAAGGAAGGCATAGGTCACATCTTAGACCTCACTCCTATAGAAGAGAAAAGGAAAGAAAGGCTCAAGAGGCTAACATTAACCTCCCATACTTCCATGGGAAGGACAATGTAGAGGCTAACTTAGATTGAGAGATAAGGGTAGAGCAACAACTTAAAAAGAAGTCTACTTCAAAATCTTATGGCTTTCACTCTTATCCAAAGAAAGACCAAGGTCAAAGCATCTTAGGGGTGACACCTTCTAAGCCCAAAGATGATAAAGGGAAGACAATAGAAAAGCAAGCCCCTAAGGCTAGTATGCAAGAGAAAACTAGCTCTATAAAGTGCTTTAAATGTTTTGGAAGAGGACACATTACTTCTCAATGCCCCACCACAAAAACCATGATTATGAGGGGCCAAGACATTTATAGTAGCCAAGATGAGGCTATTACTTCACCTTCTTCTAGTGAAAGTGAAGAAGCAAAAGGGGAAAAATCTAGTGAAGAAATCTACCCCCAAGAAGAAGGACAACCATTAGTGGTTACAGAGAAGTGTAAGGAGGTAAGTGTCTCCTCCAAGAGTTTAGCTAAGAAGGAAACTCATTTTACAATAAAGACAAACATTAAAGAAACTTTCCCTCTTAGACAACCTCCACATTTTCTCTTTTTTAAAAAGACACTTGCTAGCATTGCCACACCTCTTGGGCTTGAGTTTATTCCTCAAGTAAACAAGTTGTTGGGTGAGGGTTTGGTTTGCAAGAGATTAAAGTCTTGTGCTTTGTTGGGGCCCAAAATAGGTATTATTAGGCACCAAGTGCCTAAAATAGGTGGTATGATGAATGTTTTGGATGGTGCAACCCTCTTTTGTAAAATCACTCGTGCACCCAACATCTTCATGGTGTGTGCACATAGGGACCCATTAGGTAGGTTTGTTCTTATTTTTAGTTTCAATACAAACTTAGGTACTCATATGGGACACCTTAGGTTTGTCATACTTTTTGGTAGGAATAATCAATATGAAAATATAGAAAAAAGGTATGTTTTATTGCGTTACTTTTCTTAATTTTTCAAATAGTGATCAAGGGGTTCCCATGAACCCTAAGAGAATAAAGGTCATTCCTGAGTGGCCCACTCCACCAAGTATAAGAAAAATTTGGGGCTTCCATGACTTAAAAAACTTTTACAAAAGGTTTGTCCCATATTTTTCTATACTTGTAGCACCACTCATTGAGTTGGTGAGGAACCAAGTTCCTTCTTGGGAAGATGTTCAGGAAATGGGTTTTTATACCTTACCCTACTCTAACATACCCAACACCACTAATACATATGTGTCATACCCTAATTTCGTCCGGGGACCTTTGCTTGATGACATGCGACCTTTGCTTGGTCCTTGTAAGGTGCTTGGCACCCATCATTAGGCAATTTGTGAAATTCCGGGACATGCCGGAAGACAAAAGAAAATATTGATGCACAATCCGTAAGGTTCCGTGACACACCGGAAATCAAATGGAAGCATCATTGCATAATTAGTGAGGTTCCGTAACATTCCGTAAGTCAAAAAGGGGATGATTATGTAATCCGCAAGGTTCCGTAACATTACGGAAAGAAAACAAGTATCGTTACGAAATTCGTAAGTTTCCGTAACTTTACGAAAAAAGAATCACCAAAAAAAGCAGAGGGGGTGTACTTAGTAAAAATGGGGGTGCAAATAGCAACCAGGCCCACTTGGGCCCTCCAGAAGATTCCTCTAGAAGGCTGTTGCTTCTGGAGGAAGCAACCTGGCTCGCCTGGGCGAGCTGAGCTCGCCTGGGCGAGCTGGGCGCCAACCATCTCCCCTATTTTGCTATAAATAGGGGAGGAAGTGAGAAGGAAAAGGGTTCAGCCCCTTAGGCACTTCTCTCTCTTTCGAATTTGCTTGGAAAAATTGTTTCCGTGAAGAAAATCTAAGCCGAGGCGCTTCCGAAACGTTTCCGTAACGTTTTCCGTGAGGAATTTCGCAAAGGTTTCGACCGTTCTTCGACGTTCTTCATTCGTTCTTCATCGTTCTTCGATCTTCAACGGGTAAGTACCTCGAACCAAGCTTTTCAATTCATTCTATGTACCCGTGGTGGTCCACATTGTGTTTTGTGTATTTCTATTCTCGTTTCATTTACTTTTTATACCCCCTCTTGACGTGCTTAAGCCATTTTATTTAAGTCATTTCTCGCTTAACCTAAAAATAAAATAAGTTTCCACCGAACGTTTGAATTGTATTATCCGTTAACTTCGGTTAAAATGAATTCCGACCGTTCGGTCGTGCCGTAACCACGTTGGAAATAAAAAAAAGAGGTAAAATAATAATATAATAATCAAAAAAATATCTTTTAGTAAAATAAAACGGAAAATCAATCGGACGTTTTCTCTTTGGGATTCCTCATTCTTAATTGAATTGACTAATAACTAAAGTGAAATTAAGGCTAAAATCAACTCGCCTAGTCAAGCTCGTCCATAAAAATAGGTTTTTGAAGTTTGTCATTTCAATTTCTTACTAAGTAAAATGGATCATTCTCAAGGTCCAACGCCTTAAAATGATCACCACTTAAGTAAAAAAGAATCACTTGATAAGAAAGAACTACGTAGGTCTGATTTCCTCATCGCAATTGAGGAATACGTAGGAGCAAAGGGAAACACCCTTGTCGACCACAAAAAGAGAAAAAATATAAAAAGGGTATAAAGGATATAAGGACATAAAAGGGAATGTAAAAATCAAAGTCATATTTGCACATTCGATTAAGGGCTGCCGTCCCTTGTGACGGACGTGTGGGGTGCTAATACCTTCCCCGTGCGTAAATACAACTCCCGAACCTTTCACTTAAAAGTTCGTAGATCGCGTCTTTTCCGGTTTTTCCGACGTTTTCCTCAAATAAACGTTGGTGGCGACTCTGCACGTATTCCGTTCGTGGAACACGCATCCCGCGAGTCACGCGTCTCCCTCCCGCTGAAGGGTAGGTTGCGACAGTTGGCGACTCCACTGGGGACTGTTTTTAGAGAGTTAGGCCATTTAATCTTGTGCAATGTTTTACCGTGACTTAGCCCTTTGTTGGTTTCCCTTCATTATGTTCTTGTGTATATAAACTCTTTGTTGCTTTTAGTGCGTTTTAAAATGTATGCATGAAGTAGATATTTATTCATTTGATGCACACAAACACCAACACTATTTGCACACACTGTGAGTGAAAAAGGGCCCTATACCCGGGTTCATGGGAACATAAGGAGTGGAGGTGAATCTGTGATCATGCTAGGTCTCCGACTTGCTTGATTACAGTGAACCCTCATCTAGAGCTTTTCTCTTTGAAAACTTATTGTTGCTAGTAGTCCCTACTGCTGCAATATGTTCTTCGAAGAGGATAATACCTCTAGAAACCATCAAGAGAGATATGACTACCTTGGGGGGTTATCACTAAATGCCTAGTTAGTTCTCTCCCTTATAGGTCCCTTAAATAGGGGGCACGAAGCGAATACGCTGCGTGCCATTTTTCACAACTGCCATAAGTATCATATACCCTTTTGCTTATGTTCAGTGAATATTGTCATACTATGTACATTCCCGCATTGCGTCTTTTGCATATGCATCGCATATGGGTTCTGTCTTGATCCCCTCTGTAAACAAACCAACAGAGGGTCCGTGTCGCCTTCTTAAAAACGTATGTTGGGGCACTTTGCTACCCCTAGACGTTGTATCTAAGAAGGAGACAATTCCTCGGGCCCCCGCATTCCTTGATTGCATCTGTGTCATATGCATTCCTTCTTGCATTCATCCATTCCACCCATGAGATATCGGAGTTTTGATTTGCACCGGCTTTTTGTCTCACCTTAGTAAGCATGGGAACAAATCAAACCGGCAAGAGGTTTTACCAAGTCAAGGTTAAAAGCCTAGATACCACCAGCATCAAGGAATTAAGGCGGTTGATGGAACCTCTCCAAATGCAAGCCTTCCGCAAGACTTACGGAAAGATCTTAGAGTTGACCATAGCAGAGGTATCCATAGAAGCCATTGCATCACTCACCCAATACTACGACCGGCCTTTGAGATGCTTCACGTTCGGAGACTTCCAATTAGTACCAACCATTGAAGAATTTGAGGAAATTCTAGGATGTCCTCTCGGGGGAAGAAAACCATATCTTTCCTCCGGGTGTCTCCCCTCTTTGAGTAGAATTGCAACTGTGGTCAAGGATTCAGCAAGAGGTTTGGACCGCATAAAACAGACTCGGAACGGCATAGCGAGCCTGCCACGGAGGTACCTAGAAGACAAGGCGAGGGGTATGGCCAATCAAGGAGATTGGGTCCCGTTTATGGATGTGTTAGCTTTGCTAATTTTTGGGGTCGTCCTCTTTCCAAACGTGGATGGTTTGGTGGACCTAGCAGCAATCGACGCTTTCCTTGCATACCACCATAGCAAGGAAAGTCTGGTGGTAGCTGTTCTGGCAGATTTATTTGACACATTTGACCGAAGGTGCGAAAAGAGTAGCGCACGGATCATCTGTTGCTTGCCCGCCCTCTGTGTTTGATTGGTTTCACACCTATTCCAGCAAGACACGAGGCATCCATGTCCACTCCAGAGCCATCGCTCGTGTACTGAAAAGAGAAGAATAGATTGGGACCAGCTTTTGGCCGGGATAGGAGGTAGAACAATCAATTGGTTCCCCCGATGGAAGGAAGGAAAAGAAGGAGTCCTTTTCTCATGTGGAGGATACCCAAACATTCCGCTGATAGGAACGAGGGGTTGTATTAACTACAATCCCGCGCTCGCTATAAGACAACTAGGGTACCCCATGAGGGGAGCACCGACGGAAGAAAGCATGTCTCCTTTCCTTGTGAGGGATTTCAGCGCACAAAATTTCAAGGCTATACAAGCAATCCATAAGGCATGGGGAACCCCGTTAAGGAAAGATCAAGAACTTAGGGGCATTCGTAATGGCATCATTGGTGGGTACCATGAATGGCTGAAAGTTCATATGCGAGGTTTAGATTGGCTCGCCAAGTTAAAAGTCGTCAGTGAAGAGAGTTTCGAAGCACCGGAAGAGGACGAGGAAGTCCAAGCTCTCAAAAGCGAGTTAGGAAAGGCAAAACTTGCCAAGGAAAAGTTCAAATTGGCCGCTACACACATCCGGAGGGAGTGTGCCGGATTACGGGAAGAGAATGCAACTACCGCGAGAGCCCTTGAACAAGAGACCAAGAGGGCTTGCAAGGAAGAGTATGGCCGTAACAAATTTCGCGGAGCTCTGTGGGGTAGCAACAGTGAACTCAAGCTGCGAAGGGAAGAGAGGGACCAGTCGCGAGCACATAGCATGGTCTTGAAAGAGGAGTTAGTTGCCTGTTCAAGGTCCAAAAGGAGCTTGTCTCAGCGTTTATGCGAGACGGAGACCAACATGCTAGCTATCATCGCCAAGTACCAAGAAGAGTTAGGCCTGGCCACGGCCCACGAGCATAGGATCGCGGACGAGTATGCCCAAGTATATGCGGAAAAAGAGGCTAGAGGAAGGGTGATTGACTCTTTACACCAAGAGGCAACCATGTGGATGGATCGGTTTGCTCTTACCTTGAACGGGAGTCAAGAACTTCCCCGATTGTTAGCCAAGGCCAAGGCGATGGCGGATACCTACTCCGCCCCCGAAGAAATTCATGGGCTTCTCGGCTATTGTCAGCATATGATACACTTAATGGCCCACATAATTAGAAATCGTTAGGAAACTTGTATGGTCTCTCAGACCTTGACTAGATACGACTTTCTTTTTTAAATAAAATGAGTTGGTCCCATGTTTCTACTCTAAAAAGCTTGTGCGAATCAAATCACTCCTGCATTTCATCTCTACCATGCATTTTTTCTTTCTTTACCCACTCCTCACGTTTGGTTTTTTAGGGAAAAACACCATAACTAAACGCGCCACAAGGCATCCCTATCGCACCAGATCCAAATCTAGAACGATGGGTGATCAAGAGGAGACACAGGAACAGATGAAAGCCGACATGTCGGCTCTGAAAGATTAAATGGCTTCCATGATGGAAGCCATGTTAGGGATGAGGCAGCTCATGGAGAAGAATGTGGCCACCGCTGCCGCTGTCAGTTCGGCTGCCGAAGCAGACCCAACTCTCTTGGCAACTGCGCACCATCCTCCCTCAAACATAGTAGGACGGGGAAGGGACACACTGGGGCACGATGGCAACCCTCACCTGGGATACAACCGAGCAGCTTACCCTTATGGATTGCCGCCCAACTACTCACCACCCGTCTTGCAAGACGATGCGGGCCATATTGCTTCTCCCGTCCTTGAAAGAGAGCCTCCTCAACAGCCCGACGAGGTCCACAAAGACCCTTAAGACTATGCTCGAAGGGATGTCGAATTCTATCTCCCAATCCCCGAAGGGCCGGCACCCAGCACGTTGCCTCAACCCAACATCACGACGCAACCAATAGTTTTGTCCACGGAAGGACCGCCCCCGGCAACTGAAGAAAGGAGGAAGCTCGATCTTCTCGAGGAAAGATTGAGAGCCGTGGAAGGATTTGGGGATTATCCGTTCACAGACATGACGGATCTTTGCTTAGTACCCGATGTTGTTATCCCCCCGAAGTTCAAAGTGCCGGACTTCGACAAGTATAAAGGGACGACCTGTCCCAAAAACCATCTCAAGATGTACTGTCGCAAGATGGGCGCACACTCTAAAGATGAGAAGCTATTAATACACTTCTTTCAAGATAGCTTGGCCGGAGCCGCGGTAGTGTGGTACACTAATTTGGAAGCTTCCCGTATCCGTACTTGGAAGGATCTGATTACTGCCTTCCTAAGGCAATATCAGTACAATTCCGACATGGCTCCCGACCGCACCCAACTGCAGAATATGTTCAAGAAAGAGGGCGAAACCTTTAAAGAATACGCGCAGCGGTGGAGAGATTTGGTGGCACAAGTAGCTCCTCCCATGGTTGAGAGAGAGATGATCACCATGATGGTAGACACTCTGCCAGTGTTCTACTATGAGAAGTTAGTAGGTTACATGCCGTCCAGTTTTGCAGACCTAGTATTCTCCGGGGAAAGAATCGAGGTAGGATTGAAAAGAGGAAAGTTCGATTACGTTTCCTCCACGAGTGCGAATGCCAAAAGAATCGGGACAACATGGGCAAAAAGGAAGGAAGGAGATGCCCATGCCGTCTCTTCAACGCCCGCATGGGTCAAACCCCCGCAGACACCTCATGGTACCCATCAGTACGCGCAACATCACCCGAGCTTCTCGGCTCATACCGGGAACGCCTCTAGTTCAGCACCCGTGCAGCCTAAGGCACCCACTCAGAGGGAAGCTCCCCAAGTTCCAACTCCAAACACGACTCGCCCGGCCGGTAATTCCAACGCAACAAGGAACTTCCCTCCGAGGCCATTTCAAGAATTCACCCCACTCCCAATGACGTACGAAGACCTCTTGTCGTCCCTCATCGACAACCATTTGGCCGTGGTAACTCCCGGAAGGGTCCTCCAACCCCCTTTCCCAAAGTGGTATGATCCTAATGCAACTTGCAAATACCATGGGGGTGTCCCGGGGCATTCCGTTGAAAAATGCTTGGCCCTTAAATACAAGGTCCAACATTTGATGGATGCTGGATGGCTGACCTTCCAAGAGGATTGACCCAATGTGAGAACCAACCCGCTCGCCAATCATGGAGGGGGAGCGGTTAACGCCGTTGAGTCCGATAGGCCGCGCAAGTCTAAACCTTTAAGGGATGTGGCAACCCCTAGGAGGTTTATCTTTGAGGCCCTACAAAAGGGAGGTGTGATTCCCCATAGTGGGTGTAAGGAGGATTCCTGTTTGCTGCATTCCGGCGAGCTGCATGACATGGAAACGTGTTTGGGAGTAGAGGAGTTGTTACAGCAGATGATAGATCAAGGTCGACTAGAAATTGGCAGTGAAGGAAGAGAAGAGCAGCACATATGCATGCAGTCCACGGATGGGAGCAGTGTTGCGAAGCCCAAACCCTTGGTGATATACTTCACTAAAGGCATAGCTTCACAAAAGCCCGGACACCTCTTAGCAGCTAAACCTGTTCCTTTCCCATACCAAAATAGCCACGCAGTCCCATGGAGATATGCACCTCCGAGGGGGAAGGAAGAAGAAGCCACCGACGTCAGCTCGTTGTCGGCTAAGGTAACAAATATCACGGGACTGAGTGGTGTGACCCGTAGTGGTCGTGTGTTTGCGCCTCCGGACCTACCAGTCCAACCCGCGGACGTCAAGGGAAAAGGAAAAGTGGTGGAGGAGCAAGATGGTGAAGGACCCCCCACTTCGAATAAAGATATTCCGGCGAAAGGTCTTCCGGAGAAAAAGGATGGTAAAAAGGAGGTGTCGCTAGAGGAAGCCAGTGAATTCCTTCGTATAATTCAGCAGAGCGAATTCAAGGTTATCGAACAGCTCAACAAAACTCCGGCCAGGGTCTCGTTGTTGGAGTTACTCATGAGCTCCGAGCCTCATCGGGCTCTGCTAGTAAAAGTTCTGAACGAGGCCCATGTGGCCCAAGACATCTCGGTAGAAGGTTTCGGAAGGCTGGTCAATAATATCACTGCCAACAACTATCTCGCCTTTGCCGAAGAAGAAATCCCTGCCGAGGGGAGAGGGCATAACAAAGCTTTACACGTATCGGTCAAGTGTATGGACCATATCGTAGCCAAGGTGCTCATCGATAATGGTTCCAGTTTAAACGTGATGCCTAAGAGCACTTTGGAGAAATTACCATTCAATGCTTCCCACTTAAAGCCGAGTTCAATGGTGGTTCGTGCCTTCGACGGCACCCACCGAGAGGTTAGGGGAGAGATCGATCTCCCAGTACAAATAGGCCCTCACACCTGTCAAGTCACCTTCCAAATAATGGATATTAACCCCCCCTACAGCTGTCTGTTGGGGTGCCCGTGGATCCACTCAGTAGGAGTTGTTCCCTCTACACTCCACCAAAAGTTGAAATTCATAGTGGAAGGGCATCTGGTCATCGTATCAGGCGAGGAAGACATCTTGGTGAGCTGCCCATCCTCTATGCCTTATGTGGAAGCCGCAGAGGAATCGTTAGAAACCGCTTTCCAGTCTTTTGAGGTGGTAAGCATTTCCTCTGTGGACTCCTTCTCTGGGCAGCCTTGCCTGTCCGACACAGCGGTAATGATGACCCGAGTTATGTTGGGGAACGGTTACGAACCCGGAATGGGTTTAGGCAAAGACAACGACGGCATAACTAGCCTGATAAATGCCAAAGGAAATCGTGGGAAGTATGGTTTAGGCTATAAGCCCACTCAGGCGAATATGAAGAGAAGCACCGCGGGAAGGAAAAGCAGTGGCCAAAGCTCGCAGTTGAGACAAGAAAGTGAAGGAAGCCCGCCCTGCCACATAAGCAGAAGCTTTATAAGCGCAGGTTTGGGAGACGAAGGTCAAGTGGTCGCGATATACGAAGATGATGTCCCGAGTACATTGGATTTGGTACGGCCATGCCCTCCTGATTTCCAGCTGGGAAATTGGCGAGTGGAGGAATGCCCCGGCGTTTACGCAACGAGCATAATGTAAACCTTTACGGTTTTAAAAGCTCTATAGTTGGGCCTAGGCTTTAGAGTTTTTCTTTTGTTAAGGCTTTGTGTCTTTTGTTTTTGAATTTATAATACAAGGATCTTTCTTCATCTGTTCCTACGTCTCTACCCATTCTCATTCATTTGCATGTTTACTTCTTTATTTCTGAAACGGCAGATCCGATGACGAGTCCCCCAAAGGTACTAATACCTGGGACCCGCTTATCAGCTTCGAGCAAGAAATCAGACAAACGGAAGATGAAGGAAACGAGGATGTGGGACTTCCCCCAGAATTAGAAAGAATGGTCGCCCATGAGGACCAAGAAATGGGTCCTCATCAAGAAGAAACAGAACTAGTAGACTTAGGAATTGGCAATGGAAAAAGGGAAGTAAAGATAGGTACAGATATTACCGCACCTATCCGTGAAGACTTAATAATCCTGCTAAAAGATTACCAAGACATCTTTGCTTGGTCATACCAAGATATGCCCGGTTTGAGTTCTGACATTGTACAACACCGATTACCCCTAAATCCCGAGTGTTCCCCAGTAAAGCAGAAACTGAGAAGGATGAAGCCCGAAACATCCTTGAAGATAAAAGAAGAAGTGAAGAAGCAATTTGACGCTGGTTTTCTGGCCGTCGCTCGGTATCCAGAATGGGTTGCCAACATCGTACCGGTCCTTAAGAAAGATGGGAAAGTACGAATGTGTGTGGATTATCGGGACCTGAATCGGGCCAGTCCCAAGGACAATTTTCCTTTGCCACACATCGATATCCTCGTGGATAACACGGCCAATTTCGCTTTATTTTCCTTCATGGACGGTTTCTCCGGCTACAATCAGATAAAGATGGCGCCAGAGGATATGGAAAAGACTACCTTTGTCACCCTGTGGGGGACGTTCTGTTACAAGGTGATGTCCTTTGGACTCAAGAATGCCGGGGCAACTTATCAACGGGCCATGGTAGCTTTGTTCCATGATATGATGCATCAAGAGATCGAGGTCTACGTGGACGACATAATTGCTAAATCTAAATCCGACGAAGAACACCTTGTCAACCTGCGGAAATTGTTCGAAAGGCTCAAGAAATATCAATTAAGGTTGAACCCCGCCAAGTGTACCTTTGGGGTCAAATCAGGGAAACTGCTTGGTTTCATTGTAAGCCAGAAAGAGATAGAGGTAGACCCCAAAAAGGTAAAGGCTATCCTTGAGATGCCGGAACCACGTACTGAGAGGCAAGTTCGAGGTTTCCTGGGACGCTTGAATTATATTGCCAGATTCATATCGCAGCTCACTGCCATTTGTGAGCCGTTGTTCAAGCTCTTACGCAAAAACCAAACTGATCGCTGGAATGAGGATTGCCAAGAGGCTTTCGGAAGGATCAAGAAGTGCCTTATAAATCCTCCCGTGCTTATGCCACCAGTACCTGGAAGGCCTCTCATCTTGTACATGACAATCTTAGACGAGTCAATGGGGTGTATGCTGGGGCAACATGACGAATCCGGAAAGAAAGAGCGCGCTGTTTACTACCTGAGTAAGAAGTTCACGACCTGTGAAATGAATTATTCCTTGCTCGAAAGAACGTGTTGTGCTTTAGTATGGGCATCCCATCGCCTAAGGCAGTACATGCTGAGCCATACTACCTGGTTGATATCCAAGATGGACCCGGTTAAGTACATCTTAGAGAAGCCAGCTCTCACAGGACGAATCGCCCGGTGGCAAGTCCTGCTATCCGAGTTTGATATAGTTTACGTCACCCAAAAGGCGATAAAAGGAAGCGCCTTAGCAGATTATTTGGCTCAACAGCCTCTTAACGACTATCAGCCCATGCATCCTGAATTCCCGGATGAGGACATCATGGCCTTGTTTGAGGAAAAATTGGACGAAGATCGGGACAAATGGACCGTATGGTTTGACGGAGCGTCAAACATTCTAGGCCACGGCGTTGGGGCAGTATTGGTCTCTCCGGACAATCAATGTGTACCTTTCACAGCCAGGCTAGGATTTGACTGCACCAACAACATGGCCGAATATGAGGCATGTGCCCTAGCCGTCCAGGCAGCAATGGACTCCAATGTTAAATTACTCAAGGTATACGGCGACTCAGCGTTGGTAATCCATCAGCTGAGAGGGGAATGGGAAACTAGAGATCCCAAGATGATACCCTACAAAGCCTATATCAAGGAATTGGCTAAAACCTTTGATGAGATCTCTTTCCATCATGTTCCCTGCGAGGAAAATCAAATGGCAGATGCGCTTGCTACTTTGGCGTCTATGTTCCAGCTAACGCCGCACGGGGATTTACCCTACATTGAATTTTGGTGTCGCGGCAAACCTGCGCATTGCTGCCAAGTAGAAGAGGAACGGGACGGTAAGCCTTGGTATTTCGACATCAAGCGATATGTCGTAAGCATATAATACCCGCCAGAGATTGCCGACAATGATAAGAGGACATTGAGAAGGTTGGCGGCCGGTTTCTTCATGAGCGGAAGCATATTGTATAAGAGAAACCACGACATGACACTCCTGCAGTGTGTAAATGCCAGGGAGGCAAATCACATGATCGAAGAAGTCCATGAGGGCTCGTTTGGAACGCACGCCAACGGGCATGCTATGGCCAGGAAGATCCTAAGAGCAGGTTATTACTGGCTTACCATGGAAAGTGATTGTTGTGTCCATGTAAAGAAATGCCACAAATGTCAAACGTTCGCAGATAATGTCAATGCTCCACCGCATCCTCTGAATGTCATGTCCGCCCCTTGGCCTTTCTCCATGTGGGGAATAGATGTCATCGGGGCCATTGAGCCCAAGGCCTCGAATGGTCATCGCTTCATCCTCGTAGCGATAGATTATTTCACCAAGTGGGTCGAGGCGGCTTCCTATACCAACGTCACGAGGGGTGTGGTGGTCAGGTTCATTAAGAAAGAGATCATCTGTCGATATGGTTTGCCAAGGAAGATTATCACGGACAACGACACCAACCTGAATAACAAGATGATGGGGGAAATGTGCGAGGAGTTTAAAATCCAGCATCACAATTCCACACCCTACCGGCCAAAGATGAATGGAGCCGTGGAAGCGGCCAACCAAAATATCAAAAAAATTATCCAAAAGATGACCGTGTCATACAAGGATTGGCACGAAATGCTCCCATTCGCATTACACGGTTACCGAACTTCAGTGCGAACGTCAACTGAGGCAACGCCGTTCTCATTGGTATATGGGATGGAGGCTGTGTTACCGTTTGAGGTAGAAGTCCCGTCATTAAGGATCTTGGCGGAATCCGGATTAAAGGAGTCAGAGTGGGCTCAAACGCGTTATGACCAGCTCAACCTCATTGAGGGTAAGCGCTTAACGACCATGAGTCATGGGCGTTTGTACCAGCAAAGAATGAAGAGTGCGTTCGACAAGAAAGTACGCTTGCGCAAGTTCCATGAGGGAGACCTTGTCCTAAAGAAAATGTCCCATGCTGTCAAGGACAATCGAGGGAAATGGGCCCCGAACTACGAAGGGCCTTTTGTTGTGAAGAAGGCTTTTTCCGGAGGAGCCCTGGTGCTTACCAACATGGATGGCGAAGAGCTACCTTCACCCGTGAATTCTGATGTCGTCAAGCGATATTATGCTTAGAATCTGGGGCAATTAAGGATGTCGCTGCATGTTCTTTATCTTTATGTGTTTTCTGGATTTCCCCCAAGGATTTCCCGTCTGTTGTATCTCTTGTTACAATCTTTTCAAAGAAATGAACGTGGATTCGAGGCTTTAGTCCTCACGTTGGTTTCAAACCTTGCGTTGATTTGTGATCACCTGAGCCCTTCCGCTCAGTTCATGGGATGCCCCAAGCGCTTAATTAAAATTGAACCTAAACCAACTTTCACTAAAATTTGCTGCATTTGAAAACATTCATGCATACGCATACGCATGCATATTGTTGTGGTAAAACAGGGGCAGGATCATCTTGAGCTACCTTCTGGGGTGGGGACAAAACATGGATAGCAGAAACCAATCAAGGTAAGACAATAACGCGGTCAAGATTGGCCAAACCTGGTTGTTTATTACTTGCAGGTACTTAGGAACAGATGCAGGTGGGGATGGGGTCACAACCGACTGATCGTTGCCCTTTTCTCTGCGCTAGACAAGCAGAGAACGTCGCTGCAAGGCAGCCTCGTATCCTTTGTATTCGCAGTTGTCTTTTACTATTTGTTAGTGCTTAGCTTTACTTAGTTTTAAAAGATTGGCTAAAATTTTGTTAAAACATAAGCACTTAGACAATGAAGGAAAGCTGGAGTTGCTGCACATGATGTCTAACATTATGTCAAGGAATCAGATTGGGCTGCACAATGCACAAGGCAAGATAAAATGTCAAATGAAGAATTGAAGCTGCAGGATCCACGATGTCGGATACAATGTCCAGGACATCCTGCCCGAAAATACTGGACACATAAATCTGTTATATCTTTAACAGATTAATGTGCAGTTAGCAACAGATTAGGCGCTATAATCTTTAGGAACGAATTAAAAGATAATTAAAGTTTGAATTACAAACTTGAATAGTTTCGTTCAGGGATTAGAGATTGAAGATAAAAACTAAAAGATAAAACTTTATCTTTTAGATCTTTAAGTGCAGATATTCAGGAGAATGATAGATCTTATCCAGCGCAAGTTGTTGCAGCCCAGATACGTACACTGCTATATAAACATGAAGGCTGCACGGGTTTTCCATCAAGTCAGAGATTGAAGAGTTATTTTGTGAGTTTTGTGACTTGAGTGTTTTGTGAGCCACCTTGATGTTACCCTAACATCAAGTGTTGGACCTGAGTGTGTAGAGTTGATCTCTATTGTTCAGAGAGCAATCTCTGGTGTGTCTTTGATTTGTTTGTAAACACGGGTGAGTGATTGAGAGGGAGTGAGAGGGGTTCTCATATCTAAGAGTGGCTCTTAGGTAGAAGTTGCATGGGTAGTGGTTAGGTGAGAAGGTTGTATACAGTGGCTGTTAGATCTTCGAACTAATACTATTTTAGTGGATTTCCTCCCTGGCTTGGTAGCCCCCAGATGTAGGTGACGTTGCACCGAACTGGGTTAACAATTCTCTTGTGTTATTTACTTGTTTAATCTGTTCATACTGTCATATACAATCTGCATGTTCTGAAGCGCGATGTCGTGACATCCTGTACGACATCTGTCCTCAGTATCAGAATTTCAATTGGTATCAGAGCAGGCACTCTAAATCACTGAGTGAGATCTAGGGAGATAAATTCTGATGAACATGGAGAAAGAAGGAGGACCAGTGAACAGACCACCAATTCTGGATGGAACCAACTATGAATACTGGAAAGCAAGGATGGTGGCCTTCCTCAAATCACTGGATAGCAGAACCTGGAAAGTTGTCATCAAAGGCTGGGAACATCCCAAGATGCTGGACACAGAAGGAAAGCCCACTGATGAATTGAAGCCAGAAGAAGACTGGACAAAAGAAGAAGACGAATTGGCACTTGGAAACTCCAAAGCCTTGAATGCCCTATTCAATGGAGTTGACAAGAATATCTTCAGATTGATCAACACATGCACAGTTGCCAAGGATGCATGGGAGATTCTGAAAACCACTCATGAAGGAACCTCCAAAGTGAAGATGTCCAGATTGCAACTATTGGCTACAAAATTCGAAAATCTGAAGATGAAGGAGGAAGAATGCATTCATGACTTCCACATGAACATTCTTGAAATTGCCAATGCTTGCACTGCCTTGGGAGAAAGGATGACAGATGAAAAGCTGGTGAGAAAGATCCTCAGATCTTTGCCTAAGAGATTTGACATGAAAGTCACTGCAATAGAGGAGGCCCAAGACATTTGCAACATGAGAGTAGATGAACTCATTGGTTCCCTTCAAACCTTTGAGCTAGGACTCTCGGATAGGACTGAAAAGAAGAGCAAGAACCTGGCGTTCGTGTCCAATGATGAAGGAGAAGGAGATGAGTATGACCTGGATACTGATGAAGGTCTGACTAACGCAGTTGTGCTCCTTGGAAAACAGTTCAACAAAGTGCTGAAAAGAATGGACAGGAGGCAGAAACCACATGTCCGGAACATCCCTTTCGACATCAGGAAAGGTAGTGAATACCAGAAGAAGTCAGATGAAAAGCCCAGTCACAGCAAAGGAATTCAATGCCATGGGTGTGAAGGCTATGGACACATCAAAGCTGAATGTCCCACCCATCTCAAGAAGCAGAGGAAAGGACTTTCTGTATGTTGGTCTGATGATACAGAGAGTGAACAAGAAAGTGATTCTGACAGAGATGTGAATGCACTCACTGGGAGATTTGAATCTGATGAAGATTCAAGTGATATTGATATTGAAATCACTTTTGATGAGCTTGCTATATCCTATAGAGAACTATGCATCAAAAGTGAGAAGATTCTTCAGCAAGAAGCTCAACTGAAGAAGATCATTGCAAATCTGGAGGCTGAGAAGGAGGCACATGAAGAGGAGATCTCTGAGCTTAAAGGAGAAATTGGTTTTCTGAACTCTAAACTGGAAAACATGACAAAATCAATAAAGATGCTGAATAAAGGCTCAGATATGCTTGATGAGGTGCTACAGCTTGGGAAGAATGTTGGAAACCAGAGAGGACTTGGATTTAATCATAAATCTGCTGGCAGAACAACCATGACAGAATTTGTTCCTGCCAAAAACAGCACTGGAGCCACGATGTCACAACATCGGTCTCGACATCATGGAACGCAGCAGAAAAAGAGCAAAAGAAAGAAGTGGAGGTGTCACTACTGTGGCAAGTATGGTCACATAAAGCCCTTTTGCTATCATCTACATGGCCATCCACATCATGGAACTCAAAGTAGCAGCAGCGGAAGGAAGATGATGTGGGTTCCAAAACACAAGATTGTTAGTCTTGTTGTTCATACTTCACTTAGAGCATCAGCTAAGGAAGATTGGTACCTAGATAGCGGCTGTTCCAGACACATGACAGGAGTTAAAGAATTCCTGGTGAACATTGAACCTTGCTCCACTAGCTATGTGACATTTGGAGATGGCTCTAAAGGAAAGATCACTGGAATGGGAAAGCTAGTCCATGATGGACTTCCTAGTCTGAACAAAGTACTGCTGGTGAAGGGACTGACTGCAAACTTGATCAGCATCAGTCAGTTGTGTGATGAAGGATTCAATGTAAACTTCACAAAGTCAGAATGCTTGGTGACAAATGAGAAGAGTGAAGTTCTAATGAAGGGCAGCAGATCAAAGGACAACTGTTACCTATGGACACCTCAAGAAACCAGTTACTCCTCCACATGTCTATCCTCCAAAGAAGATGAAGTCAAAATATGGCATCAAAGATTTGGACATCTGCACTTAAGAGGCATGAAGAAAATCATTGACAAAGGTGCTGTTAGAGGCATTCCCAATCTGAAAATAGAAGAAGGCAGAATCTGTGGTGAATGTCAGATTGGAAAGCAAGTCAAGATGTCCCACCAGAAGCTTCAACATCAGACCACTTCCAGGGTGCTGGAACTACTTCACATGGACTTGATGGGGCCTATGCAAGTTGAAAGCCTTGGAGGAAAGAGGTATGCCTATGTTGTTGTGGATGATTTCTCCAGATTTACCTGGGTCAACTTTATCAGAGAGAAATCAGACACCTTTGAAGTATTCAAAGAGTTGAGTCTAAGACTTCAAAGAGAAAAAGACTGTGTCATCAAGAGAATTAGGAGTGACCATGGCAGAGAGTTTGAAAACAGCAAGTTTACTGAATTCTGCACATCTGAAGGCATCACTCATGAGTTCTCTGCAGCCATCACACCACAACAAAATGGCATAGTTGAAAGGAAAAACAGGACTTTGCAAGAAGCTGCTAGGGTCATGCTTCATGCCAAAGAACTTCCCTATAATCTCTGGGCTGAAGCCATGAACACAGCATGCTATATCCACAACAGAGTCACACTTAGAAGAGGGACTCCAACCACACTGTATGAAATCTGGAAAGGGAGGAAGCCAACTGTCAAGCACTTCCACATCTTTGGAAGTCCATGTTACATTTTGGCAGATAGAGAGCAAAGGAGAAAGATGGATCCCAAGAGTGATGCAGGAATATTCTTGGGATACTCTACAAACAGCAGAGCATATAGAGTATTCAATTCCAGAACCAGAACTGTGATGGAATCCATCAATGTGGTTGTTGATGATCTAACTCCAGCAAGAAAGAAGGATGTCGAAGACGATGTCAGAACATCGGGAGACAATGTAGCAGATACAGCTAAAAGTGCAGAAAATGCAGAAAATGCAGAAAACTCTGATTCTGCTACAGATGAACCAAACATCAATCAACCTGACAAGAGTCCCTCCATTAGAATCCAGAAGATGCACCCCAAGGAGCTGATTATAGGAGATCCAAACAGAGGAGTCACTACAAGATCAAGGGAGATTGAGATTGTCTCCAATTCATGCTTTGTCTCCAAAACTGAGCCAAAGAATGTGAAAGAGGCACTGACTGATGAGTTCTGGATCAATGCTATGCAAGAAGAATTGGAGCAATTCAAAAGGAATGAAGTTTGGGAGCTAGTTCCTAGACCCGAGGGAACTAATGTGATTGGCACCAAGTGGATCTTCAAGAACAAAACCAATGAAGAAGGTGTTATAACCAGAAACAAGGCCAGACTTGTTGCTCAAGGCTACACTCAGATTGAAGGTGTAGACTTTGATGAAACTTTCGCCCCTGTTGCTAGACTTGAGTCCATCAGATTGTTACTTGGTGTAGCTTGCATCCTCAAATTCAAGCTGTACCAGATGGATGTGAAGAGCGCGTTTCTGAATGGATACCTGAATGAAGAAGTCTATGTGGAGCAGCCAAAGGGATTTGTAGATCCAACTCATCCAGATCATGTATACAGGCTCAAGAAGGCTCTCTATGGATTGAAGCAAGCTCCAAGAGCTTGGTATGAAAGGCTAACAGAGTTCCTTACTCAGCAAGGGTATAGGAAGGGAGGAATTGACAAGACTCTCTTTGTCAAACAAGATGCTGAAAACTTGATGATAGCACAGATATATGTTGATGACATTGTGTTTGGAGGGATGTCGAATGAGATGCTTTGACATTTTGTCCAACAGATGCAATCTGAATTTGAGATGAGTCTTGTTGGAGAGCTGACTTATTTTCTGGGACTCCAAGTGAAGCAGATGGAAGACTCCATATTCCTCTCACAAAGCAAGTATGCAAAGAACATTGTCAAGAAGTT